>NC_091068.1:85223221-85532290 GCF_000393655.2 Nicotiana sylvestris | reverse complement strand
CGGCAACGTAATCCCAAGGTATGGCTTTGGAATTGAAATGAGGTGTAGTTGATAGAGTCACTGTGAAAGGTGTGGCCACTTCTACCTCAAATGGAGCAGGTGTGGCTAAAGGCAGAGCTACCTTTACCTCAAATGGAACCTATGCGGTTACCTCAACCTCGATTGACGACTGTGTCTGCACTACAATAGGAGTGAGTGTGACTGCAAGTTTAAAGTCGTTGCCTTCTCGAATAAGCCCGATTGACCCCTCAGGATCCCATTCTTCATCCGTCTCTATCACATGTACCCACATCACCCCCATGATCTAGGAGAGGATTGTTGCGGACGTTGGGCATAGCTTCTTTTGCATGTATGACCTTGTTGTCAATCAATGTTTGGATTTTATCTTTCAATGTTCGGCACTCGCCAATGGTGTGCCCCTTCATACCGGAATGACATGCGCATGTTTTTTTTTGGATTGACCCATTGATATGAGTTCTCCACTGCCACAGCAGGAATAGGAGTGACATAACCAGCGGCCTTCAACCTTTCATATAACTGGTCGATAGGTTTAGCAATAGCGGTGTATTGTATGGGTAGTTTGTGATCAAAGTTGGGTCGGGGTTTCTGGTAATTTGGATGAGTTGGAGGTGAATGATAGTAGGCTAGCTGGGTGTTATAGGTATGATAGGCGGTGGCGGGTTGAGAATATCTAGGAGATGAGGGTTGGTATGTGGGTGGAGGTGTTTGGTATATGAGTGGAGGTGTTTGGTATGTAGGTGGAGTTGTTTGGTATGTGAGTGGAGATTTTGGGCCTTTAGCCACCATTACTGCCCCCACGTTTTTCTTCTTTGATATGCCGCCTGATTGCAATACTTTGTTCGTGGCCTGTAGTGCCTTAAAATTTGTCACCATCCCGCTTTTGATACCCTCTTCAATCCTTTCCCCGAGTTTGATGATTTTGGAGAACTTGTGATTCTCAATGACCATTAGTCTCTCATAATACTGTGGATCCTGTGCCCTGACAAAGAACTTGTTCATTTGTTCTTCTTCTAGTGCTGGTATGACCTTGGCTGCTTCTGACCTCCATCGAGTAGCATACTCGCGGAAAGTCTCAGTTGTCTTCTTCTCTAAATTCTAGATGTAGAAAATATCTGGTGCATTCTCTATGTTGAACCTGAATCGGTCCATAAATTCTGATGTCATACTCACCCAATTGGCCACTTCTTAGGGTTCTGGCTTATGTACCAGGACAAGGCATCTCTAGTAAGACTTCTCGTAAAGAGCTTCATTTGGATCTTTTCATCTTTTCCGACCCCCATGACTTGTCACAGTAAGTTCACAAATGAACCTTAGGATCACCTGTTCCATCAAAAATTTTGAACTTGGGAGGTTTGTAACCCTCCGGTAGTTCCATGTCCAATTGAATGCACAAATCCTCATAGTTCAAACCTTCCCCCCTTTGCCTCCTTCGACACCCTGAACTCGACTTGTCAATTTCTTAGTTCCTCGGCCATGTTCTTGATGAGCAGGTCCTTCTCAGCGGATTATGGTGTATAGGAGATTGGTTGAGTAGAGTGATGTACGGTTTCCACATATATATGGTTGTTCTGGTGAGTGCCAGGGACTTGGGTGTAGTGGTGGTCATTGGTTGAGTTTTGAGGGTCGGGAATGAGTTATGATGTATTCTGAGGAGTGTGATAGGTAGTGGTTTGTGGGTATTGGATTGGTCGATGATGGTGTTGTGGTGGAGTTAGTATTGGCAAAGGATTGGGATTTTGAGGTGGAGTTGCATATTGATGGGGTTTGGGGAGGATTTTGTGGATGTTGGTTTGCCGTATTTTGCGGAGATGCTGGGTTTTTTATTATTTTGTTGGTTGATGTCGGGGACGTTCAGGGTGAGGGATACATTTGCTAAGTTGCAGATCTGCTCAAGTTCTCCCTGTAACTCCAGTATCTTTTGTTCCAATAGTAAAACCAAGTCATTTGGTACCGGAGTACTCCGACCGTCTAAAGTTTCCGCATTCTCCGCATTTTCCTTTCGAATACCACTTAAGTTATCCATATTAGATTTCCCTCTGCTTCTCGTATTACTTGGAGGGGGAGGAGGTGGTGGAGGGCCTCTAGATCTGGTGTGATATGCTGATGATGACAATATGTACGAACCAACCTTAGGGGATGGGAATAATAAAGAATAAAGAAAACAAAAGGTAAACAAGTCAGTAAAGGTTCTGAAAAGTTTGCAGTATTTAAACACATATTGCGGGAATGTAGATTCACGTCCTAATTTGGGAGCTTCGTTGTGCCCGAGGTTGGCCTAGCGACAAATAGATTTGGAGAAATTTAGTGCCAATAATTGCCTCATTTCATTAATGTAAAAATAGACGACTCAAAACAACACTAAATAAGATATTGTCACTAATGGCTCTTGGCCTTATTACATTTTAAAAAAACAAGTAAACTTAATCTACTTGGTCCCAAAAGGACCCTCTCTAGACTGGATGCTCTTGTCGATCAGTTCACCCAGTTCGTGCAGGTTCGGCAGTAAGAATGCCCTTGCCAAATGTCCCCCTTCATTTCCCTCAGCGTTCTTGCAATCAGTGACTCTCTTTCTCATTTTCCCTTCCAATTCCATCAAACTGTACTCCAGATATTCCAGCCTTTCTCTGGATTTAACAGCCCTTTCCTTCCACTCATTTATCATTTCCATGTTGGCCTTATGATGCTCCATATGCTCAGTTTCAAACTCACGAATTCTTTTGCGCAGCTTGTTATATTTCACCTGTGCTTCGGCAACTTCATCTATGACCCTGTTTCCTGGACCAACCCTTGGCTCGAAGATCCCTGCTATGTTATCATCCAACCATGAGGGGTAAAAGTATGTATGACTGGAATGATATCGATCCGGCTCGATGGTATCCTTTTCCACGATAATCTTCAAGTGCCACATGTCTTGTGCTTCATTTTCATATGGGATGGCGTCACCTTGAAAATCGGCTATGAAGTGACTCATTTTAGCGACTCGCGGTATGACCTGTCTCTTGTTTGCCTGTCTCATAACCCTGAGGGGAGCATAAGGGTATATGCCCCTTAACCAAATCAACACCAAGTATGGAACATCCCTGGATCTGATGATGAACTTGTCTGTGGGGAACCACTCAAACATCCATTGAACCTGGTCCTCAGTTAACTTGTTGAAAAACTGCACCCATACTACAACATTCTTAGGTTGAGCAAACATGTTAGGAATATAAATCATTCTCTTGGGATGATGAAATGCTATGTGATCATTCCACGGCCTTCGCGGAAATTGCTGACGGTATTGACCCTTTTGGAGATGTTCTAATAGCCAAACTTGTAGCAGTAAATTGCAAGCCTCGAAGAATCTACACCTCTTCTGACAACATTCTAAGGCCTGGTACATATCTGCAATGATCATAGGGACAATAGTATATGTCTGCCCCTTGATCTTGTCCATCAAAGTTTTGGCTACCATGGCCAGCCTGGTATGGATTCTGTCCCCTTGGATCGGGAACACTGGCATGCCCAAAAAACACATGATGAACACAAAGACCTATGGTGAATCCAACCCAAGGAGGTGACAGAGAATTCATCATCGAAAATACGGTAAGAGCTGCTGTGACCGTATCGTTCATAGAGGAAGTCGAAAGGTATGTAGGAGTTCTTCAAGCACTCCAAGTCATCATTCTTTTTTAACCCAATCATCTTTAGAAACCCCCTAGTGGTGCGATTTTCAGATGCCAATAAACTAGGGCTATCCCAAAGTAGCCCAGAAAATCCCCCTATTTCTTCCAAGAGAGGAGTTATTTCTATATTTCCGAAGCAGAACACAGCCCTTTCTTTGTCCCAGAACATGGTGGCAGCCTCGATCAACATTTTATTTTGCTACAGGTCTAACAACGAAGGCAGATTTCCTAAGACTCTTTTCACATGATTTTGGTCACTTGAAGGAAGATCCCACCACCAATCTAGAAAAAGTGAAGGAATGTTACCGACCATGCCGAACCTGGGGACTTCGTGCCTCATTTTCTGCAAAACAAAAGATGGCTAGGCCCTTTCCCCTCCAGGTTCGCCTATTTATACAACAATGAATAGCATATTGGCACTTATTTCTCCAAAATTAATACACACAATCGTGGTTGCATCCATTGGAATTATGGAAAACCTGATGGACTTATGGGTGAGGCTTGTCTTAAAGGGTTATTATATGGACAACATATTAACCTGGCTAGGTTTGACCATGATGCATGGACAATTGATCAAAGTAAGGTTGCTATAGAAGTCTAGACTGGGACCCTCAAGCGGACAACTTGAGGGGGAAAGGCTTGGAACCGTCGAACGCACCGTTGATCGACTAGTTTTACCGTAAATATGCCTTTCCGAATATAAAAGGGTGATATAAAGGAAGAGCGCAAACACTCATCAAGTGTTGCTATAGGATTGATTACGCATGAGTGGAATATGATGTTGAGCATGATTTATGCAACAATAAATAGCATGTTGTCAAGTATTTGCACATTTAAAATGATAAATGTAGTATTTAAATAATTAAAAGATAGTTACAAAAAAGAAAACAAGGAGACAAGCCAGTTTCAGGAAATAAAGGAAATTGTAAATGCTTGAGAAATAAGCAATTAAATCCAAATAAAGGGGAAAGGGAAACAGTGCACATGTATTAATAGTATAAAGCATGCTTAAGACTAATTCACAAAAAACAAGTTCGTTATGGTAAAAGCCTAAAATCCCCAGCAGAGTCGACATGCTGTCACGCCCCTTTTTTTCTCGCGGATTCCGGGTTTCGACATTCATTGGGGAACAACTCTTTTACTTTTGGGAATTGGGTATGGAATTTGAAGAGTCACCACCTAACGTATTTAAGGTGCGTTAGGGCACCTAAAACAAGTAACTCATAAAACCGGTTTACATTAGCAGAGACTTGGATAAGGGCACGAAATAACCTTGAGAGGAAGGTGTTAGACACCCCTCGCGGTCCACAATTGTGGGTCCCAGTCGAACTCAAATTATGTGAATTAGTCATTTAACAAATAGGCAGTCGAAGCACACATATAAGTTAAAGGAGATATAACAGATAAGCAGTCTAAACACACATATGTAAATAAGGTGAGTGAAGTCCTAGGTTTGTTAGCCTATAGGATAACATCTGTACAATACCCGGTAAACTTTCCTCAACTAGAGGGGTTACACATGGCATTAGCGCACAGGTCATCATATCCTTTTACTACCCAATAACCCTTCCCTTAGTGGTTATATAAGCGCTTTTAATTAAACAAACTCTATGCATGCATTACCCGTCCCTTCCTTGTGGCCCTGGAGGTATTTAGGACCTCTAATTTAGGTAGTTCTAAACTTTCCTAAGGTACTTAAAGGAGAAAAATCTAGGAGACAATCAAAATAATTAGGACTGTCAAGTAAAGAACAACTAAGAGGCTCACATTTACCTCCACAAATAAACAGACAATTAGCACGTCTCAAAGAGCAGATTTCAGATATTTCAGAAAGGTCCTAGAGTAGGATATCTAAGCGAGCATGACAAGTAGAGAATATGCAGCATCGTGTTAAAGTGAGGTGATGGAGACCTAATCAGTTTGCCTACTGATTTTAAGGCCTGTTGAATCTAGGGAGTCACAAATATGCAAAGCATAGTTTCACAGTTTTTATTAGACCTTGATTACCTATAGGCTTGCCTAGGCGTGGATCTATAATACCCTATAAACATGTTGTCTAAATGCAATCAGAATTCTGGGAATCAGTTTAAAACCGTTTGAACTTATTAAGTCCTATAGGCAAGCAGGTCTAGGTGCTGAATATTACTTTACAGAACTAGTTTATACACACTTATCTCTGTGACATCTAAGTGTTGGGATTGTTTTTAAGCATATTTTTATAGACAAGATAGTTATTGAATTAGGCGATGTAGACATGGTTTAAAAGCAAATACAATCCTAAAGTAGGATCTCTAATGCAAAGAAAGAATGAACGCTTTTTATTAGGTAGAATTATAGCAGTAACTTAACAACAAGATTTCTAGATGATAATGATTATGCAAAAATAGAATTTCGTAACAAATGAGGTAGTGTGCCTATAACATGTTGTCCAGTATGTCAAGTGATCCTAAAAGCATGGTTTCTAATGTAGGTAAACATAATATAAATCTAAAGCATGATTTCTAATGCAAGTAAACATAATATAGACCTAAAGGCATGATTTCTACCCGGTTTCCCCACAAAAATAAAAAAGGAATCCCTCCCTTTTACTAATTTCCCCAATATCTATTTACAAATATTATTATTAGAGACCATAGAACAAAATAATTACAGAATAAACCAAAATTCCATAATCTCATAGTGCACCCAATGGGATTCTGGTGTGTCAATGTTCCCAAGGGCCTCAGGGACCTCGGGCAATGCTCACACTAGAAAAAATTTCAAAGTAACCCTTTGTGAGCAAGTTTGGAAAGCCAACTCCAGTATGTCAAAGTTTATAGGAGTCTCATGGACTCCTAAGCAATGCTCACACGAGAGGGGCAAGACCCTAGGTGTTCTAAGAATGGGAGTTTAAAACGGGGGATAGTTTTTAAGAAAATAGTTTTGGATTCTCAGGAAGTAAGGAGAAAACAGGGGCATTCAATCATTGTAACTCAAACAAAGGTCCCAACAGTCAAATAGTATACAGAAACAGGGTAACTTAGAGTTTCAAATTAGTTTACTAGCTGTTAATAGGTGAGTAGACACTAATCAAAGGCATGGTATGTTGGGATCGCTCAAACAGTCACATTCAAAGGGGTAGTAGGGATGGGGAGCCATATTATGAGAAGTGAATATTTTAAGAGCATGCTAGTGGAGAAGTAGACATAGGTTTGGTTTAGACATTAGCAAGTATACAGACTTGCTGAAAGCAAAAGCACATAGTCCTAACTAAAACAGGAGTAAATAGGTTGAAAATAAGACACATAGGTTCAATCAAATAGAAGTAGGCATGCTATTGCAGTAAACATATAGGTAGACATACTATTGTAGCAGACACATCAGTTTGATTAAGCAGAAAGAAGGCATGTTAATTATAAGGAAACATATTGAATATCAGGAAGCATATAATCTAATTGAATGGCAGTACACATGCTGATTAGGAACAATAAACATGAAGCACATAGGTTTAATTAAAGATAGAAAGGCTGCTATAGAGATCCTACTGGTTTAATAATAGGAAAGTGAATATGCTGATAACAAGGCACATAGTTGAATTAAAATAGTAGTAGACATGCTGGGCAGGAAAACATACATGTTCAGAAAAAGGCATGCTGATTGTAAGAAAGCACATAGGTTTATTTGAATGGCAATAGTGAGAGCATACCAGTTAAGGGAGCAGAAGCAGAAGGTAAAGTAGGCAGGATTCAACTGTCTAGTCTTGGCTTTCAGCCGACTAGACAAGCAATGAACATAAGTATCAAAGAGAGATGAGAGCAAAGTTTGTGTGTGAGTGTGTTTGTGAACTGTTGTTCGTGTTTGAAGAATCAGAATGAGAGGGTATATATAGCACTTAATGTGGTAAAACAAATAAGGTAAAGAAGAAATCACATTCTATAAAACAATCAAATAAGATCAATCAGCCAATTAGGGGATCAATTCCTGTGAAAAATCCGGAAGAGACCCCTTAAATTGGGGAGAGTCAATTAACGGTACAGAACTAAGGCTCAAATAAGGCAAGTAATCAATATCATACCATATAGGGAGTCAGTCAAATCCCCATACCGTACTGATGATTAATTAAGGCAAGTATAATTAATCAAGGTCACAAATAAGGAAACAAATAAAAATCCCAAAAAATATTAATTTTATCAGGAAAATTATTCAAATCCCTAATAGAAATCAATTAGTAAAAATCCCAACAAATACTGATTTTAACAAGAAAGAATTATTCAAAACATAAAATAGAATCAGTCAATATAACTGGTTTACAAAATAAACACAATAACTGAAAAAATTGAAGAAATTAGTATCACAAACAAGAATATCTAGGGTTTCAACATACAAACGAAAATTAATCAAACATCTAAAGAGATAGCCATATTCAACATTTGAAAGTTAAAAACCTTTTTGAAGAAACTCAGGACGAACCCTAGTTTTAGAAGAGAGTAAATGAAAGCGAAGCAGTTAACCAAAACAAAAGATTTTCGAGGGAAAACACCAAATAATGCTCGAATCGTTTCAGATCTACAAAAATCTGAACAGATTCAAGCATTTGTAGAACTAGGGTTTCAAAACAACATAGATGAAAGAAACGCGGTAAAGAACCATAGATTCAAAGTAAAAAATAGGAGTAAATTAGTACTCACAAATGTGAATGGCCCTAGACAGGCCGGTAAACAAATTTCGGACAAAGAACCAGGTTGAATCTCTTTGAGATTCTTTTAAGGATCCATGTAATCAAACAGCTAGGAGGTATAGAAGGTTGGTAATGGTCGAAGAATACACAGAAACTCCATAAACGGGAGCTTTTTGCTGGTGACGGTGATTAGGGTTTAGGGGTGGGTCAATAGAGAATAGAGAGTTGGAGCGAACCAGTGACGGCAGAAGGGAAAGAATGAAAGGGGTAAGGGTTTGGTTAGGATTAAAAAGAGTAAGGGTTAATGTGGACCGTTGATCTAAAGGATCAACGGACACGATTGGACAGGGTTATTGGGTCGGGTAGGTTTAATTGGGTTAGGGTTGTTTTAAATTGGGCTTGAGTTTAATGAATTGGATTGGGGGGTCCAATACCTATTTTACTAATTAAAATAATTTTAAAAATAGCTAATAAAATGATAAAAAATAATTTTCAAGCATGAAGGTGATTTAAAATAATTATTCAATATTATAAAAATATAAAAAGTTATTTTCTGTATAGATAACGCAGTTGTTCCTATGTAGGGGCTATATTTGCAAATATGCAATTATAGTCTTAAACATGCAAATGTAATTATAAAAAATGCAATTAGAATGTTTGAACACTCATATGAACATAAATGATGAATTTAGATGATTAAATCATCATAAAATAATATGAGTGATAGTTTTGAATATTTATGTAATTAAAAATGCAGAAATAAATGGATTTAGGGCCTCTAAAAAATTGTAGAAAAATTGTAAAATACTTGTGTATGTTTGTAAATGTATGTACAATATTTTGAAAGTATTTATGCAAAATTTAAAATATATGAGAGAAAAATTGGGTATCAACAACACCAGAATGTCGTCAATAAACACAATGACGAATGAGTCAAGATAGGGCCAAAATACACTGTGCATCAAGTGCATGAATGTTGCTGGGGCATTGGTCAGCCAAAATGACATCACAAGGAACTCGTAATGACTATAACGAGTCCTTAAAGCAGTCTTCGGATATCTGCCTCCCGAATCTTCAACTGATGATAGCCTGAACACAAATCAATCTTGCAAAACACCCTGGCACCCAGTAACTAATCAAATAGATAATCAATACGAGGCAATGGATACTTGTTCTTTAATGTAACTTTGTTCAACCGGAGATAATCAATACAAATGCGCATAGAACCATCCTACTTCTTCACAAACAAGACTAGAGTACACCAAAGCGACACACTGGGCCGAATGAATCCCTTATCAAGCATCTCCTGTAACTGCTCCTTCAACTCCTGTAACTGCTCCTTCAACTCCTTCAACTCAGGTGGAGCCATAAGATATAGAGGAATAGAGATGGGCTGAGTGCCCGGTAACAAATTAATACCAAAGTTGATGTCCCTATCGGGCGGCATGCCCGGAAGATCCGCTGGAAATACATCTGGATAATCCCTCACTACCGGAACTGACTCTACGGTAGGAGTATCAACACTGACATCCCTCACATAAGCTAGATACACATCACACCCTTCTCAAATACTTGTTGAGCCTTTAGAAATGAAATAACTCAGAAAGGAACATAATCTAAGGTACCTCTCCACTCTAACCGTGGTAATCCTGGCATAGCCAGCGTCACAGTCTTAGCATGAAAATCAAGAATAGCATAATGGGGCAACAACCAGTCCATGCCCAAAATAATATAAAGTCTACCATACTGAGCAATAATAAATCAATTATGGTTTCAAAACCACTAAGAACAACCAAACTCGACCGATACACACGGTCAACAACAATAGGATCTCCCTTAGGTGTAGACACATAAGCAGGAGAACTCGAAGAATCATGGGTTATACCCAAAATACGGAGCAAAATAAGATAACACATGGGAATAAGTAGAGCCTGGATCAAATAAGACTGTTGTATCTTTATGACAGACCGAAACAGTGCCTGTAATGACAGAGTCGGTTGCAACTGCCTTTGTCCAAGCTAGAAGAGCATAATATCTGCCTGGACTCCCCCTCTAGGGTGACCTCTACCTACCCGACCTCCACCTCGAGCTAGCTGAGAAAGTGGAGTGGTAGTTGGAGCTGTAACTAGAGCCTGAGGAACCGGTGGGGCACGCTGTGCCTAAGTAGTCTATGGAGGTGCACCCACCTAAGTCTGGGGCAATCTCTCACCATATGGCGAGTATTGCCATACTCAAAACAAGCTCTCAAAAGACGTGGCTGTTGTGGCTGGCTCGGGCCAGATCGGCTGGACTAACGTTGAAAGCACCCCGTGTAGGAGGTGCACTAGACAATGCTGGTGCATAATAGGGAGCATGGGGCCTCCAAGTGGTCAGAATACCGTTGGCGGCTGAAAGTGCTGAATGAACAGGGCGAGTCACATAGCCCCTACCTTGATAAACTACAACTGGGTCACGGATACCATAGTATGTTCCTTACTCTCGAGACCTCTTGTCCTCTCTCTCCTTTCTCTTGCAAATCAGCATACCCTCCAATCTCCTAGCAATCCCAACTACCTGCTGGTATGCGATATCCATCTCCAACTCTCGGGCTATGCTAAATCTGATGCTGGGGTTGAGCCCCTCGATGAACCAACGGACCCGCTCTCTAACAGTAGCAATCAAGGCTGGTGCATGTCTAACCAAATCATTGAACCAGACCGCATACTCCGACATGGTCATAGAACCTTAGCGCAACTGCTCAAACTCTGTGCCCCAGTCATCTTTGAGACTCCGGGGAACATACTCCCTCAAGAACATATCCGAGAATTGAGTCCAAATGAGTGAATCTGCCTCAGCCGGACTACCCAACTCATATGCATTCCACCAGTGATAAGCGGCTCCCCTAAGCTGGAATGTAGTGAATGAAACGCTACTAGACTCTGCAACACCCATAGTATGGAGGATACTGTGGTACTCCTCAAGAAAATCGTGGGCATCCTCTGACGCCAAGTCATTGAAAGTAGGAGGGTGATACTTCTTGTACCTCTCGAGCCTGAGCTGCTCCTCCTCAGAAACTGCTGCCCTATCCTCGGGCCGAACTGGGCTACTGACTGCACTGGTATGGCCTCTAGAACCTGGTCGACCTGAACTCGCTACTCTAGGGTACGGGCGACGGGAGTCTGTGCTCCTCCCCTGGCCTAAGATGTGGCAAGAGCAAGTGGGATAAACCCTGCTGACTAAAGTACCGAACATTCTCAGAACTCGAGCGAGGATCTCCTGAAGAACTGGTGCAGTAATAGTGTCTCAGGTGCCAGCGCTCCAACTAGAGCTACTGGTTACTCCTTTGTAGCAACTCGTGTGGGTGCTCTAGCTGCACCACGTGGACGTCTTTAGCCTCTACCCCAGCCCTGGCCCCGACCTCTCCTGGCTCCAGCAGAGGCGCGGGTGTCTGATCATCTGATCTGGTTGTATGTGTTCTCACCATCTGTGAGAGAATAGAAAGACAGAAGTTTAGAATCCTGAAGTCAACAAATTTCGCACAACAAGGAATCAAAGAAGTGAAACTTTTTCCTAACAATTCCATAGCCCCCTGAAGATAAGTACATATGTCTGTGTACCGATCAGCGAGACTCTACTAAACCTGCGTGTGACTCATAACACCTGTGAATCTAGAGCTCTGATACCAACTTGTCACGACCCAAATTTCTGCGACACCTAGTTTATAAGACTAGGTAAGCCTAAACAATGTGCAGAATGACTAAAATAATAACTGAAATAACGACTAAACCTCAACATCGAAAGATATATATATATATAGAGAGAGAGAGAGAGAGAGCTAAAAACTGGCACTCGGCATGTACAAGTAAATCTAAAACTCAGAGTATAAACAACTCCCAAAGCCCAGTAGTTACAAGCCACAAACTCTAAAGAAGTGCTAAATATCTCTATACATCAGAGTCTAAGAGAATAAAGAAAAGACAACATAGTAAGGATAGAGGGGGACTCAGAGGTCTACGGACGCTGGCAGATATACCTTGAAATCTCCAAACAGCAGCCCAACGCTCTACTATCAAGGCTGATAAGATGTACCTGGGTTTGCACAAAAATATGCCCAAAAGCGTAGTATGAGTATACCGCAACGGTGCCCAGTAAGTGCCACGCCTAACCTCGGTAGAGTAGTGATGAGGTCAGGTCAGGGCCCTACTAAAGTATAAGAAAAATAAGGCAGAAGGTGAAATGATAAAAAAGAATGGCAGGTTAATGAAATAGTAAGAATGTACGAAAAAAATAACACGGGAAAACAAGAAGACAATTATAACACGTAAGGAAACAAACGTCTTACAAGTTAAGGGAAAAAACAGCAACAAACAACACTGCAAATAGAAGAAAACAGTAACTGCATGGCAGAAACCTCGTGCCACAATAACACTCCGCACAGCAGAAACCTCATGCCAATAACACTCCACACGGAAGAAACCTCATGCTAATAATATTCCGCATGGAAGAAACCTCGTGCTAATAAAACTCTGCACAGAAGAAACCTCGTGCTAATAAATTCCACACGGCATAAACCTCGTGCCAATAACCCAACAGTCATCTCAAACAAGAATCACGAAAGCCAACACGTAGTAAATGAAATAATGATATTACAGGCAAGGAAATCCTATAGTTAAAGAACGAATACGGAAATCAAGGAAACAGGTAATTTATCTAAGCATGTTGTAAAAATAGCAATTAAGAGATGAGACACGTAGACATGTGAACTCATGCTAATCATGATGACTACACGTGCTAGAACTACTCTATTAAGACATAGAAAGGAAACTAATTAGCAAAGACCGTAATTTCAATATTTAGCCCGTGTACGCACTCGTCACCTCGCGTACACGGCACTCACATATCACAAATTTTTACAACATTATGAAATCCTAAGGAGATTTCCCCCACATAAAGTTAGACAAATTACTTAGCTCAAATCAAGCTCAATCAGTCAATAAGAATGTCTGTTCCTCGACTTTCCAACTCCGAACAGCCCAAATCTAGCCAAAAGAAATTATATACTATAAATATAACTATAAAAACTAATCTAAATAAAGAAATCATGACTTTAACAAAAAATTAGAAAATCTCCCCAAAACGTCGACCCAGACCTGCGTCTTGGAATCGGGTAAAAGTCACAAAATTTAAATATCTATTCAACCACGAATCCATCCATACCAAAATTACTCAAATCTGATACCAAAACATCGATCAAAACCATAAAATTCGATCTAAGAACCTTACACCTTTTTCCTCCAATTTCTCAACCCAAAATCTTAATTAAATAAAGAAATTAGTGATAGATTAGTGGAATATAATAAAAAATAATTCAAGATTTTTTACCCAAATGTTTCCTCTAAAACTTCCTCAAATTCTCGCCTCAATCTGAGCTTCACAAGGTCCATAAATGGATAATGAAATCAAACCCTCGACCTTTCCCTTTTTCTGCCTAGTCAAACCGCATCTACGGTTCAAAATCCGCTTCTGCGGTGAAATTTCCGCATCTGTGGAGCTCACTAAACTCCCAGATATCGCACCAGCGCACCACCATCAGCATCTGCGGAAGCACTTCTTTGCCTACTCGTCCGCTTCTACGGAAAACCTTAGCCACTTCAATTCCTTCACTCTCCGCTTCTACAATCATCCTTCCGCAGGAGCGGCTCCGCTTTTGCGGCCTCGCACCTGTGACCACTAGCCACCACTTCAATTCCGCTTCTGCACACGCCCTCACGCTTTTGCGAGCTCACACTTGCAATCAAACTTGCACAGGTGCAATTGCACCAGAACTGGTGCACCTCAGCCATTTTTCAAGTCCAAATTTCAATCCGCTAACCATCCGAAATTCACCCGA
Source organism: Nicotiana sylvestris (assembly GCF_000393655.2). NCBI lineage: Eukaryota > Viridiplantae > Streptophyta > Magnoliopsida > Solanales > Solanaceae > Nicotiana > Nicotiana sylvestris. The sequence goes on along the minus strand of NC_091068.1, from coordinate 85,518,078 downwards.
GGCCCCCGGGACCTCAACCAAATATACCAACAAGTCCTAAAATATCATACAAACTTAGGCAAGCTTTCAAATTACATCAAACAACGCTAAAACCACGAATCCCATCCTAATTCAAGCTTAATAAACTTTTGAACTTCTAACTTCTACATCCGACGCCGAAACCTGCAAAAACACGTCTGATTGGCCTCAAACTTTGTACACAAGTCACATTTGACATTACAGACCTATTTCAACTTTCGGAATCGTAATCCGGCCCCGATATCAAAAAGTCCACTCCCGTTAAACTTTCCAAAAATCTTTCAATTTTCCAACTTTCACCAAATGATGTCGAAATGACCTACGGGCCTCCAAATCAAAATCCGAACACGCTCCCAAGTTCAAAATTACCATATGGAGCTATTGGAACTGACGAAACTCCATTCCGAAGTCGTCTTCACACAAGTCAAACTACGGTCAACTCTTACCACTCAAACTACGGTCAACTACAAGTCAAACCCGAACCCGACACCAAACACCCCGGCAAGCTGAGTAACCATAAAATGAATCAGAGGGAGTAGTAAATTGGGGATCAGGGCTCATACTCTCAAAACGACCGGCCGGATCGTTACAATATATAATATCAAATGGTGCTTTGGCTTTACTATTAATTTCATTTTTGTTCACTTTTTTGTAGATGTAGACATGAACCTTGGTAGCCATGGTGCACGTGTTCGGCCGCTCAACTGTTCGAGGGCAATGCAGTGGTGTTGGTTTCGATTCGACAAAGGTAGAATGCCTGGTCGAAAAGTCAAGTACAGTAGGTAGTGTCAAGCGTCTATAGGCCTATCAGCCATGAAATACTCATAAGCGGGAATAGGCTAAAAGGACGGTTATAAAGCATCCAAAGGGCATGTTTTCCTATGTAAAGCAGACAATTGCCACCAACACTGTGTGTGTTTCTTCTATTAAAATGGTTGTATTAAAGGAGGAACATTTAGTATCCAACAACCTAGTAGTTGTAGCCAAACTGCATATCTCAGTAAAGCTAGCGCTATATCCAGCTTGACCCTTGCAGAAGCCTAAATAAATGTGCTATTATTACTACTATATTTCCGTTAGTAATTGACACGAAATCTACAAAAAAAAATTAAAAAATATTTTTGGAACTTATGATCTAAAACATGATATTCCTATGAGGTTGAACGAATATAAAAGAATGTAATAAAAGTGAAATAAAAAGTTAGAATGAAATTATTTTTAAATAAATTGTATAGATGTGACATTTATTTTTAAACAAACTAAAAATAATTTTAAAATACCATACAAAAATGTATGGAGCAATTTAATTTGGCTAATTTCAAGAACAAAGAACCTTATTTATTACGTTATGAAAAGCACAGTTTAGTGGAATGTTTCTATGAAAGCAGCACCCGGTATTCTATCTTTTGAAATGATAAAACAAGTGCTTTATATATAGACAAGACTACAATGGAGGTTCATTTTGACCCTCACAAAAGGGGCTATAATATAATGGTGGATATCTCAAATTTTTCTTCCCCCTCATTGTCTCAATATGTTTGGTAAAATACACTATAGTCCATTTTCCTTCTTATTGCAAGCTTATACTATCATTTATGGTACAAGAATTAATCGTTTTGGACCATATAGTATTTCGAAATCAGCTTCATTCTGCGCTTTAATTTCTCATTGTTATGCACTCTCTTGATTTTCATTATCGTCAAAGAAAATTGCATGGGTCAAAACTTGTCTTTAGAATATTTAAGGCAAGATAGTATTAAGGGAAGAGTTCCCAAGTCGTCATTTGTCGAAACGGCTCAAGAAGCAGCAAAGTATGTGGTCGAAGAATCAACGAGAGTCGTAGTCGAGGTGTCTACAAGGGTCGAGGTCGAGGTCGAGTACTGTTGACAGAGCTGTACCGGCTAGTTCTCAAGATAGGATATTAAAGAGAATAGTCTAGCTTGCACTTGTACTATTAGGATTTCTTTGGAACATGTCCCATATAAATAGAAAAAGAGACAATGATAGGGGACATGTGATATTCATTTGTAAAAAAACACACTTTGACTTGAGAAAGAGAATCAGATCTCATTTGCTAAGATACAAATATTACATTATCATTGAGATTCTTGTCTACACTTTTCCACTAGATCCCAAAACAACTCAAATATTCAAAGGATTGTATATCATTTATCATTGTCAGAAAGAACATCCCCTCATTCCATCCTTTCTTGGGTGACACACTCATTTTATTTATTTAAATACCATTTATTATTTTTTATTGTTATTAAATGCTACATTGTTATTTCTGATTTGTGAAATATTTACTACATACTACTGCCACTGTCGGACCATACTTGCACAGTATTTATTGCTTCTTTAAAAACTCCATCTAAGGATATATTGTTAGGTAAGATTAACCCTTATTTATATAAATTTAATTATTTGAACTAAGATCTATATTTTTTTGTCAAACAAAAACTAAATTGGAAAGTTTAACATTCTTTAGTACTCCATTAACTAAGCGGGCTCGAATGAGTTGTAATAATGCTTCAAGTTTTGTATTTAATCAAAATTACAAATGTTTAAGGTGAAAATAACTCTATGATTCCATGTGTAAAAGGTTTAATATGTGAATTACTTTAGTCAAAACTAAAATACTATGTAAATTTTTTCTATGTATAAAATTAGTAAAACCGTAGAAGTTCAACATTGCGTGCTAAAACAAACTATTATTTTACAGTAAGAAAGACTATAAAGAAACTTTGTATGTGACCTTTGATTTCTTTATATGCATGGTTTTTTACACATCAACACCAATAAGTTTCAGTTTCTTTCTTTTCCTCTTTTAATTAGAAAAAAAGATCAATGTTGGAAGTATTACGAGTATATGCTCTAGAGTCTAGTAAAAGAACCGAAAATATCACCAGAGAGTATGATTGGTGAACGAAATCATTCACATTTAAATAGAGGTATCTCACATTTGAGTACTAAGAATAAAAAATTGATAGAAAATATTATGTAATTTAACGTGCTCTACAATATTAATCGAATATGTAAGTTTCGAATACACATCGGATGGTTAAGAACCAAAAACTATTTGCGGAGTTCGTAAGCTTAGGTTGTTCCCTCTACTTTTGAACTCGTACACATTAATACCGATAATTTACATATTTTAAATTTCTCCCTCTACAGACCACCGACACTCAGAAGCATCAAGCAACCCACCGCTCTGTGAGCTACCTTGCTTTTGCTGATATTAACATAACTCACAATATTGTTTATTCATTGTCTTTTTTAAAAGTAATTGGAACAGTGGCGCAATATCTTTTGTACCCACTCTTATTTTCTAAATTCTTTGCCAAATTTTTTTTTATGATTAATTTTAATAAGCTATTCTGAAAAAAAAAATCCAACTAATTACTAAGTGCTTACCCTCAGAAACGGATAGCAATTAAATTTGTACGTGGTTTTAAGGATACACCCCCGATCCGGGCTCACAAAGACCAACACTGATGAACAAGAATAAGAACAAAGAAAATAATAATATATTGCCTTGGAATGCGTGTAGGGGAATTAATAGGAGAATTCTACTCTAGGTACAATTCCATAAAAGATAAAAAAAATTTCTGTTCAACTAATCACCGATACGTGCAGAGATCCACGCGTGATATCAGGCTGATCGCATATACTATGGCCTACTGTTGGTCGTGCTCGGTTACCTGACAACATTCTTCGAAGCCTCTTAGGATTCGGATCGATCCCGAATCACGGTCCCGATATTCTCGAGGGTGGGCGTCATGCCCTCGGACTCTGACTCGATGAGACCCTTGCCTCGATTATGGTCCCTTGTCATCACGTCTCTAGCTCGATTTATCTTATCGGAGGCCGAGGTGTACCATGAGCTCGGTTTTACCCGTATACAAATAGTACCCTCGTTTCTCGGAGAGTAAGTTTTTCGGAAACGACGAGGAGCGACATGAGTTTATCGATCTCTTCTTTAACACGTTGCGACACAAAACGACAAAGAAATCGAAATGTCGCATCAGTCGCGTCATAATGACTCCTAAAGCATGTCAGTCGTTCGCAGTTCGTGCTTGAATGCGAAACGGTGCCAATCCCCTATAAATAACTTTTTCTTTATTTATTTTTTACTTCTAACCAAGCGTCTACCTCCGATCTTTTGAGATATTACTGTCTTCTTTCATCCCTCAATATTCTTACCTTTGTTCTTCTAATTATAGCCTTTCTCTTACCCCTGCACTTAAGCTAGTGTGTTGTTTTTATTAGCAAGTTCTCACCCTCCATCTCTTTATTCTCCCTCATAGTTTTATACCTTTTTATCTAGATAAAAGAAATGGCAAAGACTTCAAAGACAGTTCCCTAGAAAGGTGCTCCTTCTTCTTCGCAGCCGACTACTGAGGTCAAGGAGACCTCCCCGGGCGCGACCGTCGATTAATCGGCAGTCAAGCCCCCCTTGAAAATGTTCTTCCCCATGGGTGTTCGGTCAATGATGACTTCAAGGTTGAAAAATTTTCTTCGGTTCAAGGCCGATGCGAGGCAGTGCCACAATACATATGCTATATTACCGAGGTTGTTCTTCTTGTTGTTCGAAAGGACTGCGCTGGAAGGATAAGGATGTGGTTATTCCCGGGCCCAATGACGATATCACTATACATGTTGAGGGTTATCTGAGTATTTACACTTTTCCCTTTACATTGGGCCCGGTGGACCCGGTCGTCTTGGACTTCTGTAGGAGGTACAACGTATGCCTCGGTCAAATCCACTCATTATTGTGGAGGATCGTGATCCTCTTCTGATTCTTTGTGAACAAAACTGATCCGTGCAAGTTTACCATCGATCATCTAATCCGCTTATACAGTCCCCGAATCTTCTAGGGGGGACAGATAAAACTTGTACGTCGGGCTAGCAAAGCCCCATTTTTAAGTATCGACGAGGATCGGGATCGGGGTTAGCAAGGATGCTTTCTCCGGGTGAAGACCGCCGACCTGATACTAGCTGAGTGGAGGCCGTTCCCCGAGAACTAGAACATATCGCATAAGTGTAACTTTCTTTTAAACGATGATTTTGTGTTTTGTCTTCCTTTTTCTTATCAGTATTTGCTATGGTGCAGCCCTTGCTCGAGTCCCAAATGCCATTCCTCGGCTCAAAGAATGGATCAGGGGCATTTGTTCGCAGATGCCTTATGCCGAGAGCTCGTGGCACGAGCTCTCGAAGAGTCGCCGGGAGGCCCAATTCATGGTAAGATTTTGTTCTCTGAATAAGCAGCATTAGACTTTTCTTTTTGTAATACTATGTCTTTGTTGCATCTTTTCTCACTTTTGCAGGCTTTCCTAAGACCATCGAGCTTAGGCTCTTGGTGGGGGCGAGGATCTACCCGCTGATCTTCCCCCTTCGGGGCAGCCCGGAGCCACGGCTGGAGAGAAGAAAAGGAAGAGGGCCCTGAGTTCCCCGAGCTCGGAGAAAAACAAACCAAGGAGAAGGTTGTCTCGTAATCTAAAGGAAAGTTCCAACTCCCGAGTACCTGACTCAGACTTATTTTACCGACTCAGGGACGAGCCTAAAAAGGATGAACTTTTTGTGGTCCATGAGCCATCTGTCCCTGAGGAGCAGGTGGCAGCCGAGGGGGAAACAACGGAGGCTAGTTCCCCTTAAGTGCTCGAGGCTGGTGCAGCAGCGATGGCTGAGACTTCTCGAGACGTTGGTTCTTCCCCGCTCTGTATTTTAGAAATATCACGTCCACCCTCGTTCATAGAATCAATATTTGATGAAGCCGGAGCAATGAATGAGTGATCCAACAAAGGAGCCCATGGAGCGGACGATCCCCTTTGATGCTTCTTTGATGGCGTTGACTCAACCACTCTGGAAGACGTTACTAGGTTGGGTGACTTAGCAGTGCCGAGTAAAAGTTCATCCTCGGAGGTTGGTGGGCCGAACTTGAGCTCGATTTTTATTAACCGGTTCCCCGCCCCGAGCACGAATCCTGGTCGGAAGCAATTAGTTGTTATCACTGTTTCAAAAAATGTCCGGGTTGTTTGCGCTCCTGTCGGGAGAGTTAGTTACCTCTTGTGCCTGGTTACCGAAAAAATCCGGGCAAAAATGAACGAGTTGGATGCGCTATGATTGTTCAATGAAGCACAATAGGCGTTGAACCGGGTAAAGTGCTATCACACTATTTTATCTTCGAATTCAGTTTTTGAGGACTCTAATGCCTTTTCCTTTCCTTATTTTGCAGGCCTCGGTGCTTCACCTTGAAACTTTTCTCCGGTATTGGGATGAGCTTGGCCAACTCGAGGCCGGAGTCAAAGAGCTTGTTAAGAAGAGGGACATGTATAAGCTTCTCAACAAGCAACACTGAAGGAGAAGTCAAGAACCTCCGAGCCGAGTTGGACGCGGCTCAGAAAGAACATGCAAACATGGTCGAACCAGTAAAGATTTTTGAAGTTAGTGATGACGAGCTAGACATGCCGACTAACGGTCAAAACCTGCAGGTCCAACAGAAGCTTGACCGGATCGACCAACTCCGAGCCGAGATGAACATAATCAAGGCCGAAGCCAAAGAGTGGAAAAGCAAGATAGATCGCTTGGCTTCGGAAAAAGAGACTACCCGGGAGCGGCTAGCATTGGTGGAGGCCCAACTTCAAGCTGCAAGGGAGAAAGCTGAGGCCCGATCCCAAAAATTTGAAGACCTCAAGTCCAACTGGGCTCGGCTATTGCCGAGCGGGATTCCCTTGCCAAGGAGCTTAAATCTGCCAAGTCGGTAGTGGAAATAACCATGGCCGATGTTGAAGAGATGGTGGCCCGGTATAAAGCAGATGGTGAGGCAGCCCAGGACCACTTGAAAGATATTGTTGAATACGTGAAGTGGAAGTCCCAAAGGGAGGCACTCGAGGAAGTTCATGCTCGGAGTTTCGACCTATCGACCAAGATAAAAAATGCAAAGAGGCTCGAGGCCGAGGCCAAGAAGTTGGCATATTTTGAGGAAACGTAAGGCTCCGAGGGCAAAGAAGATCCCGATAGTCCCGGTGATGGGGCGGGCTCCAGCGAAGATCAGCCTTAGGTGTCTTGTAGATATTTCTTCGTTTTTGTACTTTTGTAATTTTATTGAGGTCATCTGGCCTTTGTAAAGAACTTTATATATGTATATATATATATATATGCTTTTCCTTTTTTCCTTTCGACAATTTTCAAGCTTTTTTCTTTTTGCTTTTTCTTTATGATTGCAAATATTTCGAATGCCTTAGCACATAATAATAAGGTCTTGTTCAGATGTTCGAACAAGGATTGATGTAATTTGGCTTAAGACTTATGGGAGCTTGGTATGACCGGAAGCTTTCCCCCAAGTGCTTACTTAGAATTTTTTAGATTATAATTTTGCTAAAGTTAGCCTTTGAACCGGTTTATAAATTTTTAAGGCCTTATGTTTTGGTTACGGGTTTCAGATGTCTTCGAGTCGTTTTTAGGATAGTCGTAGCCTTTTAAGTTCGGGTTCTGCCCAATAGGCTTATTACCCTGGGTGTCGATACCCGAACCGTCCAGGATTACCTAGGACGACAGTCCTCGAGTGGGGTGGCCATTGCCTTAAGGTTTGGGCACTACCTAATAGGTTTTGGTGCCCCCAAGCTTTGACAACCCGAGACATCTAAGTTTGTCTTGGACGACACTCCCCGAGTGGGGTGATCTCTTGGATCTGGATAGAGGTGGCCCTTGGGCTCGATGTCCTTAAGGAACAAAATGTAGTAGTTTTTAGGAGACAAAATATGTATCTGCAAGGTAGAAGCTTTCTTTCATTTTTGTACGCAACATACAATATTGTAAATGTATACAAGCTTTGTGTTATGTCTTAAGTGGTCTATGTGTGCATGGTTCATTTGACCATTTGGCCCTTATAATAAATCCTATCCATCGAGCCTAAATTGTTCGAGCACAAAGTTTCCTTCCATGCAAAAATCATTATTAGAGGGTGATGTCCCCCAGTACTCGAGGCCGATCGTAGAGAGGGTTCGGGTATTGTTGATATGATCTTCGATTCCGGCGCATAACTAGTCTTCAATTCTTAGTTTAGCATGATCCACTGTTCCCTCGTTAAAAATCTTGCCAGAAAACCCATTTGGGACAAACTGGTTCAAGGGAAAAAGAGTGCAACGCGTGCTTTCAAGCATAAGAGTTGCATCATTCCTTAGTCGTTACTTGCGAGCATTAGTCCAATTCATAATATATGTAAAGAAAAGTAATGAATGGGGTCATAACTTAGTAGTAGTATCGTTTTAAATGGGTTAAGTTCCAGTTGTTCGGTAGCCGCTCACCATTCATTGCTTCAAGTTTGTACAATCCTTTGTTGGTGATCTCGATAATTCGATACGGACCTTCCTAATTTAGCCCCAGCTTCTTTTCGTTCGGGTTTCAGGTATTCAGTGTCATTTTTCTTAACTCCAAGTCCCTGATATTGAAATGTCAGAGGTTGGATCTCCGATTGTAATACCTCTCAATCCGTTGCTTTTGGGCGGTCAACCGCATGAGAGCGGCCTCGCGTCTCTTGTCCAACAGTTCCAGGCTCTTACTCATGGCCTCGTTGTTTGATTCTTCGGTCATATATCGAAACTTTAGACTTGGTTCTCCTACTTCGACCGGTATTAGAGCTTCCGCGCCATAGACCAATGAGAACGGGGAGGCCCCGGTACCAGATTTTGAGGTTGTATGGTACGGCTATAGGACTTCAGGCAAAATTTCCTTCCATTTTTCCTTGGCGTCAGTCAACCTCTTTTTAAGATTTTGGAGTATGATTTTGTTCGTAGACTCCGCATGCCCGTTCACGCTAGAGTGATAGGGTATTGATAGGACCCTTTTGATCTTATGGTCTTCGAAGAACTTTCTAAACTTACCGCCGATGAACTGCTTCCCATTGTCGCACACGATCTCGGCCAGCATTCCGAACCGTCATATTATGTGGTCCCAAATGAAATCAATAACTTCTTTCTCTCTGACTTTCTCAAACACTTGGCCTTCCACCCATTTAGAAAAATATTCAATCATAAATAAAATAAATTGAGCCTTACCGTGTGCCAATGGCAGGGGTCCGATGATATCTATTCCCCATTTCATGAATGGCCAGGGTGACAGGACCGAATGTAATAGCTCCCCGGGCTGATGAATCATCGATGTGTGCCTCTGACATCCGTCGCATTTTCGCACGAACTCCCTTGCGTATTTATCCATGTTGATCAAGTAGTATCCGGCTCTAATTACCTTACGAACTAACGACTCGGCACCTGAATGGTTCCCGCAGGTACCTTCATGAACTTTCCTCAAAACATAATCACTATCTCCCAGTCCCAAATATATGGCGAGTGGGCCATCGAACGTTCTCCTGAATAGGGTGTTGTCTTCGGACAGGCTGAACCTGGTCGCCTTTGTACGAAGAGCTCTCGATTCCTTAGGATTCGAGGACAGCTTTCTGGTCCCCAGCTAATCTATATACTTGTTTCTCCAGTCCTAGGTCAAGCTTGTCGAGTTTATTTCGACGTTCCCTTCCTCCACTACCGATTTCATGAGTTGTATGACTGTTCCCAAGTTGAATTCATCGTCATCAACCGATGATCCCAAGTTAGCAAGAGCATCGGCTTCGCTGTTTTGATCCTGAGGTACAAGTTGCAAAGTCCATTTTTTGAACCGATGTAGCGTTACCTGTAGTTTATTCAGGTACCTTCGCATTTGTTCCTCTTTGATTTGGTTTACCACAATGAGGGAATCGCACTTAGTTTCAATCACCTCGACCCCCAGGCTTTTAGCCAGTTCAAGACCTGTAATCATGGCCTCATACTCAACTTCATTGTTAGTCAATTTTAAAGTTCTAATAGATTGCCTAACTATATTATCCGTTCGCGGCTTCAACACGATGCCAAGTTCGGACACCTTTGCATTCGAGGCACTATCCGTAAAGAGGATCCAGATTCTAGATGAGGTCCCTGAGCTCAACAACAATTCTTTTTTGACCTTGAGTACGGGCTGACATGAACTAGGCCACAAGTTCGCCAAAATTTGATACTTGATGGCAGTTCAAGGTCAATATTCGATATCATATCCACTGATTTCCATGACCCATTTGGCCAATCGCCCCGGGAGCTCGAGTTTATGCATTATGTTTCTTAACGGGTAAGTAGTTACAACACATATGGGATGACATTGAAAATATAGTTTTAGCTTCCTAGAGGCGCTTAGCAAAGCGAGAGCCAATTTTTCTAGGTGAGGATACCTAGTTTTGGCCTCGTCTAGAGTTCTGCTAACATAATAGATAGGAAATTGTGTACCTTCCTCTTACTAGCCAGCACTCCACTTACCTCTATCTCGAACACCGCTAAGTACAGGTACAACTATTTGTCTTCCTTTGGAGTATGAAGCAAATAAAGATGCTCGAGGAATTGACAAAACGGGTAGAAACGAGAGAAAAGAAAATCGAAGCTAACGGCAAAAAGGTGGAGATCTACAACTCCAGGGTCGACCGAATCCTAGGAGCACCACTGATACTGAAAGGCCTGGATTAAAAAAAGTTTGTTAAAAAACCTTTCCCTCCGAGCGCAGGTCTGAAGCCAATCCCAAAGAAGTTTCGCATGCCCGAAATTCCTAAGTATAATAGAATAACTGACCCAAATGAACATGTGACCTCCTACACGTACACCATCAAGGGGAACGACTTGGAAGATAATGAGATCGAATCTGTCGTGCTGAAAAAATTCGGAGAGACCTTGTCAAAAGGAGATATGATAGGGTATCACTACTTATCCCCAATTCTATTGACTCATTTGCTATGCTTGCAGATGCTTTTGTAAAAGCGCACGCCGAAGCCATCAAGGTCGAGACCAGGAAGTCAAACCTTTTCAGGGTAAAACAAAGAGATAACGAGATGCTCAGGGAGTTCGTGTCAAGGTTTCAAATGGAACGGATGGACCTACCGTCGGTGGGAGACGATTGGGTCGTTCAGGCCTTTACCCAAGGACTCAATACTCTAATCTCATTAGCTTCGCAGTAGTTGAAGCAAAATCTGATAGAATATCCGGCCGTAACTTGGGCCGATGTGCATAACTGGTATCAATCAAAAATTAGGATCAAAGATGATCATCTTGGGGTCATTTTCAGGTCTGTTTATCCCGTCAGAGCTTGTGACAGATCCAAAGAGTCATTGATCATGAACGAAGGTCAAATAGAGATCGGTATCAATCGTACAACGGTAATCGAAGGGGTAATGGGTCTGGATGAAACCCTATAAGAAGTGAAAGAAGAAGTGATTGAGGTCAAAATAACCAGGGACTTATGAGCAAAAACGGTTTCGACAAGCCCATCGGGCCTAAAGAAGCACCGAGGTTATCGGAGTACAACTTCAACATCGTTGATGCTGCCATCGTATCTGTGCACGGACACATCAAAGACACTGAGTGGCCTAAACCTTTACAGTCTGATCCTACCTAAAGTGACCCCAACCTAATGTGTAAGTATCATGGCACTCACGACCGTAGAACTAAAGATTGTCGACAACTGAGGGAGGAAGTAGCCCGGTTATTCAACAATGGACACCTTCAAGAATTCCTGAGCGATCGAGCCAAAAATCATTTCAGGAATAGAGACTCCAATAAGAAGATCGAGCAAGACCTCAACACATCATGACATGATCATCGGTGGAGTTGACGTCCCCTAGGGACCAATGTTAAAGTGCACCAAAGTGTCCATCACAAGGGAAAAAGGGACTCGAGATTACGTAGCAGAGGGAACCATATACTTTAACGATGAAGACACTAGCAGCGTGCAACCATACAATGATGCACTGGTAATATCTGTACTCATAAATAAATCTCGAGTTAAGCGTGTGTTAATTGATCTAGGTAGCTCAGCCAATATCATCTGATTGAGGGTCGTAGAGCAGCTGGGCCTACAAGACCAAATTGTTCCTACAGTCCGAGTTCTAAGCAGATTCAACTTGGAATGTGAGACCACTAAAGGGGAGATAACCTTGCTAGTAAACACCGCTGGAACCGTTCAGGTAATAAAATTCTACGTGATCGAAGGAGATATGAGATACAATATCTGTTCGGGAGGTCATGGATTCACAACATGAGGGCAGTATCCTCGACACTACACCAATCGTTGAAATTCCCAACACTAGGAGGAATTAAAACGGTTTACGGAGAGTAGCTGGCCGCAAAGGAGATGTTTGCGGTCGACGAGGTAGTCCCGATATCCGCACTTTCAACATAAAAAGGTTCGAGTTCAGTTGCCAGGGGGAAACTAAATAGCAATCACCGACTCCAGCCCTGGTCAAACAAGAGAAGCATGGGATGGGTGAGGACGACAACTACGGAGTCCCCAGATCTTTCATAATCCCCGACGATTGGTCCCAGATTCAGCTCACGTGGCCTATATGTGGCTAGTTTATTTCTGCGAATGTTTTCCCGGGATGGTTCGGGTTCAACTCTACTGGGGGCGCGGCTTTGGTTCTGCAGTTGGGCTATCGCTACCTGTTGAGCCTGTAGCATTTCGAAAATCACCCGCAAATTGATCCCGTCTCCTTCATTGTCACGTGTATTCTTGGCTATCCATTGTACTCCCCCGCGGATGTTGTTCTCAGGATCGGTAGGCAAATTCACATTGATGGCCATATGTGAGTTGGCGTCGATCGGATCCGCGACCAGAACTCCATTAGAATCTGCAGGGGCACCTCGTTACTAGGTACCATATTGTTGTTCTCTCCATGGTGGCGGGATTCAGCATCTATGTTTAGGGGTCAGACTGGGAGTTCGACATTTTAAATTCTGGCCTGAAATTAAAGACACTTCAAAGAACAAGTGTGAAATAGAGTGCGTTATGAAAACTTGTATCAAATTGCCACTATTATCCTTAGCTCCACGGTGGGCGCCAAACTATTTACTCTCAGAAACGGATAACAATTAAATGTATAAGTGGCTTAAAGGATATGCGGATTAATTCGATACAAACGATAAATTGTATTAGATTAAATAAATAAAGATATAATAAATTCAAACCACGTGAGGAAGATGATTCTAGCCTCAATGAAATATCCACCCCCGATCCGGGCTCACAAAGACCGGCACTAATGAACAAGAATAAGAACAAAGAAAATAATAATATATTACCTTGGAATGCGTGTATTACAATGTGTTTAATGAATAATCAGACCCCCTTTATATAGTAGGAGAATCCTAATCTAGGTACAATTCCATAAAAGGTAAAACAATCTTCTGTTTAACTAATAACCGATACGTGCCAAGATCCACGCCGTGATATCCGGCCGGTCGTGGATATTACGGCCTATTGTTGGTCGTGCTTGGTTTCCTGACAACGTTCTCCGAAGCTTTTTAGGATTTGGAATGATCCCTGATCATGACCCCAATATTTTCGAGGGTGGGCATCATGCCCCCGAACTCTGACTCGATGAGACCCTTGCTTTGATTCCGGTCCCTTGTCATCACGTATCTAGCTCGATTTATTTTATCAGTGGTTGAGTTGTACCATGAGCTCGATTTTACCCGTATACACTAGAAGTAATAGAATTAACAGGACCTCCTTTTTCCTTTATACTTTTTTCTTTTTCAAAAGTCCTCTCTTTTTTCTTTTTTTTTTTGGTTAATCATAGAGAAACGGCATTTTTTCTAGCCTTTAAAAGTCATTGTTTTTGTTTTTCTTTTTCAAAAAGTGATATTGAATAAAATTTTAACCGCCTCGGAATTCTTTAGTCCTTAATCTCCACACACACACACTCAGAGCTAGAAAGCCAAACATAGTAAGAGAGACATAAATATAGGAGCACTATATATGGAGGAAGATAGAGAGAGGAGAGAGAGCTAATTAGGAGAGAGAAAATGGGAATTAGATATATAGTTGTATGGGGTCATTCTAACAATTGCCTATAATTATAAAACTATTACATAATACACATAATTTATGTCCATCGGCACACAAAATTCCAGCACTGCAAATCATGTTCATATAAATAATTTCATAATAGAATTCACTTAAAATGCAGCTAAAACAATCAAAACAATGTTCAAACTACCATATGATACCAATATGATATAACTATACCAACATGGTATACAGCTTTACTGGTTAATTCCCGGCAACTATATGACTATACTACTATTACATAACACACATGCATAAAGAGAAAAATAAAGAAATAGTGTACCACATATTAATATAATAAAGTAGTTCAAGAAATTATACTATATTACTATTATTAAAAGAAAATCAAATATTGTACCAATTAAATGCAGCTAATACAACCAAAAAATGATTCAACTAGCATATGATACCAATATGGTATATAACTATACTAATAGGGTATATAGTTGGAATGAATTGTATACCAAAATGGTATATTTGTATACTATTTGGGTATACAATACAAATTCGTTATCTTCTCTGGTTCAACTATATTTCAACCCAAATTTCTAAAATCTACTACAAAATCTTCATCAAATTGATTAAAACTTTAGCTACAACCTCAAATCAACTTTCCAGAAAAACACATACAGTATCAGATCAAAACAATTAAAAATTTAAACAGACCAAGTTATGAGTTTCAAGTTTCAAGATCCTTCAATGATGGATTTAATTTTCTCACAATAAAATCTTTGAAAATTAGCATTAACATCATAATCAAAGAACAATACCCAATAAATTCCAACAGCAAATACTTCAACACATGAAAATTCAAATTTTAGTTAGATAGTACATATTATTTTTTGTTTTACTTTTAGAAGATAAAATAAACTATGGAGCACAAATAAAAAAAAAGGGTGATGATAGCAGAAAAAAGTACAATACTAACAACACTGCCCACTATTGAGAAAAGCTAACTGTTCTTTGGCTTTTTTGTAGGATTCACACTTTTGCTGCTTAAATTGGATATGTCCATCGCACGCGAGAATTGGGTTGGGCGGGTAATTAGTTGTAATAAAATACGTATTGAAGTAATTACTTTTAAAATGGGTAATTATGGGTAATTATTTTTGATTAGGTAGGTATATAGGGTAGTTTTCCCAAACCTAAATGCCAATATTTTGGACTTAAAATACATTTTTACTGTGTAAAAAAAGCTTTCTATATATAACGCGGTAGTATACTGCGCTATAGTTTAACGATGTTTCTGCCATTAAAGTATAGTGCGGTATAATACCGCGTTATATATAGCATTGTATAATATCGCGTTATATATAGCACGGTATTATACCGCGCTATACCTGTTTGTGAGCTCACCAATTAGTCTCCTGCATTTAACTGACATATCTGTAATTCAAATATATATAGCGCGGTATAATACCGAGCTATACTTGTTTGTGAGCCCATCAATAAGTCTCATGCGGTTAACTGACATAACAATAATTCAAATGGGTATAGCGCGGTGTAATACTGCGCTATGTATCAAAAAATTCAGCCCCTCAAGCTATCCATTGCCTTATTTAAAGGCGTTAGGATTTTATGAAAATCCATTCTAAAAATATTCTAACTTTTGTTCAAACTTTTCTTATTGTTATCAAGCATTTTTTTATAATGTCTGAAGAGCCAAAAAAAGGGTTTCATTATATTAGAGGGGTGAGGTTGTAATGGAGAATAACTCTGTAAGGTATAGTTCATCTCCACAGTGTCATATTAAATTGCCGCTTACAATGGAGTACGATAAATTGGTATCGTTGTTACGTAAAAAAATAAGTGTGAGAAAACGTTCGGTGAACCTTAAAGTAACCGGTAGATTTTCATATTTTGTGACTCCGCAGGGGTTTGCTTATTATTCTGAGTTTAACATCAAAAATGATGAAACTCTTACAGATTTTTTGTGGATTTCGGATAAATATAGGGATTTATTGTAATAAAATTATTGGAAATGTACGTCAAGGCTGAAGACGTTGGCAATAATGAGATTGCGCAAAGCAAGAATAACCCACAGTCATCGGGTGGTTATTTTGGAGAAATTTTAGCCCAATAGTTTCCGGCTGAAAGAGTTTGACCGGATATTAACTTATCTCCGCGGGCGAACGAGGAGCGAGAAAATAATTTCTCTCCTAGTTTACATAATACACAAGACTACTGGTAAACTTCGATTTACCTTTCTGTTATGATGTTTATTTTTTGTTGAATTGAATTTCTATTAACACTCATATTTTCCACATGGGGGTACTGTCCGGATATGAATTTTACAAGTTATGACCCCATGCCCAGTTGGAATATGCGTAGTTATGGCGTGTTGGATCATGGTTGTCCATCCGGGAGTCATCACCAATAGAAAAATATCCATCATGGAGTGTCAACACAGTACGACTTGTAAGTGAAGTGATATAGCTATATGTAAAGTATTTTTCATTTTGATTAGCTTATCATTTTGTTCTTTTTGTGTAGTGAAAACGAGCAACTTGATGTTCCCGACCTCACTCAGTTACCAGTAGACGATGTATTTACTCGTGATCTGGCAGATGCGCAGAGTCAGGAAGATAATAGTGATTATGACAACAATGTTGATGAGTCTGGAGATGACACATACTTCCCTGACGAGGGTGATGATGAGGAGGAAGCAAATGTCGAACCTGAGTTGATGAGGGTGCATGCTCCTCCACCTCCCTTTAGACCAAGAGTGTACGAGTCCCACGTGTTGTTTCATGAGCGGAATATTTCCTACCTTGATAATTTTCCAAGTATGTCGGATGTGGATGCCCTCACAAGGGATGTTGACGAATTTTGGTCAGCAATGTGGGATGAGTCTAGACCAACGGTGCTGGCAAAGGGCATGTATTTTTCAGATAAAGCTCGCTTAACCAGGGCTGTAAAAATGTACAGTGTTAGAGAGTGCCGTGAGATGACGGTAAGGGAGTCAACTCCGGAGGTATACAAGGCTGTATGCTGTAGACAGTTTATGGGTTGTAACTGGATGTTGCGTGCGATCAAGAAGGAAACAGGGTTGTGGAAAGTGGGTAAATATATTGGCATCTAGAGATGTAAAATGGACACATTCAATCAGAATCACTTCAACTTTGGTGTAGACCTGATTTCTCTTGTCTTTATTCCTTTCTTGGAAGTGTCCATTAGGTACAAGATCAAAGAGTGTATTACATCTGTCCACCAGGAATATGGGTGTACTATAACCAAAAGAAAGGCATATCTCGGGCGCAAATGTGCATTTGAAATTATTTATGGTGACTGGGATAAGTCATTTTCATCTCTGCCCAGGTACATGGCTGCACTGAAACACTTTAGCCCCGGTACTGTTGTTGAATGGAGGCATGAGCAGCGTCCGGGAATACCGGAATATATTTTCAACTATATGTTCTGATCATTTAAACCAGCAGTTGATGGTTTTGTGCATTGTCGCCCGGTAATTTCCATAGACGGTACTCATGTATATGGAAAGTATGATATTAAGCTTTTGATCGCAGTTGCAGTAGATGCCAATGGACAAATATTTCCATTAGCTTTTGCCATTTGTGCCAATGAAAGCAAAAAGACGCGGACACTTTTTTGAACCACTTGAAGCAGCACGTTGTCAAATAGCGTTCAGGTATTTGTCTAATATCTGATCGGCATGGTGGTATTTTAAGTTATGTATGGCATTTGCCTGAATGGCAGGAACCCTATGCATACCACCATTACTATGTGAGGCATTGAAGGCCAATTTCCAGAAAAAATATCCCGATAAGGCCTTGCATGATTTAATGTGAATGGATGCAACTAAGCACCAGCATTGCAAATTCACGAGGCGCATGGAAGCGATCCGGCAGTTAAATGAAAAAGCCTATAATTAGCTGATGGGACATGAGCTTCACAAGTGGACATTGCATGCTGATAGTGGCAGATGATGGGGAGCCCTGACTACAAATATGTCGGAGTCATTCAACGGCTTATTGAAGTCTGCACGTGGATTGCCTGTCACTGCCATGGTCCGGATGACATTCAATAGGTTGCGAAGAGGTTTGTTGAAAGGCATAGAGCTGCATCGGAATTGATGGACAAGGGTGTTCAATTTATGCCAATACCGATGAGAAGATTTGAGAAATACAGGAGGCGAGCACATTTGCATTCATTTTTACAGTATGATCACGACCGGGGTATTTTGAAGTTCGCACCGCTATCCGCGAACACCGGGGAAATAATCTACAAATCGTGAATAAAGCCAGCAGGTTGTGTTCATGTGGGAAATGGACCATCTACCACATGCCGTGTGCACAAGCCATGAAGTGCTTCCAACAAGTTGGTTTAGGGGCAAACAACTACGTTGATAGGCAATACAGTGTTGCTAAATACGTAAACACATATAGTAGGCAATTGCAGTCATTGGGTGCTGAGCATTATTGTCCGTCGGATCCATTTAAAATGCTGTGTAACAAGGACTATTTGTGCAAGCTGCAAGTGCAAAAAAGAATGCGTATACGGAACCAAATGGACGTTGGTGACACCATTTATGCGCGTAAATGTGGCATATGCTCGCTAACAGGACACGACCATCGTAAATGTCCTTCAGCTTGTCAGGGTGGAAGTGGTAATCCAGCTCCTGGTGCAAGTTCATCTAATGTACCCAACTATCAAGGATACCCCTAGTGTTTTATTTTCGTAATGTTTTTTGTAATAAGTATCTGTACTTGTTTATGTTGCAATATCTATCAAATAAAATTGTGTTCCACAATCTTGTTACATATTATTTTTTAACATGACCTATTGGGATGATCATATGATAGTTCCAACATTAAACTTATTGGTGTTAGTAAAGAAAACCAATATGAAGATTGAAATTTCATAACATAATATTCGAAGAGATAAAAGCACAACAACCACAACTAAAGCAACATACATGAAAATAAAAGATAATAAAAGGATAAATCAAGACAAAGCTATTTGGTTTCATAAAAATCAATATGTATAGCGCGGTACAATACTACATTTTGTGTGTTGTCTTGTCAGTCTAAAAAGCTGGCCAACTGCGAAAAATTTATTTCATTTCAGAAAATATCAATATATATAGCGCGGTACAATACTACGTTTTATGTGTTGTCTTGTCGGTCTAAAAAGCTGACCGACTGCAAAAAAGATGTTTCGTTTTAGAAAAAGTAAATATGTATAGCGCAGTACAATACTACGTTTTGTGTGTTGTCTTATCGGTCTGAAAAGCTGACCGACTACGAAAAAGTTGTTTCATTTCAGAAAAGGTAAATATGTATAGCGCAGTACAATACTACATTTTGTGTGTTGTCTTGTCGGTCTGAAAAGCTGACTGACTAAAAAAAGTTGTTTCGTTTCAGAAAAAAGTGAATAATGTATAGCGCGGTACAATATTACATTTTATGTGTTATCTTGTCGGTCTGAAAAGCTAACTGACGCTGTTTCATTTCAGAAAAACTAAATATGTATAGCGCGGTACAATACTACGTTTTGTGTGTTGTCTTGCCTATAATTAACGGGCGCATTCTAGTTATTTTCTGTGCTTAATAATAACCAAAAGCAAGGTTTTTCTTAACGCTTTAACAAATGTCAGAACTCTTTTATGTGCCAAGGTGCGAGTGCGACAAAAAATGCATGATGGCAGACTGTTGGGATGATGGTGAAGCTGGACGCCGCTACTGGGCATGTATGAACAAGCTTTATAGGGTTCCCGACGAACCTGTTCGCAATTTTGAGGTATGGATTGATGAACCCTATTAGCAAGAATACTACAAAGAAAAGTTGCAGCATCTTCATTATTTGTGTTTGAAGCAGTGGGAAAGAGAGCGACAATCCAAACGAGAAGTTTTGGAGTTGAAGGAGAAACTCAAAGAGGTGGAAGAAGAAGAAAATAAGCTGGAAGACAAATTTAAGTGGTTAGAGTAGAGAATACTAGGCGGTCGTGACTAAACAATGACATGTACGTGCTGAGCATAGTAGTGTATCTTTATGTTTCTCGTGTCATGTGTTTTCATTAATTGTACTGAATTTAAGTTATGTTAAGTTTCTATATTTATGTTTTTGTTGTACTGTTAAAATAAAGAAGAAATGGGGTAATAAAAACATAATGCGCATATTATATAAGCATAAAAATATTGTTGTTATTATTTACATAATATATATAAAAAAATCAATGAGTCCCACAGCCCTAGTGCTTCAATGCAGCCATTGGCCTGAGGCGCATCCCCTCCCATCCGGATACACTATCAGGATCATCCTTATCACGTCGCCTCTTTATATGAGGATGCGTTGTAGCATGATCGTCAGTTGGGCTGGTAAGGTTGGTAGAATGGGTCGTCGGTCCATCAGCAACCTACAAAACAATAAGTAAGCTCAGTATATGAAAATGTATATTACTAATGTACGTGTTAAGTCAAAAATATTTTCTTACCATGGTCTCGTCGGGCTCCTGAATATAAGCATCCATGGTGTCCTCACATCGCATAAAGTGGCCTCCGTGACGGGCTGGGATGAAGCCTTAATAAGACGATAAAAAATTAATTTATGGCAAATCATTGAGAAAAAAACAAATTAATTTGCAACCAAAAATCAACCTGCGCCCACCATCCACGCCTCATGTCGGTCGATCCTCAGCTGCGGTCGATGGGCCTGAAAAGAACTGCTCTATATCTGCGGTGAAGCTCGAGCCTGTGATCAACAATGGATCTGACAGTGTCACATGTGATACTGGCAGCTCCAGCTGAAGGCTGTACGACGACATGCTGCTGGGATGCTCGTCTGGCTAAGGAATGTCACCCGGTAGATCAGCTCCAAGATCCTCATCAGGTTCCTCAAAAGGTACCTCAACGCCCCCTTGCTGGGGACCACTTCCTCACCGGCCCCCACATCCCCGTGGGGCACCCCCGCCTCATAGGATAGCCCCGCTTTGTCTCCGTCCCCTCGGGCGTGGGACATGCCTACCCCTCTGGTGGTGCTCTAGCGGCACATAATCAGGGATGTGATCTAAGTGCTCACCTAGTCTGGCTCACTGCAGTGTCCGGAGAGCCAGCTTTGTCACCTACCGACCATACTTAGCGATCGCAGGATCGCCGACATGTTGCTGCATCTACAGTCCCAACTGGTAGAATAAATGATGACCAATAGCCTGCACAACATTTAAAATATTAATGATAGAACGCTATATCATAGTTATAAGTAAGAAAACCAAATAACATACCAATACCTCATGTCTCCCGGCGTATGGTGTGTAGCGACCGCTAGCTTGATGAATGAGGTTCCCGATAAAAAGTCGGGTAATGGGGTGGTACCAGGACGTATACATCTGAATAGTCGCCGCCTAGATCTGTGAAGGTGGGGGTGGAATCAGGTCCTCTCGCCCCGCCCAAGTATGTACCTGATCCTCTAGCCATGCTACAAATGCGTCGTCCGCCCTCGAATGATCATTCCGCTGATAATGTGTACCCTCCCATGTAGGCCCCCTCGGTATAGTCTACGAACGGCCAAACTGGCGAAGTACCCACTCTGTGGCATGATGCTCCACAATATCGAGGCATATCAATGGGATGGAAGTACTCCAAATCAGTTAGTCGGTCGAGCAATAATCGGGTAGGCAACCTATCAAGTCCTCGTTGTATGGCATCCAGATGAACTATCAAATAATAACATAAAAGTGAGTATGCGCAACACAAGTGAATTTATATCAAGTAAGTTTAGGTATACATTTACCTGTGCGCCCTCCATCATATCCAACAAATCCCTGACTAGTGGGAGATTATGATGAGCATCAATGGCTCGATAATTTCCACGCCGGAGAACCCACCTCGTAGCTAGAGGGAGAAACGGAGGCTGTACATCCGGAGGTAATGGTGGTAGAGTTGGCTGCAACGGCAGGAAGTGCTCCCAGACCCAAACCTAACATACAAGGTTGACATAAAGTTTAAGAAAATTTTGACTAGATAGAATTGGAAGTAATGAAGAGAGTATTCGAATATGTTATCACATGTAGAAGCAGCAGAAAACCACATACGTCGCTCTGGGTGTCCATGATTTCCCGACACATATTCCTGTATAGGTAAGCGAGAACAACAACACCCCAGTTGTACTAGGTTAAATCATCTAGCTGCTAAAGAGGATGTAGAAATCGCAAGCTCACTAGATTTCCCGAAATGTTCGGGAACAAGACACCCCCAAAAAGAAAGAGCAGCACCAACCTCGTGTACCAGTGAATATGTAGATCATTTGTCTCGCCGGTGATGTTGGGGTGCAATATCTGCAAATGCTGTCTAATAGCTGTCAAAAGCCATGAGACTGGCCCCTGAAGCTGAAGTCTCAGCCTGTGGCCTGAAACCAGTGAACTGTTGCAGCAAGTCCCAATACTGCTCACACAACATAGATATCATATACTGAGGTAGTGCAACCACCAGTCCATCAGCAGGAAGCCCATATAAAACCTCAACATCCTACAGCGTGATGGTGGCCTCGCCTATGGGCAGGTGGAAAGTGTGCGTCTTCGGTCGCCACCGCTCTATCAAGGTCGTGATCAGAGACCAGTCGAGCTGCAGCCACCCAATCTCAAATATCCTATAGAAGCCGGTATCCTTCAGGCGCTGGACTACGCGGGGATGGAAATCTCTGCCCCTCATAAAGTCCCACAAGTCGTCCACTCTCCTGGCGCGGAGAGTCTGCTCCAGTAGCTCTGCCTCCCATACGTAGGTAGACCTATGATCACCCTCTAACACTAATAGCTCATCCGAGAAAGGTCTAGGATGCATATGCGGCACGTCCATATCGTCTACTGTAAATTAAACAATATTAATTGTGTGTTTGTTTTGTAAATAATTAATATTTAATTATTTAATTGGACAGAATATATATATCTATGGGTTCCATGCTCGATATTTGGGTCCCAGTAGCACCAAGCTATCCTGAATTCTTATGTGTGCCAATTTCAATATTTTTCATAATTCTGTGTGTTTCTTTTATAAATTAAATAATTAATTTTTAATTGGACAGTATATATATCTATGGGTTCTAGGCTTGATATTTGAGGCCTAGTAGCACCACGCTTTCCTGAATTCTTATGTGTGTCAATTTCAATATTTTTCATAATTCTGTGTGTTTATTTTATAAATTAAATAATTAATTTTTAATTGGACAGCGTATATATCTATGGGTTCCAGGCTCAATATTTGAGGCCCAATAGCACCACACTTTCCTGATGTGATGACCCAAAAGGTTATCACTTTCTTTTAAATTGAATTCTGTGTTATGAGGCCTTGAAAACCTCATTTAGTGTCACCTCAATTTACGTGCGTAGTCCGGACGCATAGCCAGAAAGCCTAAATGTGAAAATTTGTTAAAAATGATAAGTTTTGATTGTAAAATGAATTAATTTGACTTCGATCAACGTTTTGGGTAAATGGACCCGAACCCATAATTTGACGGTCTCGGAGGGTCCGTAGAAAATTATGGGACTTGGGCGTATGCCTGGAATCGAATTCCAAAGTCCCAAGCCTGAGAAATAAATTTTTTAAAGAAAATTATTTTCTGAAATTGTTTAAAGGATTTTGAAATGAATTTTAATTAGAACATGTTGGTATCGAGCCCGTATTTTGGTGTCGGAGCCCGGTATATGTCTTATATGTGGTTTAAGATAACTCTGTGAAGTTTGGTAAGAAACGAAATCCGTTTGACGTGATTCGGACCGTAAATACAAAGTTTGATGCTTTAAGAAGTTTTGAAATATTTCATTGATTTTGAGGTTTAATTCGTTGTTATTGAGGTTATTTTGGCGATTTGATCGCACGGATAACTTCGTATGATGTTATTGAGTTAGTACGTATGTTTGGTTTTGAGCCCTGAGGGCTCGGGTGTGTTTCGAATGGGTTTCGGAAGGTTTTTGGAACTCAAAAATAGCAAGTTTTTTCCTAGTTTCTGGTGTGCTGATACTTTCTTCTTCGCGTTCGCGGGAGGACCTTCGCGTTCGCGGGAGGACCTTCGCGAACGTGATATGTTATTTGTGCTAAAGAAAAATTACTTTTACGCTAATGCGTAACCCAGGTCGCGAATGCGAAGCATTGGGGGGTCTTCCCTTCGCGAACGCGAGCCTAGTATCGCGAGCGCGAAGGCTTATAGACTGGGCAGGGGTAGGGGTACTGTACCCTATGCGAACGCGACCACCTGGACGCAAACGCGAAGCCTCGAGGAGTTTCTTCTCTGCGAACGTGATCCCACTTACGCAAACGCGAAGGTCTCTCAGGCCTGACTCATCGCGAACGCGATGAGACTGTCGCGAACGCGAAGACCATTTTCGCCCAGTTATTTTAAGTTTCAAAAATAGAACACATTACGGGATTTCCACAATTTTGCATAAACTTCATCTTTCCCAAACCTCTTGGGCGATTTTTGAAGAACTTCTTCACCATAACCTCTTGGGTAAGTAATCTTTGACTTGTTTTTTTCCATTTTTATCAACACCCACTAGATTTCTAGGCCTAAACATGTGATTAAGGGTAGAAAATTAAGGATTTGGGTAGAGTTAGAGCTTTTTGATTATTTGGGAATTTGACCTCGTTTTGTGGTCGGATTTAAAAACAAATTATATATTCAGGCTCGTGGATGAATGAGTG
The DNA here is from genome assembly GCF_000393655.2 of Nicotiana sylvestris. Classification (NCBI taxonomy): domain Eukaryota; kingdom Viridiplantae; phylum Streptophyta; class Magnoliopsida; order Solanales; family Solanaceae; genus Nicotiana; species Nicotiana sylvestris. The sequence continues at coordinate 85,493,500 of NC_091068.1, read as the reverse complement.
ATCGGGTTTGGTCCGAACCTCGTGTTTTGACCAAGCGGGCCCAGGGTCAATTTTTGACTTTTTGGGAAGAATGATTAAAAAGCTATAATTAAGCATTGGAATTGGATTATTTAGCGTTTATTGATGTTATGAAGCCGGTTATGTATAGATACAATTGATTTGGAGCCGAATTCGAAAGGAAAGGCGGTGTTTGAGGCTTGAGTTGGCTGTGAAAGTTCAAGGTAAGTGTTTGGTCTAACCTAAGCTTGAGGGATTAGGAGTTGTGCCCTATTTGCTATTTGTTTCTTGTTGAGTCGTATAGGCATGGTGATGAGTATTTATACATTGGTATCAAGCATGACCGTGAGTCTTATATTGTGATTTTCATAATTTCATTGTATTATTCATCCCTTGATGAAGATTTCTATTTGTTGTGTAAAGTTGTGGAAAGAATTGTGACTTATGAACATTGAAGAGCATTGGCTCTAGTTGTATAACGAATTGTGAAAGTATATGTGATAATTGAAACTCTAGAGCATTGGCTCGAGTTTTGAAGTGAGTTGTGAAGTAAAAGTGAGAAAGAGAAGAGATCATTATGTTGCCCCCTTGCCGGGCTATTGTTGAGTTGTGGTTCCCTTGCATTGTGTTCTTAATTGATATTACGGATGCTTAGGTTGATGATTCTTTGTGTTGGGTAGGGATTATGGTTATGACTGAGGTAGTTAGGTGTTGTAACAAGTTTGGTTGTAGCTAAGGTAGTTAGGTGTTGGAACAAGTTTGGTTATAGCTGAGGTAGTTAGGTGTTGTAACAAGTTTGGTTGTAGCTGAGGTAGTTAAGTGTTGTAACAAGTTTGGTTGTAGCTGAGGTAGTTAGGTGTGGTAACGAGTTTGGTTATAGCTGAGGTAGTTAGATGTTGTAACGAGTTTGGTTATAAATGAGGTGGTTGGATGTTGTAACAAGTTTGGTTATAGTTATTTCTCCCTTGCCGGGATGTGATTACTTATGCTGTTGAATCCGTTACCGGGATAGTGTAAACCTTATTGATCCCTCGTCAAGAATCTTGTTATGATTGTTGTTAATATTATATGTGGATCGGGTTGCACGCCGCAACAATATTATATGTGGATCGGGTTGCATGTCGTAACAATATTATATGTGGATCGGGTTGCACGCTGCAACAATATTATATGTGGATCGGGTTGCACGCCACAACAATATTATATGTGGATCGGGTTGCACGCCGCAGCAATATTATATGTGGATCGGCTTGCACGCCGCAACAATATTATATGTGGATCGGGTTGTACGCCGCAACAATGATAAATGATATGGATCGGGTTGCACGCCGCAACAATGTTGATACATATTGGGATCGGGTTGCATGCCGCAACAATTATTGATACAAGTGTGTTTATTTTGGATATTAGTTTCTTTTTTGTTCGCTGTGAATTCTAAGCTTCCCTTAGACTGTTACTCTGAATTTACTGTTAATATTGGTATACCCCCGCAACATGTTTCTCCCTCCCATCTTTACTTGCTTATTCCTACTTTACTTTCCGCTGTATATTATATAACTGCACAGGTTTATTTGATAGTCTGGTCCTAGCCTCGTCACTACTTTACCGAGGTTAGGTTAAGCACTTAACAACACATGGGGTCGGTTATGCTGATACTACACTCTGCACTCTTTTGTGTAGACCCCAGTGTTGTAAACTTCGGACCGCAGTGAGATTACTAACTCTTGTTCATCAGGCGACCCGAGGTAGCCCTGCAGACGTCCGTAGTCCTTGGCGTCTCCTTTCTATTTGCCTTCCTGTATCTTACATGTATTTCCAAAGATAGTGTTGTATTAAATTCTTTCATATTTTTATTTTTAGTATTCTTAGACCATCTGTGAAACTGTGACACCAGTTCTGGGTAGTCGAGACTTAAATAGTTGTAATAGATATTCATGTTTAGATGGCTTATTGTTTTCTTCCGCTTATGTTATATTTCATCGTTTAAATGTTATTTCTTCGTAATTGTTAAAGAGAATAAAATTGGTAAAAAGGTAGATGATTCAATAATTGGCTTGCCTAGCTTTCATGAGTAGGCGCCATCACGACTCCTGAGGATGAGAAATCCGGGTCGTGACAAGTTGGTATCAGAGCTCTAGGTTACATGGGTCTCACAGTTCACAAACAAGCTTAGTAGAGTCTGAGGGATCGGTACGGAGACGTCTGTATCTATCCCCCAGAGGCTATAGGGTTAGGAAAAACTTCGCATCTATTCTTTCACGTCCTGCGATTTTGATCTCTCAATGCTAAATTGAAACCTATACTCTTGTCCTTTCGTGAATGGCGAGGTCATGTACAGCTTCTTCAGTCGAGAAGCAGCACAGACCGGTGATAGATCAGCTACGTCTTCGGAGGCTTTGTGGAGGTTGGATAAGTTTCACCAAGCTCTTCACTACTACTTTCAGAGTGCATCTTCTGAGGATCCCCAAGATTATCTAGGAAACTATCATGAGGTTCTCAGGAACATAGGGATCGTGGAGACCAATGGGGTCGAATTTTGCTACTTTTCGCTTGTCTGGATCCGCCAAGACCTGTTGGAGGGATTATTGATTGGCTATACCAGTTAGGTCATCAGCTTTGACTTGAGAACAGTTCACGCAGCTATTTCTGGAGGAGTTTCTCCACATCACTCAGAGAGAGGTCTATCGGAGGCAGTTTGAGCGTCTCCAGCAGGGTTCTATGACTGTTACTCAGTACGAGATCAGATTCATCGACTTGGCCCGTCATACTCTTATCATACTTCCTACTGAGAAAGAGAGTGAGAAGGTTCATTGAGGGACTCGTCTAGCCCGCTCAGTTAGCTGGACATGGAGGTAGAGGTATTAGAGGTGGAGATAGAGATGTTAGAGGTGGAGGTAAAGGTATTAGAGGTGGAGGTGCAGGTACTGTTCTAGTTAGTGGTAGAGAAGCTTCAGTTTTATTTTGCACCTTATTTGGTCATGCCTAGTGATTCATTGAGTGCTCCTATTTATGTGTCTACACCGGTGGGTGATTCTATTATGGTATATCAAGTCCATCGCTCTTGTATAGTTGTGATTGGGGGTCTTGAGACTCGTGTAGATTTGTTGCTTCTAGACATGGTCGATTTCGATGTTATATTGGGGATGGACTGGTTATCACCTTACCACACAATCTTGTATTGTCATGCCAAGACTGTGACCTTAGCTTTACCGGGTTTGCCTCATTTAGAGTGGAGAGGGACTCCTGGTCATTCTGCCCGTAGTGTTATCTCTTATGTGAAGTCTCGGTGTATGGTCGAGAAGGGGTGTTTTGCATATTTGGCATATGTTCGTGATTCCAGTGTTGAGGTTCCATCTATTGATTCTGTGCCTGTTGTTCGTGAGTTTCCCGAGGTATTCCCTTTAGACCTGTCAGGTATGCCGCCCGATAGGGATATTGATTTTTACATTGATTTGGCTCCGGGCACTCAGCCCATTTCTATCCCGCCGTATCGTATGGCCCCGCCTGAGTTGAAAGAGTTGAAGGAGCAGTTGCAAGACTTTCTTGAGAAGGGTTTCATTAGACCTAGTGTTTCGCCTTGGGGTGCACCGGTGTTGTTTGTTAAGAAGAAGGATGGATCGATAAGAATGTGCATTGATTACCGGTAGTTGAACAAGGTTACAATTAAGAATAAATATCCATTACCGAGGATTGATGATTTGTTTGATTAGCTTCAGATTGCCAAGGTATTTTTGAAGATTTACTTGAGATATGGCTACCATCAGTTGAGGATTAGAGCATCCGATATCCCTAAGACAGCTTTTCGCACTTGGTACGGGCATTATGAGTTCTTGGTTATGTCATTCGGATTGACAAATGCCCCAACAGCTTTTATTGATTTGATGAACCGAGTGTTCAAGCCTTATTTGGATTCGTTCGTGATAGTCTTCATTGATGACATTTTGATTTATTCTCGCAGCCGGGAGGAGCACGAGCAACATCTTAGGGTGGTTCTTCAGACCTTGAGGGATAGTCAGTTATATGCTAAGTTCTCGAAGTGTGAGTTTTGGTTGAGTTCAGTTGCATTCCTGGGTCATGTTGTATCAACAGAGGGTATTCGGGTTGATCCGAAGAAGATTGAGACAGTCAAGAACTGGTCAGCACCATCAGCTACAGAGATTCAGAGTTTCTTAGGATTTGGCAGGCTACTATCGTCGGTTCGTAGAGGGGTTCTCAACTATCGCAGCCCTGATGACCAGGTTGACCCAAAAGGGTGCCCAGTTCAGATGGTCGGACGAGTGTGAGGCGAGCTTTCAGAAGCTCAAGATAGCTCTGACTATGGCACCGGTGTTGGTTTTGCCCACGGGTTCAAGGCCCTATACAGTTTATTGTGATGTATCTCGTATCGGGCTTGGTGCAGTGTTGATGCAGAATGGAAAGGTCATTGCCTATGCTTCGCGGTAGTTGAAGATTCATAAGGAGAACTATCTGGTTCATGATTTGGAGTTGGCAGCCATTGTTCATGCGTTGAAGATTTGGAGGCATTATCTGTATGGCGTGGCATGTGAGGTGTTCACGGATCACAAGAGTCTTCAGTATTTGTTCAAGCAAAAGGAGTTGAATTTGAGGCAGAGGAGGTGGTTGGAGTTGTTGAAAGATTATGATATCACTATCTTATATCATCCGGCGCCGCGAATATGTATCAGGATTTGCAGCAGCATTATTGGTGGCGGAGGATAAAGAAGGATATCATTGCGTATGTGGCTCAGTCTTTGAATTGTCAGCAGGTTAAGTACGAGCATCAGGGGTCCGGTGGTTCATTTCAGAGGATTTAGCTTCCCGAGTGGAAGTAGGAGTGGATCACATTGGATTTCGTTGTTGGACTCCTGCAGACTCAGAGGAAGTTCGACGTAGTATGGGTCATTGTTGATAGGCTGACCAAGTCAGCGTATTTCATTCCTGTGGCAGTCTCCTATTCTTCTGAAAGGTTAGTTGAGCTCTATATCTGGGAGACTGTTCGACTTCATGGTGTGCCCATATCTATCATTTCGGACTGAGGTACGCAGTTTACCTCGCGTTTCTAGAGAGCAGTTCAGCGAGAGTTGGGCATGCGGGTTGAGTTGAGCACATCATTTCATCCTTAGATGGACAAGCAGTCCGAGCGGACTATTCAGATTTTGGAGGATATGCTCCGAGCTTTTGTCATTGACTTTGGAGGCTCGTGGGATCGGCTTTTGCCTTTAGCAGAGTTTGCCTACAATAACAGCTACTAGTTGAGTATCCAGACGGCTCCTTATAAAGCTTTATATGGTAGGCGATGTCAGTCTCCGGTTGGATGGTTTGAGCTGGGAGAGGCTCGGTTATTAGGCACGAATCTAGTACAAGATGACGTGGAGAAGGTCCGGATTATTCAGGATAGGCTTCGTACAGCTCAGTCCAGGCAAAAGAGTTTTGTCGATCGCAAGGTTCGTGATTTGGCATTCATGGTTGGTGAGCGAGTATTGCTTCGAGTGTCACCTATGAAGGGCATGATGAGATTTGGGAAGAAGGGCAAGCTTAACCCTAGGTTCATTGGTCCGTTTGAGATTCTTGATCGAGTAGGATAGGTGGCTTATAGACTTGTATTTCCACCAGCTTATCAGTCGTGCATCCAGTGTTTCATGTGTCCATGCTTTGGAACTATCACGGCGATCCATCCCCCGTGTTAGATTTTAGTACTGTCCAGTTGGACAAGGACTTCTCTTATGAAGAGGAGCAGGTAGCCATTTAAGACCGGCAGTTTCGTCAGTTGACATCGAAGAGTTTTCCTTCTGTTCGTGTTTAGTGGAGAGGTCATCCCCTTGAAGCATCGACTTGGGAGTCCAAGTCCGATATGTGGAGCCGTTATCCTCATCTTTTCCCCGACTCAGGTACTTCCTTCTTATGTCCGTTCGAGGACGAACGATTGTTTTAGAGGTGGATAATGTGATGACCTTAAATTGAATTCTGTGTTTTGAGGCCTTGAAAACCTCATTTAGCATCACCCTAATTTGCGTGCGCAGTCCGGGCGCGTAGCCGGAAAGCCTAAATGTCAAAATCTGTAAAAAAAAATGATAAGTTTTGAGTATAAAATGAATTAATTTGACTTCGATCAATGTTTTGGATAAACGGACCCATGATTTGACGGTCCCGAAGGGTCCGTAGGAAATTATGGGATTTGGACGTATGCCCGGAAATGAATTCCGAAGTCCCAAGCCCGAGAAATGAATTTTTTAAAGAAAAGTGTTTTCCGAAATTGTTTAAAGGATTTTGAAATGAATTTTTATAAGAACATGTTGGTATCGGGCCCGTATTTTGGTTCCGGCGCCCGGTACAGGTCTTATATGTGGTTTAAGATAACTCTGTGAAGTTTGGTAAGAAACGGAATCCGTTTGACGTGATTCAGACCATAAATGCAAAGTTTGATGCTTTAAGAAGTTTTGAAATATCTCATTGATTTTGAGGTTTAATTCGTTGTTATTGAGGTTATTTTGGCTATTTGATCACACGGATAAGTTCGTATGATGTTATTGAGTTAGTACGTATGTTTGGTTTTGAGCCCCGAGGGCTCGGGTGTGTTTCGGATGGGTTTTGGAAGGTTTTTGGAACTCAAAAGTTGCATGTTTTTTTCCAGTTTCTGGTGTGCTGATACTTTCTTCTTCGTATTCGCGGGAGGACCCTCGCGAACGCGATATGTCATTTGTGCTGAAGGTAAATTCCTTCTACGCGAACGCGTAACCCAGGCCGCAAACGCGAAGCATTGGGGGGTCTTCCCTTCGCGAATGCGAGCCTGGTATCGCGAGCGCGAAGGCTTATAGCCTGGGCAGGGGGAGGGGTATTGTACCCTACGCGAACGTGACCACCTGGACACGAACGCGAAGGCTCGAGGAGTTTCTTCTCCGCGAACGCAAGCCCACTTACGCGAATGCGAAGGTCTCTCAGGCCTGATTCATCGCGAATGCGATGAGACTGTCGCGAACGCGAAGACGATTTTTCCCCAGTTATTTTAAGTTTCAAAAACAAAACACATTACGGGATTTCCACAATTTTTCATAAACTTCATCTTCTCCACACCTCTTGGGCGATTTTTGAAGAACTTCTTCACCATAACCTCTTGGGTAAGTAATCTTTGACTTGTTTTCTTCCATTTTTATCAACACCCACTAGATTTCTATGCCTAAAACATGTGATTAAGGGTAGAAAATTAGGGATTTGGGTAGAGTTAGGGCTTTTTGATTATTTGGGAATTTGACCTCGTTTTGGGGTCGGATTCGAAAACAAATTATATATTCAGGTTCATGGGTGAATGGGTGATCGGGTTTTGGTCCGAACCTCATTTTTGACCAAGCGGGCCCGGGGTCAATTTTTGACTTTTTGGGAAGAATGATTAGAAAGCTATAATTAAGCATTGGAATTGGATAGTTTAGCATTTATTGATGTTATGAAGTCGATTATGTGTAGATACAATTGATTTGGAGTCGAATTCGAAAGGAAAGGCGGTGTTTGAGGCTTGAGTTGGCTGTGGAAGTTCGGGGTAAGTGTTTGGTCTAACCTCAACTTGAGGGATTAGGAGTTGTGCCCTATTTTCTATTTGTTTCTTGTTGAGTACGACGTATAGGCATGGTGATGAGTATCTATACATTGGTGTCAAGCATGACTGTGAGTCTTATATTGTGATTTTCATGATTTTGTTGTATTATTCATGCCTTGGTGAAGATTTCTATTTGTTGTATAAAGTTGTGGAAAGAATTGTGACTTATTAACATTGAAGAGCGTTGGCTCCAGTTGTATAACGAATTGTGAAAGTATAAATGATAATTGAAACTCTAGAGCACTGGCTCGAGTTGTGGAGTAAAAGTGATAAAGAGAAGAGATCATTATGTTGCCCCATTGCCGGGATATTATTGAGTTGTGGTTCCCTTGCATTGTGTTCTTAGTTGATATTACGGATGCTTAGGTTGATGATTCTTTGTGTTAGGTAGGGATTATGGTTATAGCTGATGTAGTTAGGTGTTGTAACAAGTTTGGTTGTAGCTGAGGTAGTTAGGTGTCGGAAAAAGTTTGTTTATAGTTGAGGTAGTTAGGTGTTGTAACAAGTTTGGTTGTAGCTGAGGTAGTTAGGTGTTGTAACAAGTTTGGTTGTAGTTGAGGTAATTAGGTGTGATAACAAGTTTGGTTATAGCTGAGGTAGTTAGATGTTGTAACGAGTTTGATTATAACTGAGGTAGTTGGATGTTGTAACAAGTTTGGTTATAGCTGTTTCTCCCTTGCTGGGACGTGATTACTTATGCCGTCGAATCCCTTGTCGGGATAGTATAGACCTTATTGATCCCTCGTCGGGACTCTTGTTATGATTGTTGTTAATATTATATGTGGATCGGGTTGCACGCCGCAACAATATTATATGTGGATCGGGTTGCATGCCGTAACAATATTATATGTGGATCGGGTTGCACGCTGCAACAATATTATATGTGGATCGGGTTGCACGCCACAACAATATTATATGTGGATCGGGTTGCACGCCGCAGCAATATTATATGTGGATCGGCTTGCACGCCGCAACAATATTATATGTGGATCGGGTTGTACGCCGCAACAATATTATATGTGGATCGGGTTGCATGCCGCAACAATGATAAATGATATGGATCGGGTTGCACGCCGCAATAGTGCTGATACATATTGGGATCGGGTTGCGCGCCGCAACAGTTATTGATACAAGTGTGTTTATTTTGGATATTATTTTTTTTGTTCGCTGTGAATTCTAAGCTGCCCTTAGACTATTACTCTGAATTTACTGTTAATACTGATATACCCCTGCAACATGTTTCCCCCTCCCATCTTTACTTGTTTATTCCTGCTTTACTTTCCGTTGTATATTATATAACTGCACATGTTTATTTGGTAGATTGGTCCTAGCCTCGTCACTACTTCGCTGAGGTTAGGCTAAGCACTTACCAGCACATGGGGTCGATTGTGCTGATACTACACTCTGCACTCTTTTGTGCAGACCCTAGTGTTGTAGACTTCGGACCGCAGTGAGATTGCTGACTCTTGTTCATCAGGCGACCCGAGGTAGCTCTGCAGACGTCCGTAGGCCTTGGCGTCTCATTTCTATTTGCCTTCCTGTTTCTTACATGTATTTCCAGAGACAATGTTGTATTAAATTCTTTCAGACCTTTATTTGTAGTATTCTTAGACCGTCTGTGAAATTGTGACACCAGTTCTGGGTAGTCGAAACTCAAACAGTTGTAATAGATATTCATGCTCAGATGACTTATTGTTTTCTTCCGCTTATGTTATATTCCGTCGTTTAAATGTTATTTCTTCGTAATTGTTAAAGAGAATAAAATTGGTAAAAAGGTAGATGGTTCAATAACTGCCTTGCCTAGCTCACATTAGTAGGTGCCATCACGACTCCCGAGGGTGGGAAATCCGGGTCATGACACCTGAATTCTTATGTGTATCAATTTCAATATTTTTCATAATTTTCCGTGTTTGTTTAATAAATTAACTAATTAATTTTTAATTAGACAGTATATATTTCTATGGGTTCCAGGCTCGATATTTGAGGCCTAGTAGCACCACACTTTCCTAAATTCTTATGTGTGTCAATTTCAATATTTTTCATAATTCTGTGTGTTTGTTTTATAAATTAAATAATTATTTTTTAATTGGACAGCGTATATATCTATGGGTTCCAGGCTTGATATTTGAGGCCCAGTATCACCACACTTTCCTGAATTCTTATGTGTGTCAATTTCAATATTTTTCATAATTCTGTGTGTTTGTTTTATAAATTAAATAATTATTTTTTGTAAATTGTAATTGGACAGAGTTTGTCTTTGATCTATCAATATTGTAGATAGTTAAACTACAGAGATTCTACGCTAAAAGGCTCTACATTTTACTCCGCTAAAAGGCTCTATATTTTACTACGCTAAAAGGCTCTATATTTTACTTCGCTATAAGGGCACTAGTCTTTAAACAAATAAATAATCTAAAAAAAATAAAAACAACAAACATATTTTAATAACACAACATTCACAAAATTACATATAAAACAGTAAATCTCAACTTTTAACTATTTTTTTAAAACACCAATATCTTAATCCGGATAAAAATAACATACTAATTTAATCGCAAACAAAACACAAAAAAAAACATGAAAACACATTCAAGACAACTAATATGCATTATTATACGAGTTTCGACATAAACCAAATCGGAATACCTCGATTTATGTTTTAAGAAAAGTCGAAAAATTGAAATTTTGAGCCCGAAACGAGGAAACCACAACAATAGAAGGCTTGGGTTGGATGCGGGACCTACAATGCTATCTTTTTGTGTGACGGGTGTGGTCCACTCGAATTGTTTTTGGAGAAAAAGAGGGGGGGACCGCTATTACGTTTTAAAAAATGGGGGGGGGAGAAGCTTCTGTTCTGTTATAGGGAAGAATGGGTTATTATTTAATAGGTATAGCGCGGTATAATACTGATATGGTGTCCATCTCATTCAAATGATTTGGTAGCCAATTTTGTTGACTTGGTTTGGTTTGGTAGCTAACCTTGTTGAATTGGTATGATTTGGTAGCCAATTTTATTGACTTGGTTTGGTTTGGTAGCCAACCTTGTTGAAATTGTGAAAAGGATGTGCAAATTGTCAAATATTGTAGGCTTTAGAGGGTGAGGTTTTGGCTATAAAAGGAGAGCTTTAACTCTCATTTCATCACACCAACAAAGAGAGAAAAAAGAGAGAGCAAGGTATTCCATAAACTATAAGAAAATAGTTTGTGAAGAAAAATAGAGTGTGAGAGATATTGTAGTGAGGTGGAAAAAGCAAAAGAGTGTTTATTTCTTTTGAGGGTGTAGTAGTCTTAGGAGTATTTTTACTCGTTACTACACAGTGTAAAATCCTCGTTATAGTGATATCAGTTGTTCTTCTTGGCCATGGTTTTTTCCCTTATTCAGAAGGGTTTCCACGTAAAATCTTGGTGTCATTATTGCTGCATTTCTAATCTTGCTGATTTAACCATAACTTAGTGTTCCGCGTTTATCACTAATACCGTGAATATTATTTTTACGGGTTTTTTTCCAACAAGTGGTATCAGAGCAAGGTTCTATCTGAGTATGCTCTGTGGTTGAGCACAGTCTGAACATCCACATCAGAGAAGAATTACTTTGGTCGCATAATAAATAGTATTGGTATTTGTGATAAACGATGGAAGCCAACACTAGTAGAATGGTCACTTTTAATGGCACAAACTATGCCATTTGGAAGGGCAAAATGGAAGATTTGCTCTATGTCAAGAATTTTCATCAACCTGTATTCGCCACTATAAAGCCTGATAATAAATCAGATGAAGAGTGGAATCTGTTACACAGGCAGGTTTGCGGCTTTATTAGACAGTGGGTTGACGATAATGTTTTGAACTATATTTCTGGGGAGACACATGCTCGGAGCACCTTGAAAGTTTGTATGCTCGGAAAACTGGAAACAACAAGATGTTTCTGATAAAACAGATGTTGGGTTTAAAATACCATGATGGTTCCGCGCATCTGAATAATTTTCAGGGGATCATGAACCAATTATCTGCTATGGGCATTAAATTTGATGAAGAAATTCAAGGCCTATTTCTACTTGGTTCCCTACCAGATTCTTGGGAAATTCTTAGAACTTCATTATCAAATTCTGCTCCGGATGGTGTGATCTCTATGGATCTTGCCAAGAGTAGCCTTTTAAATGAAGAGATGAGAAGAAAATCGCAGGGTTCCTCCTCATCAGATGTCTTGGTGACTGACTCTAGGGGAGAAGCAAGAATCGGGGTTCTCAAAATAGAGAACATAATAGAAGCAAATCTAGAGGCGGACTTAAAGATATTGAGTACTATCATTGCGGGAAGAAAGGGCACACAAAGAAGTTCTGCCGGATTTTGAAAAAAGAGAATAGAGACAAGGAAGAACAGAAAGAAGATGGCAATCGTATGGCCACCGTCACTACAGAAGATCTTGTTATCGTCCTTGATGCGGATCAGATAAATGTTGCTTGTGATGAGTCAAGCTGGGTTGTGGACAGTGGCGCCGCATCTCATGTGATATTAAGAAAGGAATTTTCTCATCCTATACTCAGGGTGACTTTGGAACTTTGAGTATGGGTAATGAGACTGTATCTAGGATGGTTGGTGTTGGAACGATTTGTTTGGAAACTAGTATTGGAACTAAACTAGTTTTAAACAATGTAACGCATGCACCTGATGTTCGTTTGCACTTGATCTCTGTTGGTGTTTTAGATTATGAGGGATATGTCAGTACCAATGGTGCTGGAAAGTGGAAGCTCACTAAGGGCTCCATGATTGTGGCTCATGGGGAAAAGCGTCGTGGTCTATACTGGACTACGACCTCTACCTGTGTTGATATGGTGAATGTCGTTGGGAGCCATAACTCTTCAACGTTATGGTATAAGAGGCTTAGCCACATTAGCGAGAATGGACTAAATGTTCTGGCCAAGAAGAAATTGTTGTTTGAAAGTGCAAAATTAGAAAAATGTGAGCACTGCTTGGCTGGAAAACGAAAAAGAGTTTCTTTCCAGTCTCATCCTCCTTCAAGAAAGACAGAGTTACTTGAGTTGGTGTATTCAGATTTATGTGGTCCAATGAAGACAAGGACTTTGGGCGGTGCACTTTATTTTGCTACTTTTATTGATGACTGCTCAAGGAAACTTTGGGTCTACATCTTGAAGACCAAAGACCAAGTGTTGGGTGTCTTTAAGTAGTTTCAGGCTTCAGTTGAAAGAGAAACTGGAAAGAAACTGAAGTGTATTCGTACTGATAACGGTGGTGAATATTGTGGACCGTTTGACGAATACTGCAAGGAACATGGTATCAGACACCAGAAGACTCCTCCTAAGACTCCTCAACTTAATGGTTTAGCAGAAAGGATGAAATAGGACCTTGATAGAAAGAGTCAGATGTTTGCTTTCTAAAGCAAAGTTGTCGAATTCCTTTTGGGGTGAGGCTTTGTTGACCGCCACACATATTATTAATCTATCCCCTGCAGTTTCTCTGCAAAGTGATGTTCCAAACAGAGTTTGATATGGAAAGGATGTTTCCTATGACCGCTTGAAAGTGTTTGGTTGCAAAGCTTTTGTACATGTGCCTAAAGATGAGAGGTAAAAATTAACTGCCAAGACAAGGCAGTGCATCTTCATTGGTTATGGCCTTGATGAGTTTGGTTACAAACTATATGATCCAATTGAGAAGAAGTTCGTGAGAAGTCGTGATGTTATCTTCGTGGAGGATCAAACCATTGAATATATTAATAAAGCGGAGAATATAAAATCTCCAAGTTCTTAAGGGTTTAGTTAATCTTGATCAAGTTCCTCATACAAATGTGAATGACGTTGGTGGGATCAATGATGATGGTGATGCCTAGAACCATATTCCAGATCAGCATATTGATGGTGATGGTGATAACAATGCTAATGTTGATGAGTTAGATGCTCCTACTCACGAAACTGCGGACGAGTTAGATATTCCACTCAGGAGTCTTCTAGACCTCGTACTCCTTCCTCCCGTTATTCACCCAATGAGTATGTATTACTCACTGATGGGGGAGAACCTGAATGTTATGTGGAGGCCATAGAAGATGAGCACAAGGATCAATGGATTGAAGCCATGCAAGATGAGATGAAATCTCTTCATAAGAACCATACGTATGAGTTGGTAAAATTGCCTAAGGGCATGTGAGCTTTGAAGAATAAGTGGGTGTTCAAAGTTAAAGCTGAAGAACATAGTTTGAAGCCCAGATACAAAGCTAGATTGGTTGTCAAAGGATTTGGTCAAAGGAAAGGTATTGACTTTGACGAAATATTTTCTCTTGTCGTGAAAATGTCCTCCATTCGGACAGTTCTTGGTTTGACTGTCAGTCTTGATTTGGAAATTAAGTAGATGGATGTGAAGACTGCTTTTCTTCACGGTGACTTAGAAGAGGAGATTTATATGGAACAACCTGAGGGCTTCAAGGCAAAAGGTAAAGAAAATCTTGTATGCAAACTTAAGAAGAGTCTATATGGATTGAAGCAAGTTCCTAGACAGTGGTACAAGAAGTTTGAGTCTGTTATGGGAGAGCAAGGCTAAAAGAAGACTTCTTCAGATCACTGTGTGTTTGTACAAAGATTTTCTAATGATGACTTTATCATCCTCTTTCTATATGTGAATGATATGTTGATTGTGGGCAGAAATGCTTCCAAGATTGACGAGTTGAAGAAACAGTTAAATAAGTCTTTTGCAATGAAAAACTTAGGGCATGTTAAGCAGATTTTGGGCATGAGAATTACTTGTTCAAGAAATGAAAGGAAGCTTTACTTGTCACAGGAGAAATACATAGAACGTTTACTGGAGAGCTTCAATATGAAAAGTACTAAGTTGGTTTGCACACCCCTTCTTGTTCATATGAAGTTGAGCAAGAAGATGTGTCCAACAATAACGGAGGAAAAAGAGAGAATGGCCAAGATTCCTTATTCCTCTGCCGCTTTGATGTATGCAATGGTATGCACTCGACCAGATATTGCTCATGCAGTTGGTGTTGTTAGCAGATTTCTCAAAAATCCAGGAAAAGAGCATTGGGAAGCTGTAAAGTGGATACTCAGGTATCTAAGAGGAAGCTCACATGAATGCTTATTTTTTGGAGGATCAAATCCAATTTTGAAGAGCTATACAGATTCTGATATGGCAGGTGACCTTGATAACAGAAAATCCACTACTGGATATTTGTTTAATTTTTCAGCGGGAGCTATATCATGGCAGTCGAAGTTGCAGAAGTGTCGCACTATCTACAATTGAAGCGGAGTATATTGCGGCTACTGAAGCTGGAAAAAAGATGATATGGCTTAAGAGATTTCTTCAAGAACTTGGATTGCGACGGATGGAGTATGTTGTCTATTGCGACAGTCAGAGTGCAATAGACCCGAGCAAAAACTCCATGTGCCATGCGAGAACAAAACACATTGACGTCAGAGATCATTGGATTCATGAGCAAGTGGAGAATGAATTACTTCAAGTCAAAAAGATTCACACGAGTGAAAATCCTGTAGATATGTTGACCAAGGTGGTACCAAGAGACAAGTTCGAGCTATGCAAAGAACTTGTCGGCATGCACTCAAACTAGAAGATAGTGCTACCTCCTCTAGATGAATGAGACTGGAGGGGGAGATTGATATGGTGTCCATCTCATTCAAATGATTTGGTAGCCAATTTTGTTGACTTGGTTTGGTTTGGTAGCCAACCTTGTTGAATTTGTATAATTTGGTAGCCAATTTTATTGACTTGGTTTGGTTTGGTAGCCAACCTTGTTGAAATTGTGAAAAGGGTGTGTAAATTGTCAAATATTGTAGGCTTTAGAGAGTGAGGTTTTGGCTATAAAAGGAGAGCTTTAACTCTCATTTCTACACACCAACAAAGAGAGAAAAGAGAGAGAGCAAGGTATTCCATAAACTATAAGAAAATAGTTTGTGAAGAAAAATAGAGTGTGAGAGATATTGTAGTGAGGTGAAAAAAGCAAAAGAGTGTTTATTTCTTTTGAGGGTGTAGTGGTCTTAGGAGTATTTTTACTCGTTACTACACAGTGTAAAATCCTCGTTATAGTGATATCAGTTGCTCTTCTTGGCCGTGGTTTTTTCCCTTATTCAGAAGGGTTTCCACGTAAAATCTTGGTGTCATTATTGCTGCATTTCTATTCTTGCTGATTTAACCATAACTTAGTGTTCCGCGTTTATCACTAATACAATGAATATTATTTTTATGGGGTTTTTTCCCAACAAATACCACGTTATATATAGAAAAGTATCTTTTTTTGCACAATAAAAACGTATTTTGAGTCCAAAATATTGGCATTTAGGTTTCGGATTCCTCAACCCTAAAGCCAGTAAAGCAATGGCTTTAGACCCCAAAAAATTAAGGCCCCAAATTTACTCAAATTATATATAGTATAAATAATTACATATTTATTATTAGTGATAAATAAATTAGTTTTAGTCATTTGTTGTCAATTTTAAAATTTTGTACTAAAAATTGTAGATTATTAAATTTGCATTTACTTCTTATTTTTTATTATTATTTTTTGTTACCTCACGCGGGCTCAACTTCTAAATTTTTGTCTAGCTCTCTTCAACTTGAATCAATTTTGTTTATAACTATGATTTGTAGAATCTTCTACTATTTTTTATGTGCTTTTTAGACAATTTTTCAATCTTGAGCTAATGAAATTATCAAAGAATTAAATATAAAAAAAATATTTCTTAACCTCTAATGTCTTTTGAGGCCTCTTTTTAAATTTTTGTTTTAAGCCACATGTTGTTGAGCCGCCTCTGAATTCGGGGCAGTGGCAAATTCAAACAAAAGCAAAAGGGGTAGCGTGTGTTTGGGAGGAGGGAAGCACATTGATTGGAATTTGGAACCATGTGATGTTTTACCAAATTTCCACCGCGTTTTTAACCCCTTTTGAAAAACACCACAGAAACATATGAGCAAGAGGAAAACACACAGGAAATAACGTAATTATTTTTCATGCTTTTACACTTCATTTCATGACAACTTATTTTGCCAGCCTTTTCCAGCCAACCAAGCATGCAAGTATCTTGACACCCCGAGTTAGTTTGACTTTTAAGAATGAAAGGGAATAGGAAATGACCAGGAGTTAACTAACGGCTTGGAACTCAGAGAAGTACAAAGTAATAGTGTATATATATATATATATATATATATATATATATATATATATATATACACACACACTAGTCTAAGTGTACGTATACGTACGTTGCGCGTGTATCCTATCTCAATAAGTATAAAATATTAAAAATTACATAAATATTTTATTATAAATTATTTGAGTATTGAAATAAAGATGAAAGAGGTACAGTATCTTCAAAAATCCAAGCAAGAAAGAATATAAATTATCAGTTAAGCTTTCAATTTAAAGAAACACTTACAAATTAATTTTATGAAAATAACTCCAATTTGTAAACCTAATAATAGATATTATCATAGATATTATCTAAAAAATATCGTTGAAACACTTATGGAATCAAATTTCAAGAATAGTCATGAGTAATTATCAATCAAATTTTTTTTTAAAAAAGACTTGCAAATTGAGTTTTACTAACAGTGAATAGGTTATATGAAAGAAAAATAAAGGGAAAAAATTGTTCTTATGTGGTTAAAAATTTAAAATATAATGACAAAAGGCCGAAGAATCATTTTTTATGGAATTTTTCTTGTCAGAAACAACTTTGCCTATTTTTCATAGTCTTTTATTTTCTTGATATTACATCCTTATTAGGGAACACTAAAGCCTACCAAATTAAGCTTCAAAATTAGAAATAACTACATAAGAGTTATTTTAAAAAAATAGATATTTCATCGAAGAACATAGGCGAAAATGCTCTCCCATCTAAATTTCCAAATAATATTATATTTATATTGCTTATTTCAAATAAGAGAAAAAAATATAAGGTAGAATACAAAAAATTTTAAAATCTTATATAAAAATTCTTACAAAGTAGTTAAAATAAGAAAAAAATTACTCCTAAATATTAGGAAAGCATTAAATGACTAATTTGTCTAGTGTGAAACTTATTTTTAAAAGTTAAAAAAGGCAAACAATATTTTGCTAAGGGGCTTCATGTTTTTAATATAGCACATGACCCTCGTATTAATAAGAATAAACTTTTAAAAATAATATACCTGAATACAAAATTCAAATTAGCCTGTGAATGAATTCAACTACTAATACAAATACGAGGATTCAAAATTCAACTACTCATACAAATATTTTTGCTCAATACCCGAACAACACAATGTTTTGATAATCTATATATATATATATATATATATATATATATATATATATATATATATATATATATATTAAAGCAAGAAAGTTTGCATTGTGGTTAAGCCAAGTGGCTAGCTATTAAGAAGCCACTTGGCAAACTTAGAACAAAGAGATGATTAAATACTGAAATCAAAATGGAAACAAATTAATTCAAATTTTGATTTACCTACTTCCCTTTAATAATAAATGGAAAAGAAGGAGAAAAATTAATTAACGCAAGTAATCTTCAATCCAAATCCACGTCTTTTCTTAAGTAGTTCAAATCAAGTTTGACACTGTAAAAATAAATGTAATAAACATATTAAATTGAAAAATAAGAATCTATATATTTATATATATAATAAAGCAAGAAAGTATGCATTGTGGTTAATCCAAGTGGCTTGCTATTAAGAAGCCACTTGAAAAACTTAGAACAAAAAGACGATTAATAACTGAAATCAAAATGAAAACAAATTAATTCAAATTTTGATTTACCTACTTCCCTTTAATAATTAATGGAAAGAAGGAGAAAAATTAATTAACGCAAGTAATCTTTAATCCAAATCCACGTCTTCTCTTAAGTAGTTCAAATCAAGTTTTACACTGTAAAAATAAATGTAATAAATATATTAAATTGAAAAGTATATATATATATATATATATATATATATATATATATATATATATATATATATATATATATATATATTAAAGCAAGAAAGTTTGCATTGTGGACTTGTGGTTAAGCTAAGTGACTAACTATTAAAAAGCCACTTGGCAAACTTAGAACAAAGAGATGATTAATTACTGAAATAAAAAAGGAAACAAATTAATTCAAATTTTGATTTACCTACTTCCCTTTAATAATAAATGGAAAGAAGGAGAAAAATTAATTAACGCAAGTAATCTTTAATCCAAATCCACGTCTTTTTTTAAGTAGTTCAAACCAAGTTTTACACTATAAAAATAAATGTAATAAACATATTAAATTGAAAAATAAGAATCTATATATTTATATATATATTAAAGCAAGAAAGTTTGCATTGTGGTTAAGCAAAGTGGCTAGCTATTAAGAAGCCACTTGGCAAACTTAGAACAAAGAGATGATTAATTACTGAAATCAAAATGGAAACAAATTAATTCTAATTTTGATTTACCTACTTCGCTTTAATTTATATATATATATATATTAAAGCAAGAAAATTTGCATTGTGGTTAAGCTAAGTGGCTAGCTATTAAGAAGCCACTTGGCAAACTTAGAACAAAGTGATAATTAATTACTGAAATCAAAATGGAAACAAATCAATTAAAATTTTGATTTACCTACTTCTCTTTAATAATTAATTGAAAGAAGGAGAAAAATTAATTAACGCAAGTAATCTTTAATCCAAATCCACGTCTTTTCTTAAGTGGTTCAAACCAAGTTTTACACTGTAAAAATAAATGTAATAAACATATTAAATTGAAAAATAAGAATCTATATATTTATATATATATATTATATATTAAAGCAAGAAAGTTTGTTTTGTGGTTAAGCAAAGTGGCTAGCTATTAAGAAGTCACTTGGCAAACTTAGAACAAAGAGATGATTAATTACTGAAATCAAAATGGAAACAAATTAATTCAAATTCTGATTTACCTACTTCCCTTTAATAATTAATGGAAAGAAGGAGAAAAATTAATTAACACAAATAATCTTTAATCCAAATCCACGTCTTTTCTTAAGTAGTTCAAATCAAGTTTTGCACTGTAAAAATAAATGTAATAAACATATTAAAATGAAAAATAAGAATCTATATATATATATATATATATATATATATATATATATATATATATATATATATAGCAAGAAAGTTTGCTTTGTGGTTAAGCAAAGTGGCTAGCTATTAAGAAGTCACTTGACAAACTTAGAACAAAGAGATGATTAATTACTGAAATAAAAAAGGAAACAAATTAATTCAAATTTTGATTTACCTACTTCCCTTTAATAATAAATGGAAAGAAGGAGAAAAATTAATTAATGCAAGTAATCTTTAATCCAAATCCACGTCTTTTTTTAAGTAGTTCAAACCAAGTTTTACACTGTAAAAATAAATGTAATAAACATATTAAATTGAAAAATAAGAATCTATATATTTATATATATATATTAAAGCAAGAAAGTTTGTATTGTATATATATAAAGCAAGAAAGTTTGTATTGTGGTTAAGCAAAGTGGCTAGCTATTAAGAAGTCACTTGGCAAACTTAGAACAAAGAGAAGATTAATTACTGAAATCAAAATGGAAACAAATTAATTCAAATTTTGATTTACCTACTTCCCTTTAATTTATATATATATAAAAGCAAGAAAATTTGCATTGTGGTTAAGCTAAGTGGCTAGCTATTAAGAAGCCACTTGACAAACTTAGAACAAAGTGATGATTAATTACTGAAATCAAAATGGAAACAAATCAATAAAAATTTTGATTTACCTACTTCTCTTAAATAATTAATGGAAAGAAGGAAAAAATTAATTAACGCAAGTAATCTTTAATCCAAATCCACGTCTTTTCTTAAGTGGTTCAAACCAAGTTTTACACTGTAAAAATAAATGTAATAAACATATTAAATTGAAAAATAAGAATCTATATATTTATATATATATATTATATATATATATATATATATATATATTAAAGCAAGAAAGTTTGCTTTGTGGTTAAGCAAAGTGGCTAGCTATTAAGAAGTCACTTGGCAAATTTAGAACAAAGAGATGATTAATTACTGAAATCAAAATGGAAACAAATTAATTCAAATTCTGATTTACCTACTTCCCCTTAATAATTGATGGAAAAAAGGTGAAAAATTAAATAACACAAATAATCTTTAATCCAAATCCATGTCTTTTCTTAAGTAGTTCAAATCAAGTTTTACACTGTAAAAATAAATGTAATAAACATATTGAATTGAAAAATAAGAATCTATATATATATATATATATATATATATATATATAAATATGTAATACTTCATATTCAAGTTGGGGTATTTTTGTCATTTACTGTTACTTAAACTAAAAAAAATAAAAATAAAGAAAACTTAGCTAATTAAATGGGCAAAAGCCCATTGTACACTGACGGAAAACAAAGAAAGAAAATATAAAGAAAGGCAAATACATCATACGCTTAAAAAACGAAAGAAACAAAGAAAGAAAGGAAAACGGAAAAAGGGTTCTGCTTTAGAACGCAGAAAACGAATTTCAAAAAGGAGGAGAAGAAGAAGAGGAAAAAAGGGCTGGAACCAAGCCTTGAGAAAACTTAAATACGCACTGGTATTTACGGGTAATACTCAAATTACTCATCTGGGTTCTTTTCTTCTGGTAATTCTTTTTATCTCGGTTCATGTATCTGAAGGGTTTCACAAGGTATAAGAAATTAAATACCAATAAAAATTATTCTAGGCAAATTAAGAGTCAAACATGAAACCTCGAGGGTTGGGTATTCTAAAATAACTATGAATTAGCCTAAATAAAAAAATTAACATGAGATCGATATTATGTAATTATAGGTTGATTGGAGGAATTTGTACGAGTTGCTTGAGGTGAAGCAATTGGTATTTCGGCACGAGTACTGTGAGTAGTAACCTTACCTCAATTTGTATTTCTACAACTAGCATGATTTACATATGATTTTAATATGAACATGTTACCGACTGATTTGAATCTCCGTGTGGGACAAGTCATTTACTCGATATGATACTACTATATTTATTTTAGATGATTACAGTTATTCTGAATATTCTCATTGTTACTGAATACGTTTTGTTGTTACTTGAGATGAGATTTATCGTTACTGAAATGAAATTACATGATTTGATAAATACCGAAATGCCCTATATTGTTTAAAAATATTTTCTACGAGTATATACGGATTACAGAGACAAGTGTAAATGGGAGTAGACATTGAAGGATCCCGTAGCTAACGGCGGGTTCGTTAGACCTGGTGCACCTTGTAATTACAGATTACCGTTATAGCCCTCGCTAGTGGGAAGGTAGAACTAGCATACTGTTACCGACTTCTCTCGAGTAGGGACTACCGTTATATTTGACTTCTTGCAAAGAAGTCCACAGTTATACCGATTACATGATCCGTCCATTGAAACCTCCCAAATGTGAATATTGATATTATACAGTGGTTACCGAACTTTTTACTGAACTGTTAATTGTATTATACTACAAGAAAAGTATGATAAGACTGAAAATTATTTATTGTTTCTGAAAGGGCATTTTTATGTTATCTGTTTGAGATACTAGCATGTTTTCTGACTTGTCCCCAAATAAAAACGGTTGTGGTTAAGTCTTATGACTCACTGAGCTAGCGACTCATTCCCCGCTAAATTTTTTTACAGAGACAGCAGCTGACGCAGGCGAGGATCTCGTTAATTAGAGCGCACAGGTTAAGAATTTTTGGTGATCCTCGCACTTGTTCGCGTGGGCAGAGATTTTATTTACTGTTATGGTCTTTCCATTGAACTCTTAGAGTTGCTCCATAGTTAGTATTTTAGTGTCATGAGTATTCTTTTGTTATTATAGTCTTATGTTGAGTATTGTTCTCATTTATCAAAGTTGGAGATAAATTAGTATTTCTAGCGGTTAGTTGGTGATTTAGTTATGGTGGAGACTTGTATTGGTTAATTGACAAGTTGTTAATTGTTTGGTATGATATTAGGATGTTTGGTTGTTGATTTGAGACAGAATTGTTTTTTTGGGATGGTCCAAAAACAGGGGAAACTCTGCCCGATTTTCTGTAGAATTACCGATGAGGCTTACTTGGGAGCACTTGCTCCTAAGCGCCGGTCACAATCCTAAATTGGGTCGTGACAAAGTTGGTAACAGAGCTTAGGCTTTAAGTCCCGAGTCATGGAGCAATGTTTAGTAGAGTCTTGTTCATGGGTATGTAGGCGCCCATACTTATGATCTCGAGGCTACTGAACATTTAGGAATGTTTTCCCTTCTTTCATTCTTTGATCGTGCATTGAGATAACTTGAGATTGACTTTGGAATATTACTTTCGCAGATGGCTAGGACACGCACACCTTCATCTGCTGGACGTGGTGCTACCCGGGGTGGCGGTCAAATTGGAGTTCATAAAACTAGAAGACAGACTGCTCCTCAACCCCAAATAGGGAACATGGGTCAAACCCAAGCTGTTATGCCAGATCAAGTGTAAGGGCAGGGAGTTCAGAACGCTCCACCACTAGTGCCAACTGTTGTACCTACTGTTGCCTTACCTGCAGATGTAGTGGCAAGGTTATTGAATGTGTTAGAGGCATTGGTGCCTATTCAGGGCGGAAGTTCAGCTCCTCAGGCTACTTTACAGACACAAGCACCTACATAGACGCAGCCTTTCGGGAATAAGGAAGTATCCCTACACGAGTTCCTGAAATTGAAATCATCAAAATTCACAGGTTCCGATAATTCAGCAGATCCTCAAAGTTTCTTGGATAGGACACTCAAGGCATTACGTGCTCTTGGATGTTCTAGTGAGAGAGCCGTGGAGCTCGCAGCATACAAACTAGAGGATATGGCCAACACATGGTATGAAACGATATTGCTAGGAAGGCCAACAGGAGCACCACCACTAACATGGGACGAGTTCACTAAGTTATTCAAGAATCATTTTCTTCCAGACAGTCTGATGCAACAATATGCTAGAGACTTTGAGAGATTGGTTCAGACTCCAGATATGGATGTGTCAACATATAACACTAAGTTCTGTAAGCTGGCTATATATGCTCCTCACTTAGTGCCTACCGAAGAAGCTCGAGTTCAGAGGTTTGTTGATGGATTGGTTGGTCGTCTATACACTGTAGTAGCTCCACAGATGAAGACTTTATCCTACTCTGATGTAGTCGACCTTGCTAGAAAGATTGAAAACAAGGGATGTGAGGAGCGTGCAGCTAATGATTTACGTAAGAAGGCCAAGAGAGGAGGGGCTTTCAGTGGTGGTTTTAGTGAAAATAGAAGAGCGGGAAATCAGGGAAAACAACAACAACAGGGTTCTCAGACAGGGACACATATGTCTTCACAGTCCACATACAAACCACCTTACAGACAGGGTAATAGGGGACAATCATCTTCTGGACATCATAATTCTGGGCAGATATATGCCACTACTCCAGTCGGCCATACTTGTGGTAGATCACATTTGGGCCAATGTCGTGTTCTAACTGGAGAGTGCTTTCGGTGTGGCCAGTTGGGACATCACTTGAGGGATTGCCCTCAGCCTCCGAGAAATTTCAACCAAGCTTCTATTCAGTCAGCTGCACCGACTCAGACTACTCGTAATACTTCAGGTGCTACAGGTACAGGAAATAGAGGTCGAGGTGCTGGAGACTGTGCTACTGTGAATCAAGGACAAGGCAATGTTGGTAGAGGTCAGGCGAGAGTTTTTGCATTTACTAGACAGGATGCTCAGGCCTCGAATGCAGTGGTTACAGGTATTCTTTCTGTCTGTTCATTTGATGCACTTGCGTTGATTGATCCGGGATCTACCCACTCCTACGTGTCTTCATACTTTGCTTTGAGATTTAGTAGATAACCCGAGCTATTGAATGATCCTTTTCTAGTTGCTACTCCTGTTGGAGAGTCTTTATTAGCTGAATACATGTATCGTGCTTGTCAGATTCGGGTTGAGGGTAGAGATACTCTAGCTTTTGAAAGCTATACTCACATTCCTCCGTCCACTGAAACTTTGCATTTTTCTGTGTTAGCTTGGTCAGCGGCGCTGCTATTCTGGAGAAATCCTGCACAAAACGGCTGTAATAGCCTGCCAAGCCTAAAAAGCTACGAATCTCTGTAGAAGAAGTAGGTCTGAGCCATTTCTGCACATCTTCGGTCTTCTTAGGATCTACCATAATTCCATCTTTGGATATAACATGTCCCAAAAATGCTACCGAGTCAAGCCAGAATTCGCACTTCGAAAATTTAGCATAAAGCTGATGTTCTCGCAATGTCTGCAATACAATCCTGAGATGATTCTCGTGTTCTCCTTGGCTACGAGAATATATCAGGATATCATCAATAAATACTATTACAAAGCTATCCAAAAACGGCTTGAACACTCTATTCATTAAATCCATGAATGAAGCTGGAGCATTTGTTAGTCCGAAAGGCATCACAAGAAACTCATAGTGCCCGTATCGAGTTCTGAAAGCAGACTTAGAAATATCTTCATCTTTGATTCTAAGTTGATGATAACCAGAACGGAGGTCAATCTTTGAAAAGTGGACAGCTCCTTGTAACTGATCAAACATGTCATCTATACGAGGCAAAGGATATTTATTGTGTATTGTTATCTTGTTCAACTGCCTGTAGTCAATGCACATTCTCATGGATCCGTCTTTCTTCTTTAGGAACAGTACTGGTGCACCCCATGGTGATACACTAGGTCTAATAAAACCCTTATCTAACAAATCGTGTAACTGTTGCTTTAGCTCCCTTAACTCTGTTGGTGCCATTCGATATGGGGGTATCGATATGGGCTGTGTGTCAGGTAGCAAATCAATACCAAAGTCTATTTCTCGTACTGGAGGCAATCCTGGTAAATCCTCAGGTAATACATCAGAAAATTCTCTCACTGCGGGTACATTTTCTATACTAACTGTTTCCTTTCTTGTGTCATTTACAATAGCTAAGAGACCCAAGCAACCTTTCTTCAGAAGTCGTTGAGCCTTCATAAAAGATACAATTTTGCAAGTCACTGGAACCTGACTCCCTCTTAGAATAAAACTGGGTTCATTTGGTATCTCAAACTTAACTATCTTTGCATGACAATCGACTATAGCATAGCAAGAAGATAGCCAATCCATTCCCATCAGCATGTCAAAGTCAATCATATCAAGTACAATAAGGTCACTCAAAACATGTTTGACAACTGCACCAATATTAGCCTTACCCTCAGGTTCTGGAGGATTTACAGTATTCTGTGACGCCTCGAGGGTGGGATTAGGATGCGTTCTCATGCAAAATGGTCGTATTATTGCTTGTGCTTCGAGACAATTGAAAAAGCACGAGCAAAACTATCCTACACATGATTTGGAGATGGCTGCAGTAATATTTGCTCTAAAACTTTGGAGACATTATCTATACAGCGAAACTTGTGAGATTTATACTGACCATAAAAGTCTGAAGTATATCTTTCAGCAGAGAGATCTAAATCTTCGGCTACGTCGTTGGATGGAACTACTCAAAGACTATGATTGTTCTATTTTGTATCATCCTGGAAAAGCCAATGTGGTGGCTGATGCATTGAGTAGAAAATCTATGGGGAGTTTGGCACATATAGCCCCTGCAAGGAGACTTTTAGCTAAAGATATTCAGAGACTAGAAGATACATGTATCAGATTTAGTGTCGAAAATTCAGAGGCATTGTTGGCTTGTGCTCAGGCTAAGTCTTCATTGGTTGAGCGCATTAAGGCCACCCAATATGAGGATGAACGATTATGTAAATACAGAGATGAGGTCTTAGCTGGTAAAAGCAAGGATATGATTGTTGAAAGTGATGGTGTTCTTCGAATGGGTGACAGGCTATGTGTAGCAGATGTAGATGGATTGAGACATGCTATTCTTGAAGAAGCCCACAACTCTAAATACACTATACATCCTGGATCCACAAAAATGTACCATGACCTGAAACAATTTTATTGGTGGGAAGGTATGAAGAAAGATGTTGCTAACTTTGTTTCTAGTTGTTTGACTTGTCAGCAGGTCAAGGCTGAGCATCAGCGACCCGCAGGACTACTACAACAAATTGAGATTCCAGAATGGAAATGGGAAAGAATTACAATGGATTTTGTCACCGGGCTACCACGAACCCTTAGAGGTTATGACTCGGTATGGGTGATTGTAGATCGACTGACGAAATCAGCACACTTTTTGCCCGTGAAGACTACATATGGTGGAGTCAGGTATGCACAGATATTTATGAACGAAATTGTCCGACTTCATGGAGTTCCAGTATCCATCATCTCTGATAGAGGATCACAGTTCACTTCACGCTTTTGGAAATCTTTTCAAGAAGCATTAGGTACACGAGTAGATCTTAGTACTTCATTTCATCCACAGACAGACGGGCAGTCTGAACGTACTATTCAGATCTTGGAGGATATGTTGAGAGCTTGCATTCTTGAGTTTGGAGGTAGTTGGGACACTTATCTACCGTTAGCTGAATTTGCTTACAACAATAGCTTCCAATCCAGTATTCAAATGGCACCGTATGAAGCATTGTATGGCAGAAGATGTCGTTCTCCTATCGGATGGTTTGAAGCTGGTGAGACTAACTTATTGGGACCCGACCTAGTACAAGAAGCTATGGAAAAGGTCTAGTTAATCAGACAAAGATTGCTTGCAGCTCAAAGTAGACAAAAGTCTTATGCTGATAAGAGAAGAAGAGATTTAGTGTTCACAATTGGGGACAAAGTGTTCCTACGAGTCTCTCCTATGAAAGGTGTGATGCTGTTTGGGAAAAGAGGCAAGCTGAGCCCCAGGTTTATAGGACCGTATGAGATACTAGACCGAGTGGGAGTTGTGGCTTATCGTTTGGCACTTCCTCCTGAGTTGTCCTTTATTCATCCAGTGTTTCACGTCTCCATGCTAAGAAAATGTATATCAGACTCATCTCAAGTGATTGAAGCACCTGCTATACCGCTTGATGAGAATTTGTCTTACGAGGTGGAACCGATGGCTATTGTTGATAGGCAAGTAAGAAAGCTACGATCAAGGGAAGTTGTATTCGTTAAAGTTTTATGGAGAAATCATACAGTTGAAGAAGCTACTTGGGAAATAGAAGATACTATGCGAATCAAGTGCCCCCATTTGTTTGAGTACAAAGGTACGTACTTGAGTTAAAATTCGGGGACCGAATTTCATAAGGTGGGGAGAATGTAATACTTCATATTCAAGTTGGGGTATTTTTGTCATTTACTGTTACTTAAACTAAAAAAAAAAAACCTAGCTAATTAAATGGGCAAAAGCCCATTGTACACTGACGGAAAACAAAGAAAGAAAATATAAAGAAAGGCAAATACATCATACGCTTAAAAAACGAAAGAAATAAAGAAAGAAAGGAAAACGGAAAAAGGGTTCTGCTTTAGAACGCAGAAAACGAATTTCAAAAAGGAGGAGAAGAAGAAGAGGAAAAAAGGGCTGGAACCAAGCCTTGAGAAAACTTAAATACGCACTGGTATTTACGGATAATACTCAAATTTCTCATCTGGGTTCTTTTCTTCTGGTAATTCTTTTTATCTCGGTTCATGTATCTGAAGGGTTTCACAAGGTATAAGAAATTAAATACCAATAAGAATTATTCTAGGCAAATTAAGAGTCAAACATGAAACCTCGAGGGTTGGGTATTCTAAAATAACTATGAATTAGCCTAAATAAGAAAATTAACATGAGATCGATATTATGTAATTATAGATTGATTGGAGGAATCTGTACGAGTTGCTTGATGTGAAGCAATTGGTATTTCGGCACGAGTACTGTGAGTAGTAACCTTACCTCAATTTGTATTTCTACAACTAGCATGATTTACATATGATTTTAATATGAACATGTTACCGACTGATTTGAATCTGCATGTGGGACAAGTCATTTACTCGATATGATACTACTATATTTATTTTAGACGATTACAGTTATTCTGAATATTCTCATTGTTACTGAATACGTTTTGTTGTTACTTGAGATGAGATTTATCGTTACTGAAATGAAATTACATGATTTGATAAATACCGAAATGCCCTATATTGTTTAAAAATATTTTCTACGAGTATATACGGATTACAGAGACAAGTGTAAATGGGAGTAGACATTGAAGGATCCCGTAGCTAACGGCGGGTTCGTTAGACCTGGTGCACCTTGTAATTACAGATTACCGTTATAGCCCTCGCTAGTGGGAAGGTAGAACTAGCATACTGTTACCGACTTCCCTCGATTAGGGACTACCGTTATATTTGACTTCTTGCAAAGAAGTCCACAGTTATACCGATTACATGATCCGTCCATTGAAACCTCCCAAATGTGAATATTGATATTATACAGTGGTTACCGAACTTATTACTGAACTGTTAATTGTATTATACTACAAGAAAAGTATGATAAGACTGAAAATTATTTATTGTTTCTGAAAGGGCATTTTTATGTTATCTGTTTGAGATACTAGCATGTTTTCTGACTTGTCCCCAAATAAAAACGGTTGTGGTTAAGTGTTATGACTCACTAAGCTAGCGACTCATTCCCCGCTAAATTTTTTTACAGAGACAGCAGCTGACGCAGGCGAGGATCTCGTTAATTAGAGCGCACAGGTTAAGAATTTTTGGTGATCCTCGCACTTGTTCGCGTGGGCAGAGATTTTATTTACTGTTATGGTCTTTCCATTGAACTCTTAGAGTTACTCCATAGTCAGTATTTTAGTGTCATGAGTATTCTTTTGTTATTATAGTATTATGTTGAGTATTGTTCTCATTTATCAAAGTTGGAGATAAATTAGTATTTCTAGCGGTTAGTTGGTGATTTAGTTATGGTGGAGACTTGTATTGGTTAATTGACAAGTTGTTAATTGTTTGGTATGATATTAGGATGTTTGGTTGATGATTTGAGACAGAATTCTTTTTTGGGATGGTCCAAAAACAGGGAAAACTCTGCCCGATTTTCTGTAGAATTACCGATGAGGCTTACTTGGGAGCACTTGCTCCTAAGCGCCGGTCACAATCCTAAATTGGGTCGTGACAATATATTAAAGCAAGAAAGTTTGCTTTATGGTTAAGCAAAGTGGCTAGCTATTAAGAAGTCACTTGGCAAACTTAGAACAAAGAGATGATTAATTACTGAAATCAAAAAGGCAACAAATTAATTCAAATTTTGATTTACCTACTTCCCTTTAATAATAAATGGAAAGAAGGAGAAAAATTAATTAACGCAAGTAATCTTTAATCTAAATCCACGTCTTTTTTTAAGTAGTTCAAACCAAGTTTTACACTGTAAAAATAAATGTAATAAACATATTAAATTGAAAAATAAGAATCTATATATTTATATATATATATTAAAGCAAGAAAGTTTGTATTGTGGTTAAGCAAAGTGGCTAGCTATTAAGAAGCCACTTGGCAAACTTAGAACAAAGAGATGATTAATTACTGAAATCAAAATGGAAACAAATTAATTCAAATTTTGATTTACCTACTTCCCTTTAATTTATATATATATTAAAGCAAGAAAATTTGCATTATGGTTAAGCTAAGTGGCTAGCTATTAAGAAGCCACTTGGCAAACTTAGAACAAAGTGATGATTAATTACTGAAATCAAAATGGAAACAATTCAATTAAAATTTTGATTTACCTACTTCTCTTTAATAATTAATGGAAAGAAGGAGAAAAATTAATTAACGCAAGTAATCTTTAATCCAAATCCACGTCTTTTCTTAAGTGGTTCAAACCAAGTTTTACACTGTAAAAATAAATGTAATAAACATATTAAATTGAAAAATAAATAAATATATATATATATATATATATATATATATATATATATATATATATTAAAGCAAGAAAGTTTGCTTTGTGGTTAAGCAAAGTGACTAGCTATTAAGAAGTCACTTGGCAAACTTAGAACAAAGAGATGATTAATTACTGAAATCAAAAAGGAAACAAATTAATTCAAATTCTGATTTACCTACTTCCCTTTAATAATTAATGGAAAGAAGGAGAAAAATTAATTAACACAAATAATCTTTAATCCAAATCCACGTGTTTTCTTAAGTAGTTCAAATCAAATTTTACACTGTATAAATAAATGTAATAAACATATTAAATTAAAAAATAAGAATCTATATATTTATATATATATTAAAGCAAGAAAGTTTACATTGTGGTTAAGCAAAGTGGCTAGCTATTAAGAAGCCACTTGGCAAACTTAGAACAAAGAGATGATTAATTCCTGAAATCAAAATGGAAACAAATTAATTCAAATTTTGATTTACCTACTTTCCTTTAATAATTAATGGAAAGAAGGAGAAAAATTAATTAACGCAAGTAATCTTTAATCCAAATCCACGTCTTTTCTTAAGTAGTTCAAATCAAGTTTTACACTGAAAAAATAAATGTATTAAATTAAAAAATGAGATTATATATATATATATATATATATTAAAGCAAGAAAGTTTGCATTGTGGTTATGCCAAGTGGCTAGCTATTACGAAGCCACTTGGCAAACTTAGAACAAAGAGATGATTAATTACTGAAATCAAAATGGAACTAAATTAATACAACTTTTGATTTACCTACTTCCCTTTAATCTATATATATATTAAAGCAAGAAAGTTTGCATTGTTGTTAAGCCAAGTGGCTAGCAATTAAGAAGACACTTGGCAAACTTAGAACAAAGAGATGATTAATTACTGAAATCAAAATGGAAACAAATTAATTCAAATTTTGATTTACCTACTTCCCTTTAATAATTAATGGAAAGAAGGAGAAAATTTAATTAACGCAAGTAATCTTTAATCCAAATCCACATCTTTTCTTAAGTAGTTCAAATCAAGTTTTACACTGTAAAAATAAATGTAATAAACATATTAAATTGAAAAATAAGAATCTATATATTTAAATATATATATATTAAAGCAAGAAAGTTTGCACTGTGGTTAAGCCAAGTGACTAGCTATTAAGAAGCCACTTGGAAAACTTAGAACAAAGAGATGATAAAATACTGAAATCAAAATGGAAAAAAATTAATTCAAATTTTGATACCTACTTCCTTTTAATAATTAATGGAAAGAAGGAGAAAAATTAATTAACGCAAGTAATCCTTAATTCAAATCCACGTTTTTTCTTACGTAGTTCAAATCAAGTTTTACACTGTAAAAATAAATGTAATAAATATATTAAATTGAAAAATTAGAATATATATATATATATATATATATATATATATATATATATATATATATATATATATATAAAGCAAGAAAGTTTGCATTGTGGTTATGCCAAGTGGCTAGCTATTAAGAAGCCACTTGGCAAACTTAGAACAAAGAGATGATTAATTACTAAAATCAAAATGGAAATAAATTAATTCAAATTTTGATTTACCTACTTCCCTTTAATCTATATATATATTAAAGCAAGAAAGTTTGCATTGTAGTTAAGCCAAGTGGCTAGCTATTAAGAAGCCACTTGGCAAACTTAAAACAAAGAGATGATTAATTACTGAAATCAAAATGAAAACAAATTAATTCAAATTTTGATTTACCTACTTCCCTTTAATAATTAATGGAAAGAAGGAGAAAAATTAATTAACGCAGGTAATCTTTAATCCAAATCCACGTCTTTTCTTAAGTAGTTCAAAACAAGTTTTACACTGTAAAAATAAAAGTAATAAACATATTAAATTGAAAAATAAGATTCTATATATTAAAGCAAGAAAGTTTGCATTGTGGTTAAACAAAGTGGCTAGTTATTAAGAAGCCACTTGGCAAACTTAGAACAAAGAGATGATTAATTACTGAAATCAAAATGGAAACAAATTAATTCAAATTTTGATTGACCTACTTCCCTTTATTAATTAATGGAAAGAAGGAGAAAAATTAATTAACGCAAGTAATCTTTAATCCAAATCCACGTCTTTTCTTAAGTAGTTCAAATCATGTTTTACACTGTAAAAATAAATGTAATAAATATATTAAATTGAAATATAAATATATATATATATTGTTGATACCCAATTTTTTCCTATGTATTTTTATATATAAAATATTTTCAAAATAGCATGTACATACATATATAAGCATGCCCAAGAGTTTTGGTATTTTTTCCTAATTTTTAAGATTTTAAAATTAATTTATTGTCTATTTTTAGTAGTACAAAATCCAATAATTATTCCCAAGATTATCATTTTGGTGAATAACTTATTTTATTCTCATATTTACACTAAAATATAATTAAGGTGATTTTTGTATATTTTTTACAAACCTATTTGATATTTTTAAGCTAAATTGCATGTAATTGCAATTATAGCCTATTTCACGATTGGTATCATTTTATAATTATTAAATTTATTTTCAGTATTTTTAAATTAATATTTATATAGTATTTGTTGGCTCAGTGTTTTTAATTTACTTTTAAAATTATTATTACTATTTTTATAAAATAAAAAGGAAAAATAGGCTATTTAACACTTAGCCCATTTCTATTTCAATTACAGCCCTTTCACCTTTCAATTTTGGCCTTCAATTTGACCCAGTTCCGCCCCCAAATTAAACCAGCCCAATCCCCAAATTACCCGTCCCCTGACCCGATTAAAAAAACCCACCCGGCTCCCCTTTGATCCAGGCCGTTGATCATTTTGATCAACGACCGTAATTCACCCTTTCCTTTTTTAATTTTCAAACCCCCTTGACCTAATTCATTTCACCTGAGACGCCGCCTTTGAAACCCTTTCGTCTCTCAAATCCTCTCGAGCCTCTCCGAAACCCTAATCGTCTCCCACCTTATCTCATCATGTTTCCACCGGAATCCATGGCGTCTCCGGCCATGGATGGTCTGTACTCATCCTTTCTTACCATCAGACCTAAACTATTCAAGGTTTTGAAGCCCGACTTCAATGGCTCTCTTCAGATCCTTCTCAGATATGTAGTTTATGGCTTCTCCAACCATTACCCCGGCATGTTCAAGCAATATGAGTCTTTTCGACTCAGGATCTGACTTTCCTCAAGACCTTTCTAATTTCTAGAGTTAAGGTTCATGGCCTGGCAGTATCCAAATTACTGCCCAGGTCCAAACCTGATCCTCAATGGATCCTAACTCCCAATTTTGGCTGACAGGCTGGTCAGGGGTGTGCCAGCACTCTTAAATTGTTGGGCATGACCACCAGCCTGCCATGGCCTTCCCTAATTCCCCTCTATGTACATACACTTACTCTTAGATTCTAAGTTCTGTCTCCCTCTTATGAGCCATGCTTTGGGACCCTGAGTTCCCTCTGAACTTGGACATTTGAGGGCTGACTCTTCCACACTGCACAATAATCTAATTCTGCAATGTGTTTGGGGTGTAAGCACTACCCTGAGTCCCTTTGAGACTCTTGGGAACTTTGACACATCCCAAATAAGAGAAAGGCTTTTGGAAAACGGATCCTGGAAGTTGGTTTATCTCATATTGCTAAACCTTGAGTCTGAATTAGGTTGTTTGGTTGCAGCTGGAAGTTTTGATGTATTTCTTTTTGATTCATTCGGGTCTGTAATAATTTGTAATAACTATGGTGTTCTAGTGAAAAAGGGGAGGGTCATTTATGTATGCATATGGGTAGACAACATGCTCATAGGGATTACTATTTACAAATTCTGCATTTATGCATATCATATAGTACTCCTGCCTATAAGTCGTCTCATTATTATATTAGAAACCATGCCTATAAGTTTCTGCATATAGAAATCATGTATAAGTTTCTGCAATTATGCATTTAGAAATCTTGCCTATAAGTTATGCATTACACGTAGAAATCTTGCCTATAAGTTGTTTCATTACTGCATTATTAACCATGCCTATAAGTTTCTGCATATAGAAATTATGACTATAGTTTTGTTTCTGCATTTCTGTATATTCATCTGTCGTTAGGCAAACAATCATAGGTTTAATAAGAATCAACTTCATTCTAGATACCATGTATATAGGGCTCCTGCACTTACATAATCGTTTTAAAATCAATAATGCTTAGAAATCATGCCTATAGGAGCAGCCGTCTGAATCTGATTCGTCTATTTTATCTATAAGTCTAAAATCAATAGTAATGTTTGTTTAATATCTGCAGAATTTAATTGGTTCTAAAATCAGTAACCCATCTTTAAAATCAGTATACTTCCACCTAGGCAAGCAGTAGGTAATTGTTTAACTGTGTCAGTTTTAATAAACTGCAACCAGACAAGGCCTAATTTGTGATGAAGCAGTATGTCCTAACGCTTTAAATTTATTCAGACTATAACCAGTATTTGAAGTCATGCTAAATAATTTGCTCCTTTAAGTGAGGAGGCATGTTTGAGCCCTAAAACTGCTATTTGTTTCCCCCTACTTGCTTATGTGTTTTGTTTGTCATATTAGAATTTTGTCCTTTCAAAACTCTCAAAAGCTCCAACCTCTCTCCCTTTAGGACTAGTAGTCCCAAATGCCTCCGGGACTGATAGGATCGGGACGGGTAATAGCATGCAATAAGTGACGACACTATTCCGCATTTAATACCTTAACAGGGTGGGAAAGGGTAGATATGGATATGATGACCGGTGCGCTAATACCACGTGCGACCCCTCTTTTGAGGAGTGATTGTCGGGTGTTGCATTGATGTGATCCATATTGTTTGTAAACCTAGGACCCCTTCCCCTTTACTTGTTATCCCTTTTTTTTAACTGTCCAGACTATTTGCTTAAGATTTCTGTTTTTTTTATCTTTCTTCAAACTTTCAAATCACTTGCAACATTATGTGTAAATCCCCTTCTATTTGAGACCTTTATTTGCTTACTTTTTAGTTAAAGTCATAATTGTAACATGGCCAATAACCACACTAGTGGATCTTGGGGGGTGCCTAACACCTTCCCCTCGAGATAATTTCTAGCCCTTACCCGAACTCTGGTTTTCCAAGTCGAACTCTTCTTTAGTGTCCTAATGCACTTTAATCATTAGGTGGCGACTCTTCAACCCAAAAAACCCAATTCCCAAGAGGGAACGAGTTGTCCTCCCAAATGTCATGAGCCCGATTTTGCTTTTAGAAAAAGGGGGCACGACAACATGGCGACTCCATTGGGGATATTGTGCTTTTACCATCTCATGTTACTTGTGACTTCACTGCTTTTTTATTACCTTTATTTAATGTCTTTACCTCTTTTCTGCTATGAAACTGGATTTCGACCCTGCTTTGAGTCGTCAGGCTAGTAAAGCGCTACTTCTAAAATGATCGTTAAGGTCATTCACTCGGTGGCTCTGCTACCGATGGATCAAGATATGCTGCCTGCCTATCATGCCAAAGGCGCTGCTGGTGGATATGCCAAAGATGTCTTAGATCTTGAACCGGGTACTTGAAATGCTAAAGGTACTTCTTATGGTCCTGCTTCAACCACCCTTCCTTCTCTGGCTCTTTGTTTCTTTTCTTTAATGCTTTCTTTTACCGCTTTCCTTCAATGCCATTGTAATTATAAGCAATTATTGTAATCATTACTTTATGAACGTGCAAATACGTGACAACTTGTTTCATTCTTGTAATTACATATTCAACATCATATTCCACTCGTGCCAAACAAAATACCATAGCAACGCTTATAATGAGTGGCTGCGCCCTTCCAATATTATCACCCCCTAAATTTGATAAAGGCGTATTTGCGGTAAAACCAGTCGATCAGCGGTGTAGTCGATGGTTCCGTGCCCTTCCCTCTTGAGTTGTCCGCTCAAGGGTACCAGTCTAATACCCCATAGAAACCTTACTCTGTTCAATTGTGCATGCATTACTGTCAAACCTAGTCAAGTCAGTTATGCTGTCCGCATAATGACTTTTTAAGATAGCCTTGTCCAAAGTCCACTGGGTTTCCTTGAAACCCAAACGGACGCTACCATGTCTGTGCATTTATTTGGAGAACTAAATGCTGCTCATGCTAATTGTTAATATTTAATAGCCGAATCTGTCAGAAGTATGGCCTCACCCTTTTGTTTTGCAAAAATGAATGACAAAGTTCCCGACTTTGGTATGGTCAATATACCCTCACTCTTGCTAACCTGGTGGAGGAACCACCCATCAAGTAACCAAATCAATGAATGGAAAGAGAGAGTCACCAGGGTTAGTGAGAAGCTGGAATATCTGGAATACAGTCTGCTGGAGTTGGAAGGGAAAGTGAGGAAAAGAGTCACCGACTGTCAAAACACTGAGGAAGGCAAAGGAGAACGCCTGGCGAAGGCATTTTTACTCGAAAATCTGCACGAGCTGGAGGATCTGATCAACAAAAACATTCAACCTGAAGAAGGTCCTTCTGGGACCAAGTAGCTAGGAGTCTTTTCTTTTGCTTTAAGAATGTAATAAGGCCAATGGCCATTAGTGACATTTTATTTTCTGCTATTTTTAGTGTCGTTTTGGGATTTGTGTTATTTTTATAAATAAAATGAGGCATTTAGCATTATAAGTTCTCCAAATCAACTTGTCGCTAGGCCTACCTCGGGCACAACGAGACTCCCAAATTAGGACACGAATTGTATTCTCGCAGTATGTGTTTAAATATCGCAATTTCTTTTTCTTACAACCCGCACTAACTTGCTACCTTTGTTTTTTTTGTTTTATTCCCCTCCCCAAAGGTTAGTTCGTGAAATCTGGCATCGTCATCATACTCCACAAGATCTAAGGTCCCTCCGCCTCCTCCTCCTCCGAGTCCTATTAGAAACAAGAACAAGGGAAAATGGAAGATTTGAGCAACATCAGAAAGGAGAACTCAGCGGAAAAGATAGAGGTTCCTTAGGGTATTCAGGTTTCCAAGGAAAGTGCCTCCCAGCTCGAGCAAAAGTTGTTGAAATTTAAGGAAGCACTGGCGGCGATGAGGAATTTGTTTTTGGAAGATGATAATATGGATTGTTGTGTCATTTTCGAGGAGGAGGGGGAGGAAGGCCCTTCTATACAAGCTGTAAGCCGAGGAGCATGCCTCAACAATTGGTCTATCAGAACCACCAGGGCCCGGAAAGCTTCGGGGTAGCAAGGCTAAACAAAGCACCATGCATTATCTTTATTTTTTGCTAGTTGACTTTCTTTCCGCATTTTTAATATTGAAATAAGAGTTCCAATGTTCAAAATAATTATGAAATTTATCAAAGCATTTCAGTTTCTTATAAATCTTACTCTTATTACTTTTTATCGTTTACTTTATTTACACAGCGTTACTATTACTTATCTTGATGAACCGACGATTGTGACATGCAACGAGACAACGCAACAAACAGATATAAACTTAGAAGAAGATAATATACCAGAAGAGGTTGTTAAAGAGGTTGAGGATTTTGAGAACAGACCTAAGTCTAACCTGGACGAAACTGAGATTGTCAACCTGGGAGATGCAGAAAATATCAAAGAAACGCGCATCAGTGTTCATCTGTCACCATTAGAAAAGAAAGAGTACACGGAATTTCTCAGGGAATATGAGGACATATTCGCCTGGTCTTATGATGACATGACTGGTCTCAGTACATCTATTGTAGCTCACAAACTGCCAATCGATCCGACATGTCCACCAATAAAACAGAAACTCAGGAAGTTCAAACCTGACATGAGTTTGAAAATCAAGGAAGAAGTCACCAAGCAAGTCAAAGCCAAGGTTCTCAGAGTAGTAGAGTATCCAACATGGTTAGACAATATTGTGCCAGTGCCGAAGAAGGACGGGAAGGTTAGAGTCTGTGTCGACTACCGGAATCTCAATGGGGCCAGTCCGAAAGACGACTTCCCCTTGCCAAACATACACATTCTAATTGACACGGCGCCAAGCATGAACTGCAGTCGTTCGTTGATTGTTTTGCTGGGTATCATCAGATATGGATGGATGAGGAAGACGCGGAGAAAACGACTTTCATTATGCCGTGGGGGATGTATTGTTACAAGATGATGCCGTTTGGGTTAAAGAATGCTGGGGCCACCTATATGAGGGCCATGACTACTATTTTCTATGACATGATACACAAAGAGATCGAGGTGTATGTAGACGACGTCATCATCAGATCTAAGAGAGCCACTGACCACATGGAAGATTTGAGGAAGTTCTTCAACAGACTAAGAAGGTACAACTTGAAGCTGAATCCCGCCAAGTGTGCATTCGGGGTTCCTGCCGGAAAACTACTTGGGTTCATTGTGAGTCGTCGAGGAATAGAATTGGATCCGTCAAAGGTCAAAGTCATCCAAGAATTGCCACCACCGAAGAACAAGAAAGAGGTTATGAGTTTATTGGGAAGACTTAACTACATCAGCCGGTTCATAGCTCAATCCACTGTCATTTGTGAGCCAATCTTTAAGATGTTAAAGAAGGACGCCGCTACCAAATGGACTGATGATTGTCATAAAGCCTTTGACAGAATAAAGGAATACTTGTAAACGCCGCCAGTTTTGGTCCCGCCCAAGCCGGGTAGACCTCTATTACTCTACCTTGTAGTATTGGATGGAGCTTTTGGTTGTGTTCTGGGCTAGCATGATGAAACGGGAAGAAAGGAGCAGGCCATCTATTATCTCAGCAAGAAGTTCACCCCGTACGAGGCCCGGTATTCTCTATTGGAACGCACCTGTTGTGCTCTGACTTGGGTAGCTCAGAAGTTGAGTCACTATTTCTACGCCTATACTACTTATCTCATATCAAGAATGGATCCTTTGAAGTACATCTTTCATAAGCCCATGCCCACTGGCAAGCTAGCCAAGTGGCAAATCCTGCTGAGTGAATTCGACATTGTTTACGTGACTTAGAAGGCAATCAAAGGACAAGCACTGACAGATCATCTTGCTGAAAATCCCGTGGATGGAGAATACGAGCCTCTAAAGACGTATTTTCCTGATGAAAAGGTATCTTTCATAGGGGAAGATATTGCAGAATCCTATGATGGTTGGAGACTTTTTTTCGACGGAGCAACAAACTTCAAAGGAGTTGGCATAGGAGCGGTCCTAGTATCAGAAACCTGCCAGCATTATCCAGTGTCTGCCAACCTCAGGTTCCCATGTAGCAACAACATGGCCGAGTACGAAGCCTGCATCTTAGGGCTCAAGCTGGCCATTGACATGAACATTCAGGAATTGCTAGTGATCGGAGATTTAGACCTTCTTATACATCAGGTACGAGAAGAATGGGCAACCAAGAACTCCAAGATACTCCCTTATCTGCATCATGCATAGGAGTTGAGGAAGAGGTTCACAAAGATAGAGTTCCAACATGTTCCCAGAGTTCAAAATGAGTTTGCCGATGCATTGGCTACCCTATCGTCCATGATACAGCATCCAGATAAGAACTTCATTGATCCTATTCCGGTAAAGATCTATGATCAGCCAGCTTACTATGCTCATGTAGAAGAAGAAGCAGACGGAAAACCTTGGTTTCATGATATCAAGGAATATTTGATGAAGGGAGAATATCCAGAACTTGCAAATCCTACTCAGAAGCGCACACTTAGAAGATTGTCTAACAACTTCTTTCATAGCGGAGGAATCCTGTATAGGAGGACTCCTGATTTGGGATTACTAAGGTATGTTGACGCAAAGGAAGCATCCAGATTATTGGAGGAAATTCATGCGGGGACCTGCGGACCACATATGAACGGCTTTGTCTTAGCCAAGAAAATACTCTGAGCTGGTTATTTTTGGATGACTATGGAAACGGACTGCATCCAGTATGTCCGAAAATGCCATTGCTGTCAGATACATGCAGACATGATAAAGGTGCCTCCAAACGAGCTTACTACAACAAGCTCGCCATGGCCGTTCGCCGCTTGGGGAATGGATGTTATTGGACCTATCGAGCCTGCCGCATCAAACGAGCACAGGTCCATTCTAGTGGCAATTGATTATTTCACCAAATGGGTTGAAGCAGCATCGTACAAAGCAGTGACTAAGAAAGTCGTAGCAGATTTTGTCC
The DNA here is from genome assembly GCF_000393655.2 of Nicotiana sylvestris. NCBI lineage: Eukaryota > Viridiplantae > Streptophyta > Magnoliopsida > Solanales > Solanaceae > Nicotiana > Nicotiana sylvestris. Next base: position 85,452,975 of record NC_091068.1, on the reverse strand, counting down.
GCGACCGTATTGTTTGTCGGTTCGGAATTCCGGAGTCAATCATCACTGATAATGGTTCCAATCTCAACAGCGACCTGATGAAAGCCATGTGTGAAACCTTCAAGATCAAACACAAGAATTCTACAACTTACAGACCTCAGATGAACGGAGCTGTAGAAGCCGCCAATAAGAATATCAAGAAGATACTAAGGAAGATGATAGAGAAACATAAGCAGTGGCATGAGAAGTTATCATTTACTTTAATGGGATACCGCACCACAGTTCACACATCAACCGGGGCAACTCCCTATATATTGGTTTATGGTACAGAAGCAGTCATTCCCGCCGAGGTAGAAATTCCCTCCTTGAGAATCATACAGGAAGCAGAACTTGACGATGCAGAATGGGTAAGGAGTCGCTCTTAGCAGTTAGCTCTTATAGATGGGAGAAGAATGAATGCAGTTTGCCATGGTCAACTTTATCAGAACAGGATGTCCAGAGCCTTCAACAAAAGAGTCAAGCCAATACAGTTTACACCGGGGCAGCTGGTGTTAAAGAAGATTTTCCCGCATCAAGATGAAGCCAAAGGGAAGTTCTCTCCCAACTGGTAGGGTCCATACATGGTTCACCGGGTTATAATCAGAGGAGCCCTCATACTTGCAGAAATAGACGGTGAAGTTTGGCCGAAGCCGATCAATTCAGATACAGTAAAGCGATACTATGTGTAACTCTTACGATTTCCTGTATGATGTAATTTGAACTACGCCTGACCTGATTCCCGTTTAAGAGGGGATACGTAGGTAGCCTTATGGGTTCAGTCACAATTCAATAAATTTTTTATTTCCCCCCGCTATTGGAAACTGGGGCAGAATTTTGAGGAGGACCCTCAAAATTCCGAAGTTGATTTCAGCCATTTATCGCACGCAGCCGTCAGAAGCACCAGCACAGTAAACTGGGGCAGAATTTTAAGGAGGACCCTCAAAATTCCGGAGCGAGAGAGGTTGCAATGTCTTGAACCGCATCGCATTCGTCGGGTCATCTAAAGAAAACTATTTTAAATTATGTATTTATGTTACATTTTTTCTAAATCATGCATGTCTGGTATTAAAATTGCTTTGTTTAGCAATGCTACCTCAATTACACAACGACAAGCAGGATAAGCGAAGCTCATGGGGAAATGAACTAACCTTCCCCCCTTTACAAAACTCACGATTTTTCTTTGGATGTAGGCACTCAAGTCGTAAAATCATCAGATATATCTATACACTTATACTTCCCGGGAATAGAACTCTCGGAATCATCACCTATTTACAGTTGCTATCCGTACACGACATCCATAGCAGCCATAATATAGCAATCAGCTATCAACTATCATCTATCAGCTAAGAGATTTCATTACTATTCGCCTTTTATTTTCCGCATTGTATAAGGCTACCTTTCTGCCTTCCGAGATTAAGCTCTACCTCCATCTGCATTTCTCTGCATTTCATAAGGCTATCTTTCTGCCTTTCGAGGTTAAGATCTACCTCCATCTGCATTTCTCTACATTGCATAAGGCTACCTTTCTACCTTCCGAGACTAAGCTCTGTCTCCATCTGCATTTCTTGCATTGCATACGGCTACCTTTCTTCCTTCCGAGACTAAGATTTGTCTCTATCTGCATCTTCAGCATTGCATAAGGCTACCTTTCTGCCTTCCAAGGTTAAGCTCTACCTCCATCTGCATCTTCTGCATTGCATAAGGCTACCTTTCTGCCTTCCAAGACTAAGCTCTGTCTCCATCTGTATTTTCTGCATTGCATAAGGCTACCTTTCTGCCTTCCGAGGTTAAGCTCTACCTCCATCTGCATCTCCTTTATTGCACAAGGCTACCTTTCTATCTTCCGAGGTTAAGCTCTACCTCTATCTGCATGGTTGAAATACCGCCACCTTATTTCTCTTGCATGACTGGAATACCGCCACTCTATTTCTCTTACATGACTGAAATACCGCCATCTTATTTCTCTTGCATGGCTGAAATACCGCCACCCTTTATTTATGTCTTGCATAGGCTGAAAGATCGCCACCTTCTGCATTTTCATGGGCTGAAAGATCGGCAAATTTTCCAAAGGCGTCATTGTTCGGAGGCACCATTTTCATAGCCCGAGAATGCCATGCCATGGCCTGAGGACCCCATTTTATCTTTTGCATATCATTATTCAAAGACATCATGGTTCGGAGGCATCATCCTCATAGCCCGAGAACATCATTTCATAGCCTGCGAATCCTTTATCACACGTTTCATAGCCCAGGACATCATGGTCCGAGGACGCCATCCTAACCGTCCAAAGACAGCATTCACGGTCCAACGGGAACTTGCATCACGTTTAAATTTATGCACAATATATATATATGCTGGTATTGTTCATTCGCAGGTACACCGGCTAGCAACGGCCGTCTCAATAGGAGTGATCCCGCTCCAGTTCCCGCAGCCTATCAGACTCTGACCATCCTTTCTCAACCTGAACATCGCGTCCGCTTTTCGAAAATCTCCATCGGCATACTCCGCCGATGGATCCCGAACTACATATGGTCTGATTCCTGTAATACCAGGGATATGTAGGCAGCTCAAAAACTAGAGCTCGGTCAAAACTCTTCAAAATCGTTTCATTCGGTCAAAATTGGTCATCATATCTTTACCCGACAACTCTTTCATCCTTCCCGGGTAAAGAGGGGAAGCTGTTGATACCCAATTTTTTCCTATGTATTTTTATATACAAAATACTTTCAAAATAGAATGTACATACATATATAATTGCAGTACATACATATATAATAGCATGTACATGCCCAAAAGTTTTGGTATTTTTTCCTAATTTTTAAGATTTTAAAATCAATTTATTGTCTATTTTTAGCAGTACAAAATCCAATAATTATTCCCAAGATTATCATTTTGGTGAATAACTTATTTTATTATCATATTTACACCAAAATATAATTAAGGCAATTTTTGTAAATTTTTTACAAACCTATTTGGTATTTTTAAGCTAAATTGCATGTAATTGCAATTATAGCCTATTTCACGATTAGTAGCATTTTATAATTATAAAATTATTTTCAGTATTTTTAAATTAATATTTATATAGTATTTGTTGGCTCAGTGTTTTTAATTTACTTTTAAAATTATTATTACTATTTTTATAAAATAAAAAGGGAAAATAGGATATTTAACACTTAGCCCATTTCTATTTCAATTACAGCCATTTCACCTTTCAATTTTGGCCCTCAATTTGACCCAATTCCGCCCCCAAATTAAACCAGCCCAATCCCTAAATTACCCGACCCCTGACCCGATTAAAAAAACCCACCCGGCTCCCCTTTGATCCAGGTCGTTGATCATTTTGATCAACGACCGTAATTCACCCTTTTCTTTTTTAATTCCCAAACCCCCCTTGACCTAATTCATTTCACCTGAGACGCCGCCTTTGAACCCCTTTGTCTCTTAAAACCTCTCGAGCCTCTCCGAAACCCTAATCGTCTCACACCTTATCTCATCATGTTTCCACCGGAATCCATGGCGTCTCCGGCCATGGATGGTCTGTACTCATCCTTTCTTACCATCAGACCTAAACTATTCAAGGTTTTGAAGCCCGACTTCAATGGCTCTCTTCAGATCCTTCTCAGATATGTAGTTTATGGCTTCTCCAACCATTACCCCGGCATGTTCAAGCAATATGAGTCTTTTCGACTCAGGATCTGACTTTCCTCAAGACCTTTCTAATTTCTAGAGTTTTCTCTGCAACTCTAAGCCATCTGAGGTTCTGTACTCGCCTATTTTTCTTAGATCTATGATATGTCTGGGCTTTACTTGAAATTTTAAAAGGTTTTCCCCAAATTTCTTTTTCAAAATCGCTCAATTTCAATTTTAGGGTTTTTGAAAAAGTTTCTTCAAATATCTTTCCGATTCTTTCTATTCTTTCTTCATGTGTGTTTACCTATGTTATACTCGTATGCTTTCTTTTCTACTATGCTTGGGTTTGCTCTCTTGTTTCCTTTCTATTATGCAAGATTCTTCTACTTTTGTTGTTATCCTTGTACTCACATGTTAATCCGTGTTGTTAATCCTTATTCTTTGCTATACGTGTTTATGGTTGAGTTCTTTGATTTTGTTCACTTTATTTAGCTCTGTTTGTGTTTTTGCTAAGCATATTTCACCTGTTTTTGTTTAAGCTCGTATCATCTCTTTTTTCTGAACTTGTTTAAACTCCAAGTTTTCTCAAACATGTTCTCATGACCTTGAATCAGTTCTTTCTATCATGTATGTTTGTTTCTCATAAAGTCTTTGGAAGAAACTTCTAAGCCTCTTTCAATGACCTACTCTCTCACCTCTATGTCTGACTCAATTCGAAACCCTAGGATTTGGGGGTTTCTTTGGCAAGTGATATTAGGGTTCCACTTTGGGACCCTAAGCTTTCAGACTCACTATGAGTCTGTAACTGAACTCGATTCCCTTTTATTTGTGACTCTAAGGCTTTCAATGTTAGACTCTTTTTCTGAGTAACCCGACGATTCCTTTCGTTTGATTGGTATGCTTTATATATGTGAAATTTCTTTTTCAAAAGGTTTTTACCAACTGATTGATTGATTCTGAAATCCTTTTAATAAGGCTAACGAATTGTCACTGATTTTTCTTCGATTGAACCTCCTTTACCTTTCTTGACTTGGTTCATTCGAATTGAACCTGTAATTTTGGTTTCATGGCTGTTTGATTGATTCCCTTGCCATATTTGGCACAAACCGTGTACCATTGATGGTTTTCCTTAAATAACTTCTATGTATTTACCCCTTTTGTTCTACTTTGAAAGGTTTTAATTAAAATTTATTTCCTTAACTGGCTTTTACCCGTTGGAATCAGAATCCCTTAACCAAAGGAAGATTGATTTCAATGATATTTCCTTGCCTTTCTTACTTGTTTCTCTGCACTATAAAAGGGACTACCCTTCTGCCCTTTTAAGACTTCGAGTTCAATACCTCGAACTTTTAGATTAATACTTTCAACTTACTTACAGACTTTATTGCTTTGAGTTCAATACTCTTACAATATTCTGCTCTTTTCTGGGATGTTTTGGAACTTTTGCTTGCAACTTGGCTTTTTCAAGACTACTTTTACTTGTTTGTTTTCCCTGAAACTGGTATGTTCTAATTTAGCTTTCCTGCCTTACCCCTATGTGTTTATTTATAGTTTTCTGCAATCCTGTTTACTTTGTTGTTCATGATTAATGTTAACTATATGTGTTCTTTCCTTGCATTTGTTTTCTGTTATGAATCCCTACCCCTATTCTCTTCTATGTGTTTGAGTTAAGGTTCATGGCGTGGCAGTATCCAAATTACTGGCCATGTCCAAACCTGATCCTCAATAGATCCTAACTCCTAATTTTGGCTGACAGGTTGGTCAGGGGTGTGCCAGCACTCTTAAATTGCTGGGCATGACCACCAGCCTGCCATGGCCTTCCCTAATTCCCCTCTATGTACATACACTTACTCTTATATTCTAAGTTCTGTCCCCCTCTTATGAGCCATACTTTGGGACCCTGAGTTCCCTCTGAACTTGGATATTTGAGGGCTGACTCTTCCACACTGCACTATAATCTAATTTTACAATGTGTTTGGGGTGTAAGCACTGCCCTAAGTCCCATTGAGACTCTTGGGAACTTTGACACATCCCAAATAAGAGAAAAGCTTTTGGAAAACGGATCCTGGAAGTTGGTTTATCTCATATTGCTAGACCTTGAGTCTGAATTAGGCTGTTTGGTTGCAGTTGGATGTTTTGATGCATTTCTTTTTGATTCATTCGGGTCTGTAATAATTTGTAATAACTATGAGGTTCTAATGAAAAAGGGGAGGGTCATTTATGTATACATATGGGTAGACAACATGCTCATAGGGATTACTATTTACAAATTCTGCATTTATGCATATCATATAGTACTCCTACCTATAAGTCGTCTCATTATTACATTAGAAACCATGCCTATAAGTTTCTGCATATTGAAATCATGACTGTAGTTTTGTTTATGCATGTCTGCATATTCATCTGTCGTTAGGCAAACAATCATAGGTTTAATAATAATCAACTTCATTCTAGATACCATGCCTATAGGGCTCCTGCACTTACATAATCGTTTTAAAATCAATAATGCTTAGAAATCATGTCTATAGGAGCAGCCGTCTGAATCTGATTCGTCTATTTTATCTATAAGTCTAAAATCAGTAGTAATGTTTGTTTAATATCTGCAGAATTTAATTAGTTCTAAAATCAGTAACCCTTCTTTAAAATCAGTATACTTCCACCTAGGCAAGCAGTAGGTAATTGTTTAACTGTGTCAGTTTTAATAAACTGCAACCAGACAAGGCCTAATTCGGACTCCTCATATGAGAAATATGTGATGAAGCAGTATGTCCTAACGCTTTAAATTTAATTCAGACTATAACCAGTATTTGAAGTCATGCTAAATAATTTGCTCCTTTAAGTGAGGAGGCTTGTTTGAGCCCTTAAACTGCTATTTGTTTCCCCCTGCTTGCTTATGTGTTTTGTTTGTCGCATTAGAATTTTGTCCTTTCAAAACTCTAAAAAGCCCCAACCTCCCTCCCTTTAGGACTAGTAGTCCCAAATGCCTCTAGGACTGATAGGATCGGGACGGGTAATAGCATGCAATAAGTAACGATACTATTCCGTGTTTAATACCTTAAAGGGGTGGGAAAAGGTAGATATGGACATGATGGCCGGTGCGCTAATACCACGTGCGACCCCTCTTCTGAGGAGTGATTGTCGTGTATTGCATTGAAGTGATCCATATTGTTTATAAACCTAGGACCCCTTCCCCTTTACTTGTTATCCCTTTTTTTTAACTGTCCAGACTATTTGCTTAAGATTTCTGTTTTCTTTATCTTTCTTCAAACTTTAAAATCACTTGCAACATTATGTGTAAATCCCCTTCTATTTGAGACCTTTATTTGCTTACTTGTTAGTTAAAGTCATAATTGTAACATGGCCGGGAACCACACTAGTGGATCTTGGGGGGTGCCTAACACCTTCCCCTCGAGATAATTTCTAGTCCTTACCCGAACTCTGGTTTTCCAAGTCGAACTCTTCTTTAGTGTCCTAATGCACTTTAATCATTAGGTGGCGACTCTTCAACCAAAAAACCCAATTCCCAAGAGGGAACGAGTTGTCCTCCCAAATGTCATGAACCCGATTTCGCTTTTAGAAAAAGGGGGCGCGCCATATATATATAGATTATATATATATATATATATATATTAAAGCAAGAAAGTTTGCATTGTGGTTATGCCAAGTGGCTAGCTATTAAGAAGCCACTTGGCAAACTTAGAACAAAGAGATGATTAATTACTGAAATCAAAATGGAAAAAAATTAATTCAAATTTTGATTTACCTACTTCCCTCTAATCAATATATATATATTAAAGCAAGAAAGTTTGCATTGTGGTTAAGCCAAGTAGCTAGCTATTAAGAAGCCACTTGGCAAACTTAGAACAAAGAGATGATTAATTACTAAAATCAAAATGGAAAAAAATTAATTCAAATTTTGACTCTCCTACTTCCCTTTAATAATTAATGGAAATAACGAGAAAATTAATTAAAGCAAGTAATCTTTAATCCAAATCCACGTCTTTTCTTAAGTAGTTCAAATCAAGTTTTACACTGTAAAAATAAATGTAATAAACAAATTAAATTGAAAAAAAGAATCTATATATATATATATATATATATATATATATTAAAGCAAGAAAGTTTACATTGTGGTTATGCCAAGTGGCTAGCTATTAAGAAGCCACTTGGCAAACTTAGAACAAAGAGATGATTAATTACTGAAATCAAAATGGAAATAAATTAATTCAAATTTTGATTTACCTACTTCCCTTTAATCTATATATATTAAAGTAAGAAAGTTTATATTGTGATTAAGCCAAGTGACTAGCTATTAAGAAGCCACTTGACAAACTTAGAACAAAGAGATGATTAATTACTGAAATCAAAATGGAAACAAATTAATTCAAATTTTGATTTACCTACTTCTCTTTAATAATTAATGGAAAGAAGGAGAAAAATTAATTAACGCAAGTAATCTTTAATCCAAATCCACGTCTTTTCTTAAGTAGCTCAAATCAAGTTTTACACTGTAAAAATAAATGTAATCAATATATTAAATTGAAAAATAAGAATCTATATATATATATATATATATATATATATATATATATATATAGATAGATATTAAAGCAAGAAAGTTTGCATTGTGGTTATGCCAACTGGCTAGCTATTAAGAAGCCACTTGGCAAACTTAGAACAAAGAGATGATTAATTACTGAAATAAAAAAGGAAACAAATTAATTCAAATTTTGATTTACCTACTTCCCTTTAATAATTAATGGAAAGTAGGAGAAAAATTAATTAACGCAAGTAATCTTTAATCCAAATCCACGTCTTTTCTTAAGTAGCTCAAATCAAGTTTTACACTGTAAAAATAAATGTAATAAATATATTAAATTGAAAAATAAGAATATATATATATATATATATATATATATATATATATATATATATATATATATATATATATATATATTAAAGCAAGAAAGTTTGCATTGTGGTTATGCCAACTGGCTAGCTATTAAGAAGCCACTTGGCAAACTTAGAACAAAGAGATGATTAATTACTGAAATAAAAAAGGAAACAAATTAATTCAAATTTTGATTTACCTACTTCCCTTTAATATATATATATATATATATATATATATATATATATATATATATATATATATATATATATATATATATTAAAGCAAGAAAAGTTTGCATTGTGGTTATGCCAAGTGGCTAGCTATTAAGAATCCACTTGGCAAACTTAGAACAAAGAGATGATTAATTACTGAAATGAAAATGGAAACAAATTAATTCAAATTTTGATTTACCTTTTTCCCTTTAATAATTAATGGAAAGAAGGAGGAAAATTAATTAACCCAAGTAATCTTTAATCCAAATCAATATTTTTTCTTAAGTAGTTCAAATCAAGTTTTACACTGTAAAAATAAATGTAATAAATATATTAAATTAAAAAATAATAAAATTTGAATGATAATAAAATAATTTAAATCTATTTATAAAGCCATTTGGCAATTTAGGATAATATGTATAATAACATTTAATTTAAATTGAAAGGTAAGACTTTTTTTAATTTAAAAGGGAAGATAGTAAATAAGATTTTTCTAAAGATACATTATTTCATTTAGTAAAAAAAATATTACATTATTTAAATTATCAATAACTTACAAATTGAGAAAATTAATCAAATATTATAGTAGAAAAAAATGATGAAAAGAGGGGGATAAGGATAATTTTATGATAGTTATATTTTGAATTAATTAAAAAATAAAATATAAATAACTCTCAAAAATATTATTGATAAATTTAGACAATTGGAAAATTTTGAACAGTATAATATAAGTTTTAAGAATAAAAATATTTCTAGAGTGAGAATATTAAGTCAATTGACAAGATTATAAAAATCACATTAGTAAATAAATAATACTAAATACTTGCTAATTTAATAAAAAATAAATAAGGGACAATAATTTATTTGATTACTATATGATGTGTATCCTTTGATTTTGTATAGATTTATTATATTTCTGCATACTAATAAGAAAATAAAAACTAATATTTATTAAAATAAAAATATATTAGTACATAATTTTATAAGATTAATATTCTGTCAAATCAAGTTTTACACTGAAAAATAAATGTAATAAATATATTAAATTGAAATATAAGAAAATTTTAATTAAAGTAAAATAATTTGAATCTATATAACTATTAAAGAAATAACGTTTGCATTGTGGTTAAGCAAAGAGGCAAGCTATTATAAAGCCATTTGGAAAATTTAGGATAATATATATAATAACATTTACTTTAAAATGAAAGGTATGATTTTTTTTTTAGTTTAAATGGGAAGATAGTAAATAAGATTTTTCTAAAGATACGGCCTTGTCACGACCCGGATTTTCCACCATCGGGTGTCGTGATGGCGCCTACTATCGGAGCTAGGCAACCCAAATATTTAAAACACCTTTCCTGCTTTCTTTCAAACAATATAATAAACTAGACAAAATCTAAGAGGAAGACTTTAAATCTAAAGCAACTGAAAACCAAAAGTGCGGAAGTTTGAACCAAAATGCTACCCAGAGTCTGGTGTCACTAGCTCACGGACTACTACAGAATACTACAATCAATGTCTGAAGGGAAAATACATCATGTTTGTCTGATACAAGATAAACAAACAAAAAAACATGGAAAGGGACTTCGGCCTGCGAACGCCAGCTAGGCTACCTCGAGAGTCCCTGGACTGAAGATAGCTCCCAGAAGTCCTACTGCTGCGGTCCGTAAGCTGCTCCCTGATCTGTGCACCAAAAATGCACAGAGTGTAGCATCAGCACAACCGACCCCATGTGCTGGTAAGTGCCTGGCCTAACCCCGGCGAAGTAGTGACGAGGCTAGACAGTACCTACCACAATTAACCTGTACAGATATATATACAACAAGTGCAAGAAAACAATAACAAGATAATACAAAGTAAAACTGGGAGGGGACATGCTATCGGGGAGTAACAGATAAAAATGAAATATCAGAAATAAATAGAAGAAACTTCGGTTTCCATGATATATATATATATAGTGGACGGCGTGCCACACGATCCCATAATATCATATATAAGTGGATGGCGTGCCACACGATCCCATAATATCATATATAAGTGGACGGCGTGCCACACAATCCCATAATATCATATATAAGTGGACGGCGTGCCACACGATCCCATAATATAGATCGTAATATCTGACTTCATATAGTAGACCCCTTCAGGGGAGAATAACAACTCAATACCTTTAACCCGGCAAGGGTACAGCTAACGGCCCAAAATATTCCGACAAGGAAGAATATATATATCAGTATACACATCCCGGCAAGGGAGTATTCACAACACATTCTCCTTTTAAATCATTCTTCCTCAACCGTTCACATTATATGAAACTTATCAAATAAACAAGGAGCTTGTGTCACATTATTCGAATTAAAAGCAATCAAGACTCACGGTCATGCTAGACTCCGGTGCATAGATAACCGTCACCATGCCTATACACCGTACTCCACATTAGCAAGTAGCAAATATCATCCTAATCCTATTCCCTCAAGCCAAAGTTAGAACAAACACTTACCTCGAATGCTCCAAACTCAACTCACGCTTCTAGTATAGCTTTACCTCTTGATTCCACCACCAATCCGCTCGAATCTAGTCATAAGTTACTTAATCACATTAATAATTACTAAATGAATCATCCCCAATGCATGAAAATAGATTTTTCAAGGTTTTTCCCAAAAAGGTCAAAAATACCCCCGGACCCACGTGGTCGAAACTCGAGGTTCGGACCGTGCAAATAATTGTATTAAGTGTGTATTTAATTTTAATTTGATTTTTTGCTTAGTTTTGCTTTTAAAATAAAAAAAAAGAAAAAAAAATCTTTTCTTCTTCCGGATTGGGCCAATTTATTAAAATTGGCCCAAACAAACAACGTTCAAACCAGGCCTGCCCGGTCCAGTCCAACCTGATACCCAGGGTGTCCAAACGACGCCGTTTTAATCCAGTTTGATCTGGGCCGTTGATCTCAGATTGATCAACGGCCAAGATCACATTTCCCATACCCACAAACAAGACCCGACCCGTTCCACCCGGACCAACCCAAACCCCCTTTAGTTGAAACGACACCGTTTCCCCTAAGCCCTTAGATCCAAGCCATTGATTTCAGTTGATCCAACGGCTGAGATCAACCCACCCATTCCATATATAAGCCCTTTAACCTTACCCTGCCCCCCATCTGATACCCCAGCTTCCGTCTTCAACCTCATCCCCATAAAACCCTAGAGCCGCCCCTGTATCCTCCACCATGAAAACCGGCGGCACGGACGCCGGTGACCTCGCCCTTAACACCATAGAACCCCCGTGCCGTCCTGAACCCAAATCTACCAACCACACACCTCGAATCCTATCCCACCTTCTCGAATCTTCATTTGAAGATTCGAGTCGGAACCTAATCTACACCGATCTGCCCTAAATTCATACCAGACACTCCCCAGACCCCCCTCGTGACCAAACCATACTTGGTTTCCGAATCTGACCAGGGAAGCATGAATCCCGGATCTAGTTTTCGAACCTTAGGGTTCCTCGTCACTGGTCCGTGTCTTGTTCGAGCCAAAGAAATTAAGGTCTAATGGACCTTAATCGAAGTGTTTCTCATCTGAGAAACACTTCGATTATAGTCCGTTCAGCCTTAAGAAAGGTCTGTCCGAGTTCGAGTTAAGGTTTTGATCTTTTGCAGTTTAAGGTGAGTTCTTTCTTTTCTTATTTGTTTTGGTTCATTTGATTGTTGTAAGGGTCTGTTCATGTTCTGTTTGTGTCCTCGACTTTTATCAACTGTGCCTTGACCACTTTGCCTGAACCTCTGTTGTTTGATTAAGCCTTTCCATTTGTTCTGATAATGAGTATGTAAGTGTTGTGCAATTAGCTGATTTTCAAATTTGGACTGACTAGTTGACTCCTCGAGTGCAATTCTGCTTAGTCAATATAATGCGAACCTTGTGTGATACTGTTAAATGTCGGATTGTTGGCTACGACTGTATGAGTTATAACTAGTATAGTCGAGTCGACAAATGTCGTCAATTAATTTCAGTAGTTCAAATGTTAACGATTGCACCTGTTGCTTGCTGCAACTTTGTTTGAATCAAAGTAAGGATCAAGTAGGTTCACTTATAGTTGCTATGTTTGAATCTGAGGGTAGATTGTTAATTGAAATCTAAGTTGATGGCATGTGCACTTGTGCACAGCATGTGCATTATGCACAGCCTGTTTCCTGCACAAAAGGGCTTTGGATTTAAAAATGGTTTGACAGCATATGCTGTCAGATATATTCTACTGCCCATACTTTGCTTTAGTTTAAGTATTAAACCTTTTAAAGGACAAGTCTGCCAGGGAATGTTGATGGGGGTTAATATTTAAATAACTAATTGGAATCTGAAAATGTGAAGGCACATGGGAGGGGTGTTTGATATATTCTGAACAGGCTGTTAAAAGGGGTAAGGTTAAGGCTTATAAAGGAGGAAGGACATCGGATAGAAAGGGGGACCCCTGGAAAAACCCTGGAGATTAGAAAAAAAAACACAGAGGGAAGCACACTGTGAGGAATTTTTGAAAGAGAGAGCTGAAATACATACAAATAGATACGCATAAGTACAGAAATAGGAAGAGAATAAGAAAGAGATAAAACAGATTAGGAAATCAGAAACTTGGTTTTGTTTGGCTGAAGTTCATCTGTTGTCAATGTGTTAGGCAGTGTTGCTTTTTCTAAGTTTCAATCAGGATTATTGTTAGTGTTTGTTGCATCTGGTATATCTCGGAATTGGATTGTCTGGAGTTTTGTTTCCACCACACTGTGTGCTGCTCCATTCGGCTGTTTTCTCTTCAACTATAGCTCCACTTCTTGCGATAAAATCTGTTCTGCTGTGTTGTTTCGATTGCTGCTGTTGTTCTGTTCCATGTTGCTGTTGCTATTCTATGTCCTGCTGCTACTTTTAATTCTGTTTCCTGCTGCTGCTGATTTTCCCATCTTCTTCCTCTTCTCCTTTGCATTTTCAGTGTTTCCAGGTACACATTTCAAATCCAACTTTGGTGTTAACTGTAACAGTTCAAAAGCATGAAATGAAAGGAGTTCTTGAAGAAGATTTAGATGTCTGTTTTGTAACGCTTGTGATATACTGACTTCTGTTGCATAAATTGATTAGTGTGATTCAGTAATGAAAGATTAGTTAGATCATACTTAATCAAGTTTAGCCTCTTGCATCCTAGTTTATAGTTGTTTGCCAATACAAGATGTAATGATACAATACATAAAAGGCATGGAGAATTGGTATGGATTTTTTTGACTAGATTCCCGTTTAACTAATGACATGCATAGAATAGAATATTTCCACCTTACACAAATGTTCCTTGTTTATTTTTAGTTTTCCTTTACCATAACCCGCTAGGCAGCATATAGAAGCGCGTTCGAATCCCCGCAAGTAATGAGACATAGTAGTTAATTCCCTTAAATTCAGCCTCAATAAGTCTAGTTAAATTCAATTCAAGAAACGTTTGGACGCAAGTATAACATTGGGTCAATCTCGAATGTAATTTCTTTGTCCAATTAAAGTATGTTTCACAAGTTATGACATCCCTCCACTTTGTAAATAATTAATCAGAAATTGATAAGAATCCGGATTAGGCAAAAGCATATAGTTAAATTAGCATGTCCCTTTTCTTTTAGTTTTAGGGACAAATGCATTAGAAATGTAGCCACTTTAGGATATCCTCTTCTAAAATAATGAGACGAGCCTCGCTAAATAAAAAATGCAAATTGCGGGGCCCTCAACAACTAATCATAATATTTAGAATTCAGGCTAGGCCGTTTAGTGAATCTCATGGCCTTCTCAAAAAATAATAACGCGTTAGACTCTTTAGGCGCGGCTTAATTAAATCATATTCTTAAATTCGGGTGCACATTGATGTGACCCAAATCCAAATCTCAACGAAGTCAAAATGTGTTGACGATCACGGGCGCATTGATTGTGACGTGGTTCGAGATGCATTTTCACGACGTTGCAATTCTATAAAATAAATGATAATAATAAAAGCGGTTTAAACTTAATAAAAGCACATAAGTCACAACATGTATTTAAATCAGATATTTAGCCATTATAACAATTTAAGCGACCGTGCTAGAACCACGGGATTCGAGGGTGCCTAACACCTTCCCTCGGGTCAACAGAATTCCTTACTTAGAATTTCTGGTTCGCAGACTTCATTTGGAAAAGTCGAAAATTTCCTCGATTTGGGATTCAAGATAAACCGGTGACTTGGGACACCAAAAACCAAACCTTTCCCAAGTGGCGACTCTGAATTGAATAAATAATCCCATTTCGAATATTGTCACTTAAATTGGAATAACTCCACCCGCGCATTTAACCCTTCGGGGCAGGGCGCGCAAAAAGGAGGTGTGAAAGCTCTGGCGACTCCGCTGGGGATTTATAAACCCAGAACCACTGGTTCAGGGTTCAAGAATTCGAGCTTAGAATAATTGTTATATTTGGCTTTATTATCTGATCTTTATTACATGTTTTTGCATAATGTGCCAAATGTTGTTTTTACCGCTTTGATATTATCTGAACTGTATATAAACTGTGCCGAAACCCTTCTCTTCTTACCTCCGGGGAGAAGCTCGCTGGTCGAGACTCCTTATTCTGTTAGTGTCAATACCTGAAATAAGAAAGAGGTCGGACAAGTTACAAAGCCGGACGATCTCGCGGGTCCCCGGTACGTAGCCCCCTCCTCGACTCGAGTTGTCCGCTCGGGTACACAGTCTAGAACAAATGCCCAGGTTATAAACCTAGTATAACGAAACTTCATGCCGGATCCCTAGTAGGAACGTTTATCTGCATCATGTTGCATCTGACTTAGGGGGCTCAACACAGGGGTTGGGCCCGTCTAGGACAGGCAACCTGAAATGAAAAGACCACCCTGCTGCATCCTATTTGTTTCGTGCATTTATTTGCTTCGGTTCCGCATGCTGACCGGTTTCTAAAAAAGGGAAAATAGCAGTGTAGGGAGATAATTACTTATTTTGGAAAAGAAAAACCAATGTTCAAGTATTGTCAAAACATCGCCGGAATTTTTCTAAAAAAAAGAATAAAAACAAAATTTGTCTTCTTAGTTTGAATTATTAAAAAAAAATACAAATTTTTTTTTTCTTTCATGTCCAAAATCAAGGAAAAAAAGAGGTATTTATTTAAAAGTAAAAAAAAAACGGAAATTCATAATTCAAAAAAAAAAAACGTTGTTTCTTTTGTAGTACCCCTTTTATAAATTCAGACTAATAGTCCAAATATGTTCAAAAAAAAAATAATTAGTAATAAATATTTTCTTTAATCTTTATCTCTTTTCAAAAAAAAATAATAAAAATACGTATTCTTGATTTTTGGGTTTATTTGATTTTCTCTATTCACAATAGCCCGAACTACGCCGGTTTGATTCTCACCGGATGTGAGATACGTAGGCAACCCTCGTCGGGTTCAACCCCCATTTTTGCTAAAATAGCCAAAATAAAAAAAACAAAAAAAAGAGTCGTAAATAAATCGGGTGACGCTGTTTTAGCCGAATGTTCCCGAAAGGGACGCCGGAAGGCTGACTTTGCATAAATAGCCACCTTTGGGTCTTGTTTATCATTTTATCCAGTAGACCCACACAACCTTAAAATCTTCGTCCCCGAAGTGTTTAAAGGCCGTGTTTTAAAACTCGATCCCCTCTGTAAAAAAAAAAAAATTGAGTCAGTTCGTTTTGTTATAATCACCTTAATAAATGTGCAGGATGAGCACGATGCAAAATGAACATTTTTCAATAATGACCAAAATCCCTGTCAAGTTACGGCTATGGTGGAATGATCTAGGTGTTGAAGGACAAAATGAGGTTAAGAAATATCTGAAAGGTCTTGTGGGTCTGTTGGAAATCCAGCCTCGGGGAGATATCATAAGAGCTTTGGTTACCTATTGGGACCCGGCGCACAATGTTTTCCATTTCTCTGATTTTGAGCTCACCCCAACTTTGGAAGAAATGGCCGGATACATCGGGAATACTGAACTTCCGTTGAGGGAAAAATACTTGGTCGCCCCAAGAGTCGTCACGGTACATCGGTTCCTGGATTCATTGAAAATACCTAGAACAGTCCACAACCCGGATCTAGCAGCCGGATTCTGTACTCCATGCTTCATATATGATAGGTACGGTCACGAGGGGGGATTCAATAATCCAATCAACAAACTGTGCAGCAAAGGAGTTCGTCAGAAGTGGGACGAGCACAGACGGGTAGCGTTCATGATAATGTTCCTGGGTCTTCTGGTATTTCCGAGGAAAGATGGAAACATTGATTTGAAGATATCTGGGGTCGTCAGCACTTTACTCACGCAAAGTGACAGTACTCTCGCGCCAATGGTGGTATCTGACATCTTTCGAGCTCTCACAGCTTGTAAAGCTGGGGGAAATTTCTTCGAAGGTTGTAACTTGCTCCTACAGATATGGATGACCGAGCACCTCTGCCATCATTCCGAGATTTTGAGCCATGGTTCCCCGGAAAAGACCTGCATAGAAGAATCTTACACGAGAACCAAAGAGATCAGTTTGCCCAAAGGAGTCCTGGCATGGACCTCGTTCTTTCAAGCTCTTACTGCCAGCCAAATACAATGGACGTTGGGATGGTTGCCTGTTGATGAGATCCTGTATATGTCTGCAGCTAAAACTCATTTCTTACTAATGGGGCTTAAGAGCATTCAACCTTACGCACCCTGCCGAGTCTTGAGACAGTTCGGAAGATGCCAAACAGTACCTCATGAGGAATATCTTAGCACTCAAGCAATTGAGATAAGTCCTAACGGACAATTCCCAGAAGCAAAGATTCGTCAAATCTAGAGTGAGTGTCAATATTTGAAATCAGATACTTGCGTGCGGGATCGAGCCAAAGGAGAAACGGCGCCAGGTTACCTTGCATGGTATAGAAGGGAATTCGAGCATGAAAGGCCGGCTAAGAGACCCCACATTCGGAATTTTACCGAATCATCACAAAGGCAGTGGGATTGGTTAGCAAAGGAAAGAGGCTATTGCGCCGAAATCAGCAGGTTAAAGCAACAAGTGGAAAGCTTGAAATATGAACACAACGTGCAAGTTGCTACCGATCTAGGAGAGCGGAACAGGTTAATTCAAGAAAATGAAATGCTCAGAGCCCAGATCAAACAGATAAGGGTGGATGCGGATAAACAACCAAGGCGTCGATCAGACGAGCAGCTGATAAAAAGGCTAAAAGGTGAAATCAGGGAATGGCAAGATGGTTTGGAGGAATCTGAAAACATCATAGCAGAGCTCAGGGCACAGTGGGATGCAAGAGCAGATGAGCATCGCCGGTACCTGAATCAATTGGAAGGCAACCACGAGAAGACTGTGGCTAAAGTAAAGAGAGAGATGGCTGCACTTGAGATCAAAGCAGCTAGTCAGGCCAAGGACTTCCAAATGGAGAGCAGATACTAGTACGACTCAATAGCCCAGATGAAGTTGGAAGTACGGCGACTGAAGCATCAGCATATACAAGATGCTCAAGTATTTAAGACATGCAGCGATCAGATAAAACGCCTACTCGTGGAGAAGAAGCAAACCAGAGATAGGATCAAGGCCATTGCCCATGCCATCACCAGACGATGTCTACGATGTGAGAACATGTCCAGCGTTACCGTCCTCTCAGCAGTAATGGGTTATGTCAAGCAGACTATGCACGAGCTGGAGCAACTTGAGAGAGATCTCACGCCTAGGACCGCGGCAAGGCCGAACGATGCCCCGCGGACACCAATTTTCAAAACCATAATGCGAACATATGTCAAATCTGTATCTTAGCATCTTCTGCTCGTTTTTCCATCAGGGTGATTTTTAGTCGATTTTGGAATCTAGGTTTATTTTCAAAGTTCGCTTTTTCTTTTGCAAAATGTAGTTTGTAATAGAACATTTCAACAATAAAGAGGTTGTTTCTTTTACGATCATCTGTGTTTTTCGAACTACGTAATGATCTGATTCACGTAGGCATCGTGATACGTAGGCAATCCTCATCGGATCCGGTCGCATTTCTTTTACTGCAAAATAAAAAAAAACATAAAAGAAAAACAAAAGAGAAAAAGAGAAAGAAAAGAAAGAAAAAAGAAAACTAATAAAATGCCGGAATGACGCATGCTCTCGTAGCAAACATATAGTAATCCACTTAACTGTGTAGGTGCATCATGCCCAATATGAGATTAACTATCTGTTATTTGCTACAAATTAACCGTGCGTTTGTCATTGAGTATTTCCAGGGTTTTTGAAAGGACGGTTGGTTTGGTGAAAGTCTGGCCTCGCACTCATATTTCACGAGGTCAAGGAGAAGTGTTCAACTACCTGTTGTTAGGGCCAGAAGCAGTACTCACACTTACTTCACCAGGTCAAAAGGAAGTGTGGAAATGTCTTCAGAAATTCCATTGCAAACGATCCCTGTTTCTGAGGAGAGCTCAATCTCAGCCGTCCTCACACCTGAATCCGCAACTGCGGAGGAAAATAGAATCCTACGGCTCCGCATGTTGGAAATGCTGGACGACTGGAATAATGGGAAAGAGCCGCCAAGTGTTGTCCCCGGATTCCCTGAATTATTCTCCAGGTCAAGTGGGACTTCTAATGTCCCCATAAATTATCCTGCTACCCCATTCGGGTACCCAGCCACCTCAGCCTTCTCTGTTGGATCGCCTTCTGAGCCTCATCCCCGAATGTCGGCCACTGATGCAAGCATGAACATCTTTACTGCATCGCCTTGCCCGGTTACAGCACAGCCTACCACGTACAAGCCAAGCTTTGACTCATCCTCTTTTACATTCCAAGCACCATCGTTCTCAATGGAACCAACTAGGTTCGCTACCGGTACTAATCCTCTACCGCCTCAGTGCGAGCTTGCACCAGGGCAGGATCAGAACCCCAGAATTGCAGAACAAAATGATATTGCCAAGAGAATGAGAAACCTTGAACAAAGTTTGAAGAATATGCAAGGATTGAGCGGACAAAAGAGTGTCTCTTACGCCGACCTGTGCATGTTCCCTCACGTGCACCTGCCAACGGGTTTCAAGACCCCCAAGTTCGAGAAATACGATGGGCACGGTGACCCCATTGCACATCTTAAGAAATACTGCAACCAATTGCGGGGAGCCGGCGGAAAAGAAGAACTGCTAATGGCATATTTTGGGGAAAGTCTAGTAGGGATAGCTTCGGAATGGTATATGGATCAGGAAATGTCCCGATGGCATATATGGGATGATCTCGCCAGAGATTTTGTAAAACAATTCCAGTATAACATCGACATTGCGCCAGACCGAAACTCTCTGTCGAATTTGAAGAAGAAGCCTTCGGAAAGCTTTAGAGAGTATGCTATTAAGTGGCGTGAACAGGCGTCGAGAGTGAAGCCTCCCATGGATGAAGTGGAAATGGTCACTACCTTTCTCCAGGCTCAAGAGTCTGACTATTTCCAAAACATGATGTCAGCCATGGGTAAGCCATTCGCGGAAGCGATCAAGATTGGAGAGATGGTGGAAAATGGCTTGAAAACAGGTAGGATTCTGAGTCAAGCAGCCATAAGGGCAACCTCCCAGGCCGTCCAAAGCGGGTCCGGAGGAACGACGAGGGGGAAGAAGAAGGAAGAAACGACTATGGCAGCCTCTGAAGCAAGGGAGTATCGTCATCCCAGGCCCCATTTTCCGGAAAGAGCCCCACAACACTACTACCCCCACTCAAATTTGGCATATGCTCATCAACCTTATATGGTCATGAATGCCCAACCTTATAACCATCCACCACAACAAGCCAACCGAGGCCCAGCTCCACCTCCCAGAAATCAGCCTCCTTACCGCAACCACTATAACCCACAACCCCCGCAGAATAACTTTCGCCCTCAGGAGCCACCTCGAAGGCGAACTTTCACGCCCATCGGTGAACAATACTCTACTTTGTTCCCGAAGCTAGTCCAGTTGGGTTTCTTACAACCAATCCCTCAAACGAGGCAAAACCCAACATCACCTTCTTACAAAGCCGGAGTCAGATGCGCCTATCATTCAGGGGCCGAGGGACATGATACAAATGACTGCTGGTCGTTGAAAAGAGTGGTCGAAAATTTGATAGAGCAAGGGAAAATAGTGCTAAGGGACGAGGAAATCCCGAACGTAACTAACAATCCATTACCTGCTCACAATAATGGGCCGCTGATCGGAATGATTTGTGAAGACAAAGAGTTTGATCCTGCTTTGAAAGCTATAATTGCCATTGTCGACACGGGGAAGAGGCCTGAAATAGACCAGAAACCAGAAAAGGGGGAGGATGCCAAGGCTATAAAGAACAAGCCTGAAAAGAAGGTAGAGAAGAAAGTGGTACCTGTAAAAAATGAAGTTCTTTACATACCACGAGGTCGAGATGAGAAGACGCAGAACTTCGGGAGCAAAAAGACAAAACCTATGTACGTACCGAAAGGGGCCTATGTGGCCCGGGGGACGATTCAACCACCTCGGCTGAATGAGCCAGTAGTTATCGGATGCGTGCCACAAAAGCCAATGACCAACCCGTCCACAGTGCCGTGGAATTATCAAAAGACTTTGGTGATGTACAAAGGTAAAGAGGTCATGGGAGAACTTCCAGAAAATACTTCCATTGGAAGGTATTCAAATACCCAAGAGCTGAACAACGCCACACAAAGGCGCTTCCCGCCAAAGAAGCCCGTAAGTGTTGAAGAAGCGGAAGTGTTCTTCCAACAAATGAAAATGCCGGATTACAAAGTGATAGATCAACTGCGCAAGTACCCCGAGCAAGTGTCCATGCTGTCATTGTTAATGAGGTCGACTGAGCATCAAAAGATCTTACTGAAGACCCTGAATGAAGCATATGTGCCAGTTGAAACCTCGGTTGAGCAATTAGAGCGGATGACAGAAAGATTCTTCGTCGTCAACCGAATCTCCTTCAGCAAGAACGATCTACCCCCGGAAGGAGTGGCACACAACAAGGCTTTGCATCTAACAGTTAAATGCGAAGACTATTATGTCAAGAGGGTAATGTTGGATGGGGGATCAGGTGTTGACATTTGCCCGCTCTCCACGCTGCAAAGAATGGAAATTGGGACCGGAAGAATCCGACCCAACAATGTCTGCGTAAGAGCTTTCGACGGCATCAAGAGAGACACCATGGGAGAAATAGACCTGTTGTTGGTCATAGGACCAGTCGAATTTCAAGTAACCTTCCAGGTGATCGACATGGATACATCCTACAATTTTCTCCTTGGCAGACCTTGGATTCATGCGGCAGGAGCCGTGCCTTCCACTCTTCACCAGATGGTGAAGTTCGAGTACGAAGACCGAGAGATCGTGGTCCATGGGGAAGATGAGCATGCCATTTATCGGGACCCATCCATCCCGTATCTTGAACCGAGAGAAGGGAGCGAACATACGGTCTATCAAGCTTTCGAGATTGTACTGTCCGAGCAGCACGAAGAGGGAATACCTTGCCCCCAGCCTTTCTTGTCTAACGCCTCGGTCATGGTGGCCAAAGAGATGATCCGGCATGGATTTAGGCCAGGGAAGGGACTTGGACGAACCCTTCAGGGAATAACAGAACCCATTACTTTGCCAGTCATCAAGAAACCTTTTGGACTAGGTTTCAAACCTACTCCAGCAGACGAAGAATGGGCAAAGAAAAGGAAAAATGAGGGTTGGAAGTTACCTCAACCACTGCCGGATTTATATGCAACTTTCATCAGGCCAAGGTACGTTGAAGAAGAAGATGATGAGGTCTTCACAGCTGAGGAAATCGAGGAGATATGTGGGGCAATAAGGGAGATGCTCTACGAGGTCCACATGGTTCAACCGGGTGAAGGCACAAGCACTGCTGAGATGATGCACATGGGGCCAAACGCCAAACTCCAAAACTGGGAGGCCACGCCATTCCCGACTAGACGGAAGTCTGGGTAGACCTGTCCTACCACCTTTCCTGTGTCACAAGTTATCTCCAGGACATAACTTGAACGTTTTCTTCCTTTCAATTGTTGCTTTGAATTCCTAAGTTGTAAACATTGTTGTCTTCCAACTTAGAAAATAAAAAAAAATCATCATTGCTTTCCCATTCTTTCTTTTGTTCTAATTTTTTGTTATTTTGCCTTTTATCTTTCTTTTCAGTCCTAATAATGCGGCTTTAAATATGACATGCTTGCGGACTTCACGCCCAGATCACAATGAGTTATTTAACTGCGAATTAATGAACCCAGAACCAGAATATGATGCGGAAGAGGCTTTTAGGGAGATAAACCGAGAGTTGGAATATTTCGAGAATAAACCTAAGCCAAATCTGAATGACACTGAACCGGTAAATTTAGGAACCCCGGAAGAAATCCGGGAGACCAAGATAAGCATTCACACGGACAAGAAAATTCGAGAGGCGATAATTCAACTTCTTTTTGAATTCAAAGACGTGTTTGCTTGGTCATATGATGACATGCCGGGACTAGGTGTTGATCTAGTGGTTCATAAATTGCCGATTCATCCTGATTGTCCTCCAGTTCAACAAAAGCAACGAAAGTTCAAAACTGAGGTCAGTGACAAGATTAAAGAGGAGATCACCAAACAATTGAAAACGGGAGTGATTCGGGTAGTCCAGTATACAACTTGGTTGGCAAATGTGGTTCCAGTACCAAAAAAGGACGGGAAAACTCGGGTATGTGTAGATTACCGAGATCTGAACAGAGCAAGTCCTAAAGATAATTTCCCGCTGCCCAACATCCACATCCTCGTTGATAATTGTGCCAAACACGAGATACAGTCTTTTGTAGATTGTTACGCTGGGTATCATCAGGTACTGATGGATGAAGAGGATGCCGAGAAAACTGCTTTCACCACGCCTTGGGGCACCTACTGTTATCGGGTTATGCCATTTGGTTTGAAGAATGCGGGGGCTACTTACATGAGGGCTATGACTGCCATTTTCCATGACATGATGCATCAGGAAATAGAGGTGTACGTGGATGACGTGATAGTCAAGTCCAGGACGCAGGATAATCACATCCAAGACTTGAGGAAATTCTTCAAGAGGCTAAGGAAGTATGACTTGAAGCTAAACCCAGCCAAATGTGCTTTCGGAGTTCCGTCGGGCAAACTTTTGGGCTTCATCGTAAGCAGGAGAGGTATCGAGCTAGATCCAACTAAGATAAAATCCATCAGAGATCTGCCTCCCCCAAGAACAAAGAAAGACGTGATGAGTCTTTTGGGCAGGTTGAACTACATCAGTCGGTTTATTGCCCAGCTGACAAGCACGTGTGAGCCCATATTCAAGCTGTTAAGGAAAGATGCGGCGATTAAGTGGACAACTGAGTGTCAAGAAGCCTTTGATAAAGTCAAAGAATACCTTTCGAATCCCCCGGTCTTGGTCCCTCCAGAACCGGGAAGGCCACTTTTCTTATATCTAACAGTCTTGGAGAACTCTTTCGGCTGCGTCCTCGGGCAACACGACGTAACCGGAAAGAAGGAGCAAGCAATCTACTACTTGAGCAAGAAATTCACCGGCTACGAGGCCAAATACACACTGTTGGAAAGGACATGTTGCGCTCTCACATGGGTTGCTCAAAAGCTGAGACATTATCTCCAAGCCCACACTACGTTCCTCATAAGCAGGTTGGATCCGTTGAAGTATATATTTCAGAAACCAATGCCTACTGGGAGACTGGCTAAATGGCAAATCTTGCTTACGGAATTCGACATAGTTTATGTCACTCGCACGGCAATAAAAGCCCAGGCATTAGTGGATCATTTGGCGGAAAATCCGGTCGATGAGAAATACCAGCCATTGGATACTTACTTTCCAGATGAAGAAGTAAACACCGTAGAAGTGATCTCGGAGGAAGCTCATGTTTGGAAGATGTTCTTTGACGGAGCCGTGAATGCCAAGGGTGTGGGGATTGGGGCAATTTTGATCTCGCCTTCCGGTCAGCATTATCCCGCCACAGCTAGACTGCGTTTCTTTTGCACAAATAATACAACTGAGTATGAAGCTTGCATCATGGGCATGCATATGGCAATCAATCAGGATGTCGAAGACTTACTGATTATGGGGGATTCTGACCTGATCATCCGGCAAGCTCAAGGCGAATGGGAAACTCGGGATGTCAAACTTATCCCATACCGACAACATGTGGAGGACCTCAGCAAGCGCTTTACATCAATAGAGTTCAGGTATATTCCGAGGTGTCACAATGAACTGGTAGATGCACTTGCTACTTTGGCTTCAATGCTACCATACCCGGGCAACGCCCACGTCGATCCTTTGGAAATCCAAATCAAGGAAAGACACGGTTACTGCAATGTAATCGAGGCAGGATCAAATACGCAGCCTTGGTACCATGACATCAGGAAATTCCTGAAGACGCAAGAATACCCCGAGCATGCTACTGGAGATCAGAAGAGGACCATTAGGCGACATGCAAGTGGTTTCTTTCTAAGCGGTGAATTGTTATATAAGAGGACCCCGGACCTCAATCTCCTAAGATGTGTCGATATCGAGGAATCGAGAAAGATCATGCACGAAGTACACGCAGGTGTGTGCGGACCTCACATGAACGGGTATGTCTTAGCGAAGAAAATCCTTCGAGCAGGTTATTACTGGATGACCATGGAAAAAGATTGCTTTAGCTTTGTCCGGAAGTGTCATCAGTGTCAGGTGCACGGTGATTTGATTCATGCACCTCCCACGGAGTTGCATCCCATGTCCGCACCTTGGCCATTTGTCGCATGGGGCATGGACGTCATTGGACCAATCGAACCGAAGGCTTCGAATGGACACAGGTTTATACTGGTTGCCATCGATTACTTCACAAAATGGGTAGAAGCTGTCACTCTCAAGTCGGTCACTAAGAAAGCTGTGGTGGATTTTGTACACTCAAATCTTATCTGTCGCTTCGGTATTCCTGCGACTATCATTACAGATAACGCAGCAAACTTGAACAGTCACTTGATGGGAGATGTATGCGAGCAATTCAAGATAACGCATAGGAATTCCACTCCTTATCGGCCGAAAGCCAATGGTGCTGTGGAAGCTGCAAATAAAAACATCAAGAAGATTTTGAGGAAAATGATCCAAAGTTCCCGACAGTGGCATGAGCAGTTACCTTTTGCATTATTGGGGTACCGCACTACGGTACGCACATCGGTGGGAGCGACTCCTTATCTTTTGGTTTATGGGACCGAGGCTGTAATACCGGCAGAGGTAGAAATTCCTTCGCTTCGAATCATTGTCGAAGCAGAAATCGAAGACAGCGAGTGGGTTAAGGCTCGACTGGAGCAATTGACGTTGATTGATGAAAAGCGAATGGCCGCAGTTTGTCACGGACAGTTATACCAACGAAGGATGGCCCGTGCTTACAACAAGAAAGTCCGACCCCGGAATTTCGAAGTAGGTCAGCTGGTACTAAGGCGTATTCTGCCGCATCATGAAGAAGCAAAAGGAAAGTTTGCCCCAAATTGGAAAGGCCCATACATCGTAAGGAAGATATTGCCGAGAGGAGCATTGTATTTAGGTGATATCGAAGGAAATGACCCCGACACAGCAGTAAATGCAGAT
Source organism: Nicotiana sylvestris (assembly GCF_000393655.2). Lineage (NCBI taxonomy): Eukaryota > Viridiplantae > Streptophyta > Magnoliopsida > Solanales > Solanaceae > Nicotiana > Nicotiana sylvestris. The sequence goes on along the minus strand of NC_091068.1, from coordinate 85,426,662 downwards.
GCAGTCAAGAGATACTACGTCTAGATCATACTCCAAGTAGTCCTGACACATTTGAAAATGGCGAAGGTTTTATCCCCCACTACTCCCAAACACTACCCAATCCTCTCTACAAAAAAAAAGAAAAAAAAAAAAGAAAACAAAACAAAACATTGATTGAGGCCTGAACTACGTTTGACTTGATTCCGAAAGGATACGTAGGCAGCCTCTCCCTGAGGTTCAGTCACACCAACAATAAAATCCCATTCGCCCTGAAATTGAAACCGGGGCACGTCGAGCAGTTGAGAAGTTAGTATCATCTACCTCTCTTTACCAAGCACAAGCCTTCAAATCAATTACCAAATGTGGGAAACCAATAAGCGTCACAAATGGAGACCGGCACACTCTGAATTGAGAGAGATAAAATGAGAGAGTCTCGTCGGTGAAAACCTTCGGGCACCACGAGGCGACGGGAGTAGAGAAACCAAAATGAGAGAGCTTGTTTAGTAAAAACTCGCAAAGAGTGCTATCAAGCGATGACAGGAAGAGAAATGAGAGAGGTCAGCCAGCGAAAACCCGCAAAGGGCGCTGTTGGCCGAAAAAGAATGACTCTACCCCAAGGAAGTCTCGGCAGAGTTTCCGCCGGTTTGGAATCACAGATCCATTCTGGTTCAGGGAAACGCAAGTTCATGGAAGATCAGGCGTCCAGTCCAAAGAGCATGTCATGTCATCTAAAGCCAGCGTTATCTTCCTCAGATAAGTCTTTCTCGTCCCGAAAAGGACACTCCCTTCCTGAAATTTGTTTTCTCCTTTCTTTGCCTCTCTTCAAACCCCTTTTGTGTTTTAACCCCAAGTTCAGGATACACCGGAAAGGGCAGGTGGCAGGTTTGTTTGCACGGAATCCCGTCTCATGAAAGAAAGCGCCTCATTTCGTTGGTACGATTGCCCAAGCCTGATGGATCATGACGTTTGATGGTGTTTAAAGAGGAAAGAGAGAAATATTCCCCAGCAAGTTCGCCTTCAGACAAATCCCCACAGAGTCTCCCCCTGTACAAATCCCCACAGAGTCTCTCTTTTGTACAATCCCCACAGAGGCTCCCCAATCAAAAAAAAAAATGGAATCTCCCCAGCACATCCCAGCGAGTCCCTTTGTAAAAATTCCCCAACAAGCTTACCCCAACAAATCCTAGAAAGCCCGCTTTGAAACAAATCCCCAGCATGCCCCGTTGTACAAAAATCCGCACAAAGAATCCACTTTGTAAATATCCCCCCACCGAGCTTCCTTTTGTACAAATTCCCACAGAATACCTCCAATAAAATCCCCGTTGAGAACCTCCAATCAAAACGGGACACACACACAAAAAAAAAAAGAGAAGAAAAAAAAAGAGGCCTTACGAGGCAAATCATCGCAGAATCCGGAAATACAAGCCTGAGCAGTCTAAAGGGTTGCACCATTCGAATCAAATCAATGGCGGAACTTCACAACAGAAATAAAGACGCAAGAAAGCAACTGGGAACGATCAAGGTCACCAAACCGACCGTCATTTCCGAACTAACAAATGATTCTTGTCTGAAAGGTTGAAACAGGTCTAATCCAAGACAACCGTGCAAGAAGCAGGTGTCGCCCAAATAAGAAGGTACACGAGTACAAGAAACATTTTGGCAATAAGGAATTCACTCAAAAGGTAAGTTCCCGCAAAACTCCCTTTTGTTCTTTTACTAAAATAAGAAAATTCAAAAAAAGAAGTCAGTGATTGTTCTCGAATTTTGTCCCCAGCCATCAGCATTAGGGTTTTAAACCCTAAACTGAATTTTTCCTTTAGTCAGCATTAGGGTTTTAAACCCTAAACTGAACTTTTCCTTTTAGTCAGCATTAGGGTTTTAAAACCCTAAACTGAACTTTTTCCTTTCAGCCAGCATTAGGGTTTTAAACCCTAAACTGAGTTTTTCCATGTAATCAGCATTAGGGTTTTAAACCCTAACTGAATTTTCCTTTTAGTCAGCATTAGGGTTTTAAACCCTAAACTGAACTTTTTCCATTCAGCCAGCATTAGGGTTTTAAACCCTAAACTGAGCTTTTCTATGCAATCAGCATTAGGGTTTTAAACCCTAAACTGAATTTTCCTTTTAGTCAGCATTAGGGTTTTAAACCCTAAACTGAACTTTTTCCTTTCAGCCAGCATTAGGGTTTTAAACCCTAAACTGAGATTTTCCATGCAATCAGCATTAGGGTTTTAAACCCTAAACTGAATTTTCCTTTTAGTCAGCATTAGGGTTTTAAACCCTAAACTGAACTTTTTCCTTTCAGCCAGCATTAGGGTTTTAAACCCTAAACTGAGCTTTTCCATGCAATCAGCATTAGGGTTTTAAACCCTAAACTGAATTTTTCCTTTAGTCAGCATTAGGGTTTTAAACCCTAAACTGAACTTTTTCCTTTCAGCCAGCATTAGGGTTTTAAACCCTAAACTGAGCTTTTCCATGCAATCAGCATTAGGGTTTTAAACCCTAAACTGAATTTTCCTTTTAGTCAGCATTAGGGTTTTAAACCCTAAACTGAACTTTTTCCTTTCAGCCAGCATTAGGGTTTTAAACCCTAAACTGAGCTTTTCCATGCAATCAGCATTAGGGTTTTAAACCCTAAACTGAATTTTCCTTTTAGTCAGCATTAGGGTTTTAAACCCTAAACTGAACTTTTCCTTCCAGTCAGCATTAGGGTTTTAAACCCTAAACTGAACTTTTTCCTTTCAGCCAGCATTAGGGTTTTAAACCCTAAACTGAGTTTTTCCATGCAATCAGCATTAGGGTTTTAAACCCTAAACTGAATTTTCCTTTTAGCCAGCATTAGGGTTTTAAACCCTAAACTGAACTTTTTCCTTTCAGCCAGCATTAGGGTTTTAAACCCTAAACTGAGCTTTTCCATGCAATCAGCATTAGGGTTTTAAACCCTAAACTGAATTTTCCTTTAGTCAGCATTAGGGTTTTAAACCCTAAACTGAACTTTTTCCTTTCAGCCAGCATTAGGGTTTTAAACCCTAAACTGAGCTTTTCCATGCAATCAGCATTAGGGTTTTAAACCCTAAACTGAATTTTCCTTTTAGTCAGCATTAGAGTTTTAAACCCTAAACTGAACTTTTTCCTTTCAGCCAGCATTAGGGTTTTAAACCCTAAACTGAGTTTTTCCATGCAATCAGCATTAGGGTTTTAAACCCTAAACTGAATTTTCCTTTTAGCCAGCATTAGGGTTTTAAACCCTAAACTGAACTTTTTCCTTTCAGCCAGCATTAGGGTTTTAAACCCTAAACTGAGCTTTTCCATGCAATCAACATTAGGGTTTTAAACCCTAAACTGAATTTTCCTTTAGTCAGCATTAGGGTTTTAAACCCTAAACTGAACTTTTTCCTTTCAGCCAGCATTAGGGTTTTAAACCCTAAACTGAGCTTTTCCATGCAATCAGCATTAGGGTTTTAAACCCTAAACTGAATTTTCCTTTTAGTCAGCATTAGAGTTTTAAACCCTAAACTGAACTTTTTCCTTTCAGCCAGCATTAGGGTTTTAAACCCTAAACTGAGCTTTTCCATGCAATCAGCATTAGGGTTTTAAACCCTAAACTGAACTTTTTCTTTCAGTCAGCATTAGGGTTTTAAACCCTAAACTGAACTTTTCCTTTTAGTCAGCATTAGGGTTTTAAACCCTAAACTGAACTTTTTCCTTTCAGCCAGCATTAGGGTTTTAAACCCTAAACTGAGCTTTTCCATGCAATCAGCATTAGGGTTTTAAACCCTAAACTGAATTTTTCTTTTAGTCAGCATTAGGGTTTTAAACCCTAAACTGAACTTTTCCTTTTAGTCAGCATTAGGGTTTTAAACCCTAAACTGAACTTTTTCCTTTCAGCCAGCATTAGGGTTTTAAACCCTAAACTGAGTTTTTCCATGCAATCAGCATTAGGGTTTTAAACCCTAAACTGAATTTTCCTTTTAGTCAGCATTAGGGTTTTAAACCCTAAACTGAACTTTTTCCATTCAGCCAGCATTAGAGTTTTAAACCCTAAACTGAGCTTTTCCATGCAATCAGCATTAGGGTTTTAAACCCTAAACTGAATTTTCCTTTTAGTCAGCATTAGGGTTTTAAACCCTAAACTGAACTTTTTTCTTTCAGCCAGCATTAGGGTTTTAAACCCTAAACTGAGCTTTTCCATGCAATCAGCATTAAGGTTTTAAACCCTAAACTGAATTTTCCTTTTAGTCAGCATTAGGGTTTTAAACCCTAAACTGAACTTTTTCCTTTCAGCCAGCATTAGGGTTTTAAACCCTAAACTGAGCTTTTCCATGCAATCAGCATTAGGGTTTTAAACCCTAAACTGAATTTTCCTTTAGTCAGCATTAGGGTTTTAAACCCTAAACTGAACTTTTTCCTTTCAGCCAGCATTAGGGTTTTAAACCCTAAACTGAGCTTTTCCATGCAATCAGCATTAGGGTTTTAAACCCTAAACTGAATTTTTCTTTTAGTCAGCATTAGGGTTTTAAACCCTAAACTGAACTTTTTCCTTTCAGCCAGCATTAGGGTTTTAAACCCTAAACTGAGCTTTTCCATGCAATCAGCATTAGGGTTTTAAACCCGAAACTGAATTTTTCCTTTAGTCAGCGTTAGGGTTTTAAACCCTAAACTGAACTTTTCCTTTTAGTCAGCATTAGGGTTTTAAACCCTAAACTGAACTTTTTCCTTTCAGCCAGCATTAGGGTTTTAAACCCTAAACTGAGCTTTTCCATTTAGTCAGCATTAGGGTTTTAAACCCTAAACTGAATTTTTCCTTTGGTCAGCATTAGGGTTTTAAACCCTAAACTGAACTTTTCCCCAGTTGTTCTGCATTGGGGTTTTAAACCCCAAGCTGAACCTTTCCCCAGCTAGTCGGTATTAGGGCTCCAACCCTGAACTGAACATTTTTATCTTCCTTCATCAATTTTATGAACTTCCTGGCGAATAACTAACGAAATTTTCCTAGTGAAACTGGGGCAGAAAATTTCGTTCGTTTGTTTGTTTTCTCCCGCAGGTCTAACCTCTAGCCACATGGATCGAAATGACCCACGAGATGAGTCCCGGTTCGGAATCAACGAAGAAAAAGAAAAAAAAAAGGAGAGAAGATGTCCCGAGATATCGGAGTAAATGGAAGGCAAATTGACTCCAACATTTGGTTAAGGTCCTGAACCCTGCCAATCGCGTCTCACTCAGTATCCTAGAGATTAAACAAGTCGCCGCAACTCGCAAGACATCAAGATTCAGATCGGAGTCTACAAGCAGAATCAGCTAAGACCCAAGATCAAGTCGTAAAAGAATCATAGATAGGAATCTTGTAACTAGCAGTTGACATGCATATAAGTAGTTAGTTCAGTTTCCAATTTTCGTTTGGTTGTAATAAGGCGGTCAGTGACGCAGCAGTGACAACAGCAACAGCAGTAGCAGCAAGCATTGCAATCCCATGGTAGTCCCAGCTACCAAAACTTCCCGAACTACATTGACCTGATTCCTGTTTAGCCCAGGATATGTAGGAAATCTTTGAAGCAAGATTCGGTCAGATCTTTCAAAAAATGCTTCATACGGAGTGGTCTATAGGCAAAAATCGCTCATACACGCTCACTTGATCTTTGCACGAAAACCCTTCGTGTTTCCGAACAAAGAGGGGCAGCTGTGAGCACGTGATTTTTGCTTCACACGACAATCGCTCCAAAAAGAAATAAAAAATATATAATTGGCCCCGCTGTACAATTTCGGATTTCTGTGCGGCACCTTGTGGATTTATTTGTGATTTTGGCCCATTCTTATTTATTTACTTTATTAAAATAAAGTTCAAAAAATATATATGTGTCCTGCGTAATTCAAACCGTAATTCGGTCATTAAATAGAAAATCGTGAATAGGCATTTTTCGTCCGTGATTTTGTTTGGTTTGACTTTACCGGTTTTGAAATACTTTAGTATGTGCGCAAATAATTATATTTGAGTGTGTATTTAATTTTAATTTGATTTTTTGCTTAGTTTTGCTTTTAAAATAAAAAAAAGAAAAAAAATCTTTTCTTCTTCCGGATTGGGCCAATTTATTAAAATTGGCCCAAACAAACAACGTTCAAACCAGGCCTGCCCGGTCCAGTCCAACCTGATACCCAGGGTGTCCAAACGACGCCGTTTTAATCCAGTTTGATCTGGGCCGTTGATCTCAGATTGATCAACGGCCAAGATCACATTTCCCATACCCACAAACAAGACCCGACCCGTTCCACCCGGACCAACCCAAACCCCCTTTAGTTGAAACGACACCGTTTCCTCTAAGCCCTTAGATCCAAGCCATTGATTTCAGTTGATCCAACGGCTGAGATCAACCCACCCATTCCATATATAAGCCCTTTAACCTTACCCTGCCCCCATCTGATACCCCAGCTTCCGTCTTCAACCTCATCCCCATAAAACCCTAGAGCCGCCCCTGTATCCTCCACCATGAAAACCGGCGGCATGAACGCCGGTGACCTCGCCCTTAACACCATAGAACCCCCTTGCTGTCCTGAACCCAAATCTACCAACCACACACCTCGAATCCTATCCCACCTTCTCGAATCTTCATTTGAAGATTCGAGTCGGAACCTAATCTACACCGATCTGCCCTAAATTCATACCAGACACTCCCCAGACCCCCCTCGTGACCAAACCATACTTGGTTTCCGAATCTGACCAGGGAAGCATGAATCCCGGATCTAGTTTTCGAACCTTAGGGTTCCTCGTCACTGGTCCGTGTCTTGTTCGAGCCAAAGAAATTAAGGTCTAATGGACCTTAATCGAAGTGTTTCTCAGATGAGAAACACTTCGATTAAAGTCCGTTCAGCCTTAAGAAAGGTCTGTCCGAGTCCGAGTTAAGGTTTTGATCTTTTGCAGTTTAAGGTGAGTTCTTTCTTTTCTTATTTGTTTTGGTTCATTTGATTGTTGTAAGGGTCTGTTCATGTTCTGTTTGTGTCCTCGACTTTTATCAACTGTGCCTTGACCACTTTGCCTGAACCTCTGTTGTTTGATTAAGCCTTTCCATTTGTTCTGATAATGAGTATGTAAGTGTTGTGCAATTAGCTGATTTTCAAATTTGGACTGACTAGTTGACTCCTCGAGTGCAATTCTGCTTAGTCAATATAATGCGAACCTTGTGTGATACTGTTAAATGTCGGATTGTTGGCTACGACTGTATGAGTTATAACTAGTATAGTCGAGTCGACAAATGTCGTCAATTAATTTCAGTAGTTCAAATGTTAACGATTGCACCTGTTGCTTGCTGCAACTTTGTTTGAATCAAAGTAAGGATCAAGTAGGTTCACTTATAGTTGCTATGTTTGAATCTGAGGGTAGATTGTTAATTGAAATCTAAGTTGATGGCATTGTGCACTTGTGCACAGCATGTGCATTGTGCACAGCCTGTTTCCTGCATAAAAGGGCTTTGGATTTAAAAATGGTTTGACAGCATATGCTGTCAGATATATTCTACTGCCCATACTTTGCTTTAGTTTAAGAAGTATTAAACCTTTTAAAGGACAAGTCTGCCAGGGAATGTTGATGGGGGTTAATATTTAAATAACTAATTGGAATCTGAAAATGTGAAGGCACATGGGAGGGGTGTTTGATATATTCTGAACAGGCTGTTAAAAGGGGTAAGGTTAAGGCTTATAAAGGAGGAAGGACATCGGATAGAAAGGGGGACCCCGGGAAAAACCCTGGAGATTAGAAAAAAAAACACAGAGGGAAGCACACTGTGAGGAATTTTTGAAAGAGAGAGCTGAAATACATACAAATAGATACGCATAAGTACAGAAATAGGAAGAGAATAAGAAAGAGATAAAACAGATTAGGAAATCAGAAACTTGGTTTTGTTTGGCTGAAGTTCATCTGTTGTCAATGTGTTAGGCAGTGTTGCTTTTTCTAAGTTTCAATCAGGATTATTGTTAGTGTTTGTTGCATCTGGTATATCTCGGAATTGGATTGTCTGGAGTTTTGTTTCCACCACACTGTGTGCTGCTCCATTCGGCTGTTTTCTCTTCAACTATAGCTCCACTTCTTGCGATAAAATCTGTTCTGCTGTGTTGTTTCGATTGCTGCTGCTGTTCTGTTCCCTGTTGCTGTTGCTATTCTATGTCCTGCTGCTACTTTTAATTCTGTTTCCTGCTGCTGCTGATTTCCCCATCTTCTTCCTCTTCTCCTTTGCATTTTCAGTGTTTCCAGGTACATATTTCAAATCCAACTTTGGTGTTAACTGTAACAGTTCAAAATCATGAAATGAAAGGAGTTCTTGAAGAAGATTTAGATGTCTGTTTTGTAATGCTTGTGATATACTGACTTCTGTTGCATAAATTGATTAGTGTGATTCAGTAATGAAAGATTAGTTAGATAATACTTAATCAAGTTTAGCCTCTTGCATCCTAGTTTATAGTTGTTTGCCAGTACAAGATGTAATGATACAATACATAAAAGGCATGGAGAATTGGTATGGATTTTTTTGACTAGATTCCCGTTTAACTAATGACATGCATAGAATAGAATATTTCCACCTTACACAAATGTTCCTTGTTTATTTTTAGTTTTCCTTTACCATAACCCGCTAGGCAGCATATAGAAGCGTGTTCGAATCCCCGCAAGTAATGAGACATAGTAGTTAATTCCCTTAAATTCAGCCTCAATAAGTCTAGTTAAATTCAATTCAAGAAACGTTTGGACGCAAGTATAACATTGGGTCAATCTCGAATGTAATTTCTTTGTCCAATTAAAGTATGTTTCACAAGTTATGACATCCCTCCACTTTGTAAATAATTAATCAGAAATTGATAAGAATCCGGATTAGGCAAAAGCATATAGTTAAATTAGCATGTCCCTTTTCTTTTAGTTTTAGGGACAAATGCCCTCAACAACTAATCATAATATTTAGAATTCAGGCTAGGCCGTTTAGTGAATCTCATGGCCTTCTCAAAAAATAATAACGCGTTAGACTCTTTAGGCGCGGCTTAATTAAATCATATTCTTAAATTCGGGTGCACATTGATGTGACCCAAATCCAAATCTCAACGAAGTCAAAATGTGTTGACGATCACGGGCGCATTGATTGTGACGTGGTTCGAGATGCATTTTCACGACGTTGCAATTCTATAAAATAAATGATAATAATAAAAGCGGTTTAAACTTAATAAAAGCACATAAGTCACAACATGTATTTAAATCAGATATTTAGCCATTATAACAATTTAAGCGACCGTGCTAGAACCACGGGATTCGAGGGTGCCTAACACCTTCCCTCGGGTCAACAGAATTCCTTACTTAGAATTTCTGGTTCGCAGACTTCATTTGGAAAAGTCGAAAATTTCCTCGATTTGGGATTCAAGATAAACCGGTGACTTGGGACACCAAAAACCAAACCTTTCCCAAGTGGCGACTCTGAATTAAATAAAGACTCACGGTCATGCTAGACTCCGGTGCATAGATAACCGTCACCATGCCTATACACCGTACTCCACATTAGCAAGTAGCAAATATCATCCTAATCCTATTCCCTCAAGCCAAAGTTAGAACAAACACTTACCTCGAATGCTCCAAACTCAACTCACGCTTCTAGTATAGCTTTACCTCTTGATTCCACCACCAATCCGCTCGAATCTAGTCATAAGTTACTTAATCACATTAATAATTACTAAATGAATCATCCCTAATGCATGAAAATAGATTTTTCAAGGTTTTTCCCAAAAAGGTCAAAAATACCCCCGGACCCACGTGGTCGAAACTCGAGGTTCGGACCAAAACCCGGTTACCCATTCCCCCATGAATCCCAATAGATGATTTGTTTTTAAATCGGACCCCAAATTGAGGTCCAACTTCTCAATTTGTAGAAAACCTAGGTTCTACCCAAAACACCCAATTTTCCCCATGAAAATCTTTGATTTGAAGTTGAAATTATGTTAAAAGATGTTAAGGAATAAAGAAATTAAGTTAGAAATCACTTACCAATCGTTTTGGAGAAAAAAGGTTGTTTGGAAAATCGCCTCTTAGGTTTTGGGTTTTTGAAAAGTGAAAAATGACTGAGATTTTCCGAACTTGTATACCTTTCTGAGGACCTGGCGCGGACCGCACAAAAATGTGTTGCGGCCGCGCCGAGTGGGAGAAAAGTGGGGCTTCTCTGAACCCTTCCAGCGCGGACCGCACTGTTTTGGTGCGCGGCCGCGCTGGCTAACCTGAAACCCTAGCCCTCAGACTCAGCCACGCGGACCGCACAAAAATGCATCGCGGCCGCGCTGCTCCAGCGCGGACCGCGCGGAAATGACCGCGGCCGTGCTGGTGTCTGCAACACCTGAACCTGCATTTTCTTAAGTCCAAGACCTCCCGGGCCCCATTCAAAACTCACCCGAGCCCTCGGGGCTCCAAACCAAACATGCACACAACCTTAAAAACATCTTACGGACTTACTCGTGCGATCAAATCGCCAAAATAACATCATATACATAGGATCAAGCCTCAAACACATGATTTTCTTTCTTCAACTTTCATAACTCAAACTCTCCATTTTTAGTCCGAAACACGTCATATGACGTCCGTTTTTAGCCAAACTTTACAGATAGTGCTTAACACATATTTAAGACTTGTACCGGGCGTCGGAACCAAAATACGAGCCCGATACCTATATTTTCTAACTCCTTTTCATTTCAAATTTTCATATCAAATTTCAGAAAAATAATTTCTTTCAAAAATTCATTTCTCGGGCTTGGGACCTCAGAATTTGATTCCGGGCACACGCCCAAGTCCCATATTTTTCTACGAACCCTCCGGGACCGTCGAATCACAGGTCCGGGTCCGTTTACCCAAAATGTTGACCGAAGTCAACATTATGCATATTAATACCAAAATTCATCAAATGTTTCACATAATTCACATATTCTAACATAAAAACTTTCCGGCTACGCGCCCGAACTGCGCATGCCAATCGAGGCAACTAAAAGCGAGGTTTTCAACGCCTCGGGAGCACGGAACAAGGAAGAATTACGGTGATGACCCCTTGGGTCGTCACAGGCCTGCTGATATCTATTAAAGGAATAACGTGTGCATTGTGGTTAAGCCAAGTGGCAAGCTATTATAAAGCCATTTGGCAATTTAGGACAATATGTATAATAATATTTAATTTAAATTGAAAGGAAGATTTTATTTTATTTTAAATGGGAATATAGTAAATAAGATTTTTCTAAAGATACGACCTACTGCCCTATTTTAACTAATAAATGTTTTAATAAAAAATTGAGTTTAAAGAAAAAAATAATACCCCTATTTTAACTAATTTTAAAGATAAAGATTACGTATTATAAGCTCCCTCCTTAAGTCAAGTGGCAGTTACAAAAAAGCCACATGGCATAAAAATTTAATAATTAGTTATTTAGTTATTAATTATTATTTTTGAATTTAAATATCTATAAAATAATAAAATAAAATATTTAATAATTAAAACATAAATTATAAAAAAATTGTCCATTCAAATCTATATCTATACATAAGATAAGCATATTATATATATAAAATAAATTAATAATTCTTAAAAATATTGGTAGTTTTTTTATACAAATAATAAAAGGCTTATCTCTTTATAGTTTTGATGAATTTAAAATTTTAATTTAGTAAAAAAAAATATTACATTATTTAAATTATCAGTAACTTACAAATTGAGAAAATTAATCAAATATTACAGTAGAAAAATGTGGAAAATAGGGGGATAAGGATAATTTTATGATAGTTATATTTTGAATTAATTAAAAAATAAAAGATGAATAAATAACTCTCAAAAATTTTATTGATAAATTTAGACAATTGGAGAATTTTGAACAGTATAACATAAGTTTTAAGAATAAAAATATTTCTAGAGTAAGAAAATATATATCCATGTTATATTAAAAGTGAAGTAGTATCAAAATATTAAGTCAATTGACAAGACTATAAAAATCACATTAGTAAATAGATAATACTGAATACTTGCTAATTTAATAAAAAAAAGATAAGGGACAATATTTTATTTGATTACTATATGATGTGTATCCTTTGATTTTGTATAGATTTGTTATATTTCTGCATACTACATCAAATAAGAAAATAAAAACTAATATTTATTAAAATAAAAAAATATTAGTTCATAATTTTATAAGACTAATCTTACAATACGCGCGTTGCGCGTGTATCCATTCTCAATAAATATATCTATTTTCTAAAAGTTACATAAATATTATATTAACTAACTACACTTGAGTTATAAAACAAGTTCATGAAAAAATGCGATTTCCTAAAAATGATGATTGTTGATTTTATTTAGCAACTCAATAAATAAAAAAAAACGATGGCAATGTAGAAGTCGTTAATCATCGTAGACAATATTTTCAATGTAAGATTTTGTCACGACCCAGACCCCGATCCGGTCGTGATGGCGCCTCTCGTGAAGACAAGGCCAGCCAACCAACCCATTTCGCCTTTTTCAGAATAGTTAATATTAATAAATAGTTTTAGCATAATTAAATAACCACAGTCTAAACAAAAGTTTTCTTTATTAAATGCGGAATACAACCCAAACACAGCCCAAACCGGGGTGTCACAAGTCATGAGCATCTATTAGAGTATAAATACAACTGCAAGGCCCGAAACATATAAAATAGGACTGATAAACAAAAGGAAGTAAACAATCATGCTGTATAGAGCAGTCTAAAACCCTTTGAGTAAAAGCAGTGAAACTGTGAAATCCTTGGAAAACATCTTAGCTCAGTTTAAACCTCTTTTAAAAATGACTTTTTCAACAGTTACGCAAATGAGTGCAAAACAAATAGTGCAGATAAGCATGAAAATTCGCCCCTTGGGCACAACACTCAATTAACAAATAATGTCAGGCAATCAGATAGATATCACATGAAGTAGCACAAACAACAGATAATGGCAAACAAATGAAATAAAGTAAACACATAGAACAGTACCAACATCGTTGCGGCGTGCAACCTGATCCATATATCGCTGCGACGTGCAGCCCGATCCATATATCTCGTCGACGACGCTCACTGGGGGTGTGCAGACTTCGGAAGGGGCCCCTTACTGCCCAAGCGCAATATAAAGCCATCTCGTGGCATTAAATCTTGGCCCGCGGCCTCATATAAATCACAAGCCACCTCATGACGTACATATCTCAGGCCCTTGGCCTCATAATCAAATCAGTATCTCACTGCTGCGGCGTGCAACCCGATCCAAAAGTATCCTCACAATACAATCCCTCGACCTTACTCAGTCAAAAATTACATAAGCCCCTCGGGCAGCAGTAAAACATGATGCTCAACCCAAAATATTATTGGAAAGATCATTTCAAGTGTTAAAGCGAAATAAACTTAGCTGAGTTTTGAAAACAGTGGAAAATACATGACTGAGTTCAAGTATAAAAATTAAAACAGTGAGGAAATATCAACAATAGTCCCCGAAGGATTCAAATAGCTGACACGAAGCCCAAATATGGCAATCAGCCCAAAACATAATGATCGCAAATAAGTTTCAGTCAAATACGCGATAAAATCATCAATCGGGACGGACCAAGTCACAATCCCCAATAGTGCACGACCTCACGCCCGTCATCCAGCATGTGTCTCACCTCAATATAGCACTACGATGTGAAATCCGGGGTTTCAAACCCTCAGGATATCATTTACAATCATTACTCACCTCGAACCGACGAAATCTCTAGCTCGCGACGCCTTTGTCCCTCAAATCGGCCTCCACGCGCGTCGAATCTATCCAAAATCAGAACGAATACATCACAATATGCTAAGGGAATAAAACCCAAGCGAAAACAATCAATAACGGATACAAATCCCGAAATTACCAAAACCCGAGCCTCGGGCCCACTTCTCGAAACTCAGAAATTCTTACATCAACGCGTTCCTTATCTTCCCACGAGTTCATACATATTAAGAGTTCTCAAATCCGACCTCAAATAGTCCCTCAAATCGCAATTCAAAAGTTCAAAATCTCAAGCCCTAATTCTTCCATTTTTAGCTCAAGTTCCAAGAATTTCTAGGTTAATTTCACAATAGATTCGAGTTTTAGGTTCGAAAATCTTACCTCCTATCAATTCTCCTTGAATCCCTATTTAATCACCTTCAAAAAACTCTCAAAATACTCAGCTATGGAGGAAAAATGGCTCAAAATCGCGAATAAAATGACTTATAAACTTTCTGCCCAGGGGTTTTCGCATCTGCGACCCCACCACCGCTCCTGCGGTACCGCTTCTGCCGCAATTCCTTTGCATCTGCGGAAGTCACTTAGGGGGCCAGGTTCCGCACCTACGGTCCACGAGTCGCATCTGCGACTCCACACGTGCGGTCTATATGCCGCATCTGCGGTCCCTGCCAAACCTTCCCAAATCCGCTTCTGCGGATCTCCTTTCGCATGTGCGGCACCGCACCTGCGGTCCCAAATCCGCAGGTGCGAAGATACCAGAAGCAGCAATATCAGCTACTGCAACAAGGTTCCAACTTCTCCGTTAGCCATTCGGAATCACCCCGGGACCTCAACCAAAAGCACAAACATAACCCAATATCTTATTCAGACTTGTTCCAATCATCAAAACACCACAAACAACACCAAAACCACCAATTCACATCGAATTCACGCCTAAGTTTTCTAAAAACTTCTGAAACACACTTTTGATCAAAAACCCAACCAAACCACATCCAAATGACCTGAAATTTTGCACACACATCCCAAATGAAATAACGAAGCTACAACAACTCTCAGAATTCCATTCCGACCCTTGGATCGAAATCTCACCTATTAACCGGAAAATGCCAAAATCTCAACTTCGCCAATTCAAGCCTAATTCTACCCTGGACCTCCAAAACCAATTCCGATCACACACCTAAGTCTTAAATCACCCAACTGAGCTAACCAAATCATAAAATTCCGATCCGAGCTCATATACAAATAAGTCAAATCTTGGTCAAACCTTCAAATTTTTAAGCTACAACTAAGAACTGTTCTTTTAATTTCATTCCGATTTCCGTGAAAACCAAAACCAACGATTTAGATCAGTCATAATACGTCACACGGGGCAATTCATGCCCGAGAACTGGCGATCAAAGTGCAAAAGCTCAAAACGACTGGTCGGGTCATTACATCCTCCCCCACTTAAACACACGTTCGTCCTCGAACGTACCCAGAGTTGTTCTAGAAGCCAACCAATAGCTGAATAACTTTACCATGCATATACCCGGGGGTGATCCCATGTCACCCTATCTCATATAGGTCCGATAACACATTGCAACTGAAATTACACAATCCAGTATGGCCCCTAAGCCATAGAACCACATTTCCACTCCTGAAACCATCAATACGATCAAAACCTCACACCTATACTCTGAATAGACCTGAACTAGTTGTAATAACCTATTCCTGCAACCTCAAGAGCAATCCCATGATATACCATATAACTCAAGCACTCGTAGCGATGACTTCTATTCACAGCAACTGCCCACAACAACTGAATACTGGTAGAAAACCTCTAATCAAATAAAGTCTCATTCCAACACTTTCATATACTGCCAACGATAAATGAAATATGCACTAAACCACGACCATTTCTCAGGTCAACCATTCATGAAGTTACTTCTCCCCTGACAAATACCATAGCAAATTTTCGAGCTGAACCTCGATCTTATCCTTCCAACATGTTGAAATCGAATCCGTTCGTATTCATTAATGATCCCAACGATCTCCTCTAATCCAATACACCACTCTGGTGACATGACACATCAATAGAGGCCTAAGTCACAACTGGCATAATACACGCACCAATAAGCAACGGTCCTAACATACTCAAATCATGAAAATGACTCAATGAAAGAGTTGTACCTCAAGCTCACCCGTACCACCACAACACAAGACTGAGGACCCGTCTCACATCATAGAAATAGAACACCCGAATCTAACCCGCAAGGTCATATCTCCAGATAGCTCCGCTACAAAATGCGCGATCCTATCCAAATACTGTTCCACATGAAACACCTCAAGTCACTATGCACAAAATTGACAACCACGCACAATTGGACACCTGGAAGCAAAGAAAATCACTACACACATGGTGAAACAAGGAACATATACCACGCAGACCCGATAGGACGTAACCCATACGCCATCCACCGAGAAATACCCAATTACTTTTCTCGCTCGACTTCCACTATGAACCCCAATAGAACCGCACCATATGTGCCCATAACCAACAAATCATAACGTCTCGCAACACAGAAAGACAACTCATAGATCTCCCAGATCACTAGTAAGCTCAATAACAGTTGAATCAACCTGTCCCTCAACAATACAGTTTGGGTCCAACTAAGCCGACTCAGCTAGAACATGCATCCACATTGGTCTGCCAACGAACTCCTTATCAGGGAATCCTGAAACTGCTCCTTCCACTACTATAACTCCTGCCGGAGCCATATGATACGGTGCTCGACACCAAATCAATACCGAAATCAACAACCCTGCCCGGCGACATGCTCGGCCATAAGAAACACATCCGGAGAGTCCCTCAATACCGGAACTGAATCAGTGGTAGAATCCTCTGCATTGACATCCATCACGAAGGCTCAATTAAGAAAGGCAATCCTTCCCAGCCGTTCGCTGGGTATTTGAAATATAAACCACTCTACTAGAACAGAATCCGCCGCACCTCACCACTCAACTCGTGGCATTTCCGGCATAGCCCATAGCGTAATAGTCCAGAATAACCCAACACTGAGACAACCAGTCTGAACTCCAACATCACATCCAACAAAGAAAGATCCACTCGAGCCTCCAAATCCCGATAGTCGCTAAACAGTGCCGATACACATGATCCACAACCACAACATAGCCTGAATATGAGAACTTCCGTCTCCAAATCCACATGGCCCATGAATCACCATATCCGATCCTAATTTCGCCATATGAATACATGATACGCCCCAAAAATTTCCCTGTGCCACCAAGAAAACTCGAATATCACCAGTCGATCTAACAAGAAAGTGCCGCAATACTACCAAAGTACCATCAACTTAATCACATTGTCTTTTCTAAAACATATACTCTCATCAAATCACCCCAATTAGCACTACACTTCCTTAATCATCTAAAACTGCCCGTGCTGCCTAAGAATTCATGACTTCCCGTTCAGAACTAAACTGTAACCTTCCACACGCAATTGTCAATCCTTCACAACCTACCGCATATACCATACCATCTCAGGATAACATGAGGACTTCATCTTCCTTCCGAGCTACAAACATCTACGTACTCAATTGTTCAAGAATTTTTCATTGGTCCCAATCTAGAAGAAAAATCACTATACATCCCATGCTCTACATGCCCATAGAAAATATACATCTCCAAACCGTGGTAAACACCATCAAGAACTCTCCGAGTTCCCTTTGCACAAATTAGATATGTCAGGACTGAATCCTTCTAACTCGATCAAGCTAAGCAATCCATCAAAACCTAAGAGCATCACCGCAAAATGCCTGAAAGAACTCATTACCTCGAACACACCCAAGGAATTAATCATATCCTTACCATACCGATTCGGTCTACTATCAAACTATTCCATCTATCTAAATTTCCTTCTGATTCATTTTCAACTTGATATTCTCTCTTGCTGTAGCACCACAATTCCTCAACCCAGGCTCACCACATGAGACCCAAGCACAAGACCACACTGTCTAAGACCTATAAGTCGCTGAATACTCACTCAATTACTCCCAAAAAAACCACATTCCAGAACACTTTACTCTGAGGAACTTCCTGCGAATCAAAATCTGTTACCTTTGCTTTCCTGATACTAATACATAGAATCCTATAATCAATATAGAAATATCACAAGTCTTGACCTCTTCCAATGAAAGCACAGTTTCTAACCCCATATATAACTTTAAGATACCCAATTGTTACATGTAGAACCTCGAACACATTAGAACCATTCTCGAGAGTCACTCACTATCTTCAAACTGCAATTAGCCTGATTAAACGAACAGAATCACCCGTGCCTCATTAGCACTCTGACACTGCAGAATGAAATCCTCATCCCAACACATCCAAGCAACTTCCTGCTCTATGCACCGAGCATTCTTTACCAACAACAACTTAAGACATCCCATGATTTTTCTTACTCTATGAAGCATAATATAAACCTTTGTCAAAAAATTTCCTCTACTTGAGTCATCCTCGGCCTCAATTTCCGCAAACCATAACTGATTCGCCCGCACGCCTCAAACTGGAACCTACATAGCGCCTAACCGTGCAACCAACTACTCACAACAGACTCCCCCACTTGGCTCGGAGCCATAGATCAAAATACACTCGATAACTCATAACACTTATACTCTATTGATGCCACAATACCATAGTGAGATTAAGCTCAAATCCTTTTGTAAGCTTGTGAAAACATAGATCATCTAGTACTTTAAATCTCCTGCAAATCTCACATTCATCCCCGCAACAGTTAAGCCTACTCTCTTAAGCGACACGAAATTTCAAATTTCAACACATACTTTTCACTTACACATGAGATCTTCTAACATACACATAAGGATCACACCATTTCAGAACACTCCATAAGAGATAACCCACCTGCTTCGCCTTAATCTAACATTTTTGTATACCTTCCACCGTCATACACATTACATAGTCGCTTAGTCTTCCTGGGTCTGAACTCGTACCGCAACATAAAATTTACTTCACTCTCAACTAGAAAACATGAAAAGATCCTTCACGCGCCCATAACTCAGGGCTATACTTCGAATCAAGATGGAATTCAAGCACCTAATAGTTCTTTTATCCTCCAACCAGCCTTTCTCGTTACTTCCAAGTCGTATAGATATATCTCGCAGTACTAACATACTCACCACACAGTTATCCAGCCGTCACTTCTACTAATAGGGACAATACTGAATATATAAGTGCAACACACTTGCTCACACAATCAACACCTCGGTGCTCAAGCCATATACAAATATCCGGCCTCAAGTTCTCCAGACTTGTCCAACATCAAACTCATAGAGATCACATCTCACCCCTCGATCAGGGAGTCACAATCTATCAAGGCACATTTGACACTGAGCGCTCATGCGCGCATGCGAACGCGTGGAAGGAATTGCAAGAGTTACTTTTCAAGCTAAATCAAGGACGCACGATAAGAGTTCAAAAATGTGAAGTTTTTCTAAAGGTTCTGCAGCCTCTCGAGGATAAATGCAGACATCTCGTACCGATCCGCAAGACTCTACTAAACCTGCTCATGACTCGTGAGACCTATATATCCTAGGCTCTGTGTCGCGACCCGAATTTTCCACCCTCGGGAGTCGTGATGGAACCTACTAATGAGAACTAGGCAAGCCAACCCTTAACTACCTTTTTTATTAATAAATTACTTTTTTTTCAATTACCAGCGATAACATGAAAACAGCGGAATTAAATAAATAAGCGGAAGTCAACAATTAATTTTATAACTCAAGACTACGTCTATTACAACTTTCAAAACCTCAATACCCAAAACCTGGTGTCACAGTGTCACAGACTGTCTAAGAGTCACTGCAAACAAGGCCTGAAGAAAATACAATAAACTTTTTCTGAACGAAAGAAAATAAAATAGGGAATAGAGATAGAGGGAGATGCCAGAGCCCGTGAACGCCTGCAGGTCTACCTTGGGTCTCCGGGTGGACTGAAGGAAGCCCTCCAACTACTGTCCGTAAGCTGCTCCGAGATCTGCACACAGTGTAGAGTGTAGTATCAGCACAACCGACCCCATGTGTTGGTAAGTGTCTAGCCTAACCTCGGAGAAGTAGTGACGAGGCTAAGACCAGACTACCAAATAAACATGTGCAATTTAAATATATATAGTGAAAAGGAAAATGCAGAAATAACCAGTAAATTGTGGGAAAAGGGAAAACATGTTGTGGGGGGGGATAACGGTTCCGAATAGAAAGCATCAGGTAAGGAAAGTAATAACATAACTAGAACATCATCAAGAATCAGAAACCAACAATTTGCACAGCATCACCCTTCGTGCTTTTACTCTCGTTCTCACCAAATCAATCATATAATAACAACATGCACGGCATCACCCTTCGTGCTTTTACTCTCGTCCTCACCAAACAATATTTTATAACAAAAGTGTGCACGACATTACCCTTCGTGATTTTACTCTCTTTCTTCACCATATAGTCAATGATAATCGACACAGAATGGTACATCGTACGGCACGGCATCACCCTTCGTGCTTTACACTCTTTCCTCACCATAGCAAACAATGCACGACATCACCTTTGGTGCTTTAACGCTCTTCCTCACCCAAACAACAATCACAAACAAAGGGGCAAGGGAGTAAACAAATAACAATAGAAATCCCGGAAAGGGAAAACAATTAAATAGTTAAATCCCGGCAAGGGAACAATATAAATAATCTCAGCATCCCGGCAAAGGAGATAATCAACAAAGCAACAAACATCCCGTCAAGGGAACAATTTAATAACTCTTTCTCTCTCTTTCACGGTTACTTCATAACTCACTTTACCATTTGAGCCAATGCTCCAAAGGGTTCAATCATCTCATATACTTTCACACTTTGTAATATAACTCGAGCCAATGCTCCTCGAAGTTCAAAGGTCATAATTTCTTTCACAAGCTTTTCACAACATAAAGAAATCATCTGGTTGCCCAACTCTCGCTGAAATATTGTACTCAACTCAACCTGGTTGCCCAACTCTCGCTGAACTGCTCTCCAGAAACGTAAAGTAAACTGCGTACCTCAGTCCGAAATGATAGATACCGGCATACAATGAAGGAGAACAATCTCCCGGATATAGATCTCAGTTAACTTCTCGGATGAATCGGAGACTACCACAGGAATGAAATGCGCTGACTTGGTCAGCCTATCAACAATGACCCATACTGCGTCGAACTTCTTTCAAGTCAGCGGAAATCCAGTAACGAAGTCCATAGTGATCCACTCCCACTTCCACTCGGGAAGCTCAATCCTTTGAAACAATCTACCAGGCTTATGATGCTCATACTTAACCTGCTGACAATTCAAACACTGAGCTACATATGCTACAATATCCTTCTTCATTCTACGCCACCAATAATGCTGCCACAAATCCTGATACATCTTCGCGGCGCCCGGATGAATAGAGTACCTGGAGCTATGGACCTCCTCTAAAATCAACTCTCGAAGCCCATCCATATTAGGCACACAAACTCGACCCTGCAATCTCAAAACTCTATCAGCATCTAAGGTAACCTGCTTGGCACCTCCACGCTCATCGTGTCTCTAAGGACACACAAATGGGGATCATCAAACTGCCGATCACGGATACACTCCAATAACGAAGAACGAGCGACCGTGCAAGCTAATACTCGACTAGACTCAGAAATATCCAAACTCACAAATCAATTGGCCAAAGCCTGAACATCCAAAGCAAGCGGCCTCTCACCGACTGGAATATAAGCAAGACTGCCCATACTGGCTGACTTTCTACTCAAAGCATCGTCCATCTCATTGGCCTTTCTCGGGTGATATAAGATAGTGATATCATAATCCTTCAACAATTCCAACCACCTCATCTGCCTCAAATTCAACTCCTTTTGCTTGAACAAATACTGAAGACTCTTGTGATCAGTAAACACCTCACATGCCATACCATACAGATAATGCCTCCAAATCTTTAGTGCGTGAACAATGGCTGCCAACTCTAAATCATGCATCAGATAGTTCTTCTCATGAATCTTCAACTCCCGCGATGCATAGGCAATGACCTTGCCATCCTGCATCAACACTGCACCAAGCCCAATGCGAGATACATCATAATAAACGGTATAAGGCCCTGAACCTGTGGGCAAAACTAATACCGGTGCCGTAGTCAGAGCTGTCTTGAGCCTCTGAAAGCTCGCCTCACACTCATCCGACCATCTGAACTAGGCACCCTTCTAGGTCAACCTAGTCATCGGGGATGCAATATATGAGAACCTCTCCATGAATCGACGATAGTACCTACCAATCCCAAAAAACTCCGAATCTTTGTAGTTGATGCTGGTCTAGGCCAGTTCTTGACTGCCTCAATCTTCTTCGGATCAACCTGAATACCTTCTGCTGATATGACATGACCCAGAAATGCAACTGAACTCAACCAGAACTCATACTTCGAAAACTTTGCATATAGCTGACTATCCTTCAGAGTCTGAAGAACCACCCTGAGATGTTGCTCGTGCTCCTCCTGGCTGTGGGAATATATCAGAATATCATCAATGAAGACTATCATGAACGAGTCCAAATAAGGCCTGGACACTTGGTTTATGAAATCCATAAAAGCTGCTAGGGCATTTGTCAACCTGAATGACATAACCAAGAACTCATAATGCCTGTACCGAGTGCGGAATACTGTCTTAGGGACATCGGATGCCCTAATCCTCAACTGATGGTAGCCAGATCTCAAGTCACTCTTTGAAAATACCTTGGCACCCTGAAGCTGATCGAACAAATCACCAATCCTCGGCAGTGGATACTTATTCTTGATTGTAACCTTGTTCAACTATCGGTAATCAATGCACATTCTCATTGAACCATCCTTTTTCTTAACGAACAACATCGGCGCACCCCAAGGCAAAATGCTGGGCCTAATTAAACCCTTCTCAAGCAAGTCTTACAACTGCTCCTTCAACTCTTTCAACTCTGGCGGGGCCATGCAATATGGTGGAATAGAAATGGGCTGAGTGGCAGAGCCAAATCGATGCAGAAATTAATATCCCTGTCAGGTGGCATCCCCGGCAAGTCTGAAGGGAAAACCTCCGAAAACTCACGAACCACGGGCACAGAATCAATAGAGGGAACCTTAGCACTGGAATCACGAACATAAGCCAAATAGGCCAAACACCCCTTCTCAACCATACACCGAGCCTTCACATATGAAATAACATTGTTGGTAGAATGACCAGGAGTCCCTCTCCACCCTAAACGGGTAAAATCGGGTAAGGCTAAGGTCATAGTCTTGGCATGGCAATCCAAGATAGCGTGGTACGGGGATAACCAGTCCATCCCAATATAACATCGAAGTTGACCATGTCTAGAAGCAAAAAATCCACGCGAGTCTCAATACCCACAATTACCACAATACAAGAACGATGGACTCGATTAACCATAATAGAATCGCCCATCAGAGTAGACACATAAACATGAATACCCAATGAATTACTAGGCATGACCAGGTACGGTGCAAAATAAGATGGCACATACGAATACGTAGACCCTGGATCAAATAGCTCTGAAGCATCTTTATCACAAACCAGAATGGTACCTGTAATGACTACATCTGAAGCCTCAGCCTCAGGCCTAGCTGAAAGGGCGTAACATTAGGGCTATGCCCCACCACCCTGAACTACCTCTCTGGGACGGCCTGCTACTGACTGGCCTCCACCTCTAGCAGCCTGAGCTCCACCTCTAGGACCTCTACCTCCACCTCTAGTACCTCTACCCCCACCTCTAACTGGCTGGGCGGGCTGTGGAATACCTGGTGCCTGTACCATAGCATGAGAACCCTAATGCTAAGAGCTACCCGGTGCTCGAGGGAAAAACCTAGCAATGTGACTCGGATCAGCACAAGTGTAACAAGCCCTCGGCTGTTGGGACTATTGGGACTGTTGGCCCTGTCGACCTGAATGACCACCTCGGAAACTCTGAAGTGCGGCGGTGCACTGATGGGAGCTGGTGGTGCACTATAAGGCTGCTGATCAGAATAATGCGTCTGAGAGCCACACCCACCTGAAGTACCATGTGAGACTTGGAGAGCTGACTGAAAGGGCCTAGGAGGATGACCTCTACCATATATATCTCTACCTCTAGACGAGGTACCACTGAATCTGCCTGAATGACAGGGCCTCTTATCCGACCCATGACAACCTCCCTGTGATAGAACCATCTCAAGTTTGCGGGCCACATTGGCTGCCTCCTGAAAGGTGATCTCACTCCCGGCCTCCTTGGCCATCTGAAGACGAATCGGCTGAATAAGACCATCAATAAACCTCCTCACCCTCTCTCTCTCGGTGGGAAGTATGAAAAGAGCATGGCGAGCTAGATCGATGAACCTGGTCTCATACTGGGTGACCGTCATGAAACCCTGCTGGAGGCGCTCAAACTGCCTCCGATAGGCCACTCTCTAAGTAATGGGGAGAAACTTCTCCAGAAACAACACTGTAAACTGCTCCTATATCAAAGATGGCGATCCGACCGTCCTGGATAAGCAATAGTCCCTCCACCAAGTCTTGGCGAATCCCGACAGACGAAAGGTAGCAAAATCAACTTCATTGGTCTTAACGATCCCCATGTTCCGAAGAAACTTGTGAAAACTATCCAGATAATCCTGGGGATCCTCAGTAGATGAACCACTAAATATATAAGTGAAGAGCTTGGTGAACCTATCCAGCCTTCACAAAGCATCGACGGACATAACCGGTCCATCGCCGGTCTGAGCTACTACAATCGGCTGAACTGCTCCAGCTGGCTGAATGCTGGAATCTGAATCTGGGGAGCCACCTGCTCCGGAGTGCGAGTAGCAAGAGGCTGAGCCCCTCCTTTAGCCTGAGAAGTGGCTGGTGCTACAGGAAGCAAACCAGCTCGGGTGACACTCTCCATGAAGCCCACCAATCGGAGCAGAGCGTCCTAAAGAACTAGGGTGGCAATGAACCCCGCTGGGACCTAAGCTGGGCCCATCGGAACTGCTGGGGCTGGAACCTCCTCTTCAAAATCAACTTGAGGCTCCGCCACTGGTGCTGCTGCTCGAGGATGAGCTCTGCCCCTACCTCGACCTCTAGCACGGCCTCGGCCTCGCCCTCTACCCCTAGTGGAAGTTGCTGCTGGGGGCTCGGGCTGCTGAGCGGTAGATGAGAAAGCGCGTGTTCTTGCCATCTGCGAAAGAATGGAGTAGAAATTCAATCAGTATTGGGAAACAGAACCGCACGACAAGAAAGAACAAACGTGAAGTTTTCCTAACTCTGTAGCCTCTAGGGGATAAATAGAGACGTCTCCGTACCGATCCCTCAGACTCTACTAAGTTTGTTTGTGAACTGTGAGACCCATGTAACCTAGAGCTCTAATACCAACTTGTCACGAACCGAATTTTCCACCCTCGGGAGTCGTGATGGCGCCTACTAATAAGAGCTAGGCAAGCCAAACCTTAACTACCTTTTTCATTAACAAATTACTTTTTTTTTTCAATTACCAGCAATAACATGAAAACAACGGAATTAAATAAATAAGCGGAAGTCAACAATTTTTTTTATAACTCAAGACTACGTCTATTACAACTTTCAAAACCTCAATACCCAAAACCTGGTGTCACAGACTGTTTAAGAGTCACTACAAACAAGGCCTAAAGAAAATACAATAAACTGTTTCTGAACGAAAGAAAATGAAATAGGTAGAGATAGAGGGAGATACCAGAGCCCGCGAACGCTTGCAGGTCTACCTTGGGTCTCCGGGTGGACTGAAGGAAGCCCTCCAACAACTGTCCATAAGCTGCTCCATGATCTGCACATAGTGTAGAGTGTAGTATCAGCACAACCGACCCCATGTGCTAGTAAGTGTCTATCCTAACCTCGGCGAAGTAGTGACGAGGCTAGGACCAGAATACCAAATAAATTTGTGCAATTTAAATATATACAGCGGAAAGGAAAATGCAGAAATAACCAGTAAATTGTGGGAAAGGGAAAACATGTTGTGGGGGGGATAACGGTTCCGAATAGAAAGCATGAGGTAAGGAAAGTAACAACATAACTAGAATATCATCAAAATCAGAAACCAACAATTTGCACGGCATCACCCTTCGTGCTTTTACTCTCGTTCTCACCAAATCAATCATATAATAACAACGTGCATGGCATCACCCTTCGTGCTTTTACTCTCATCCTCACCAAATAATATTTTATAACAAAAGTGTGCACAACATCACCCTTCGTGCTTTTACTCTCTTTCCTCACCATATAGTCAATAATAATCGGTACAGAATGGTACATCGTATGACACGATATCACCCTTCGTACTTTACACTCTTTCCTCACCATAGCAAACAATGCACGGCATCACCCTTCGTGCTTTAATGCTCTTCCTCACCCAAACAACAATCACAAATAAAGGGGCAAGGGAGTAAACAAATAACAATAGAAATCCTGGAAAGGGAACACAATTAAACAGTTAAATCCCGGCAAGGGAACAATATCAATAATCTCAGCATCCCGGCAAAGGAGATAATCAACAAAGCAACAAACATCCCGGCAAGGGAACAATTTAATAACTCTTTCTCTCTCCTTCACGGTTACTTCATAACTCACTTTAACATTTGAGCCAATGCTCCAAAGGGTTCAATCATCTCATATACTTTCACACTTTGTAATATAACTCGAGTCAATGCTCCTCGAAGTTTAAAGGTCATAATTTCTTTCACAAGCTTTTCACAACATAAGAAATCATCACTAAGGCATGAAAGACACAACAAAATCAAGATATTCACAACATAAAGACTAACGGTCATGCTAGACACCAACGTATATATACTCGTCACCATGTCTATACGTCATACTCAACAATTATCACATAGCAAATAAGACTCAACTCCTAATCGCTCAAGCTAAGGTTAGACCAAACACTTACGTCAAACTTCCACGGCTAATTCAATCCTCAATTACCATGTTTCCTCTCAAATTCGGCTTCAAATCTATTGTATCTATACATAAATGACTTCATAACATCAATAAATGCTAAACAATTCGAATCCAATGCCTAATTATAGCTTCCCAAGTATTCTTCCCAAAATCCCAAAAATCGACCCCGGGCCCGCTTGGTCAAAATACGAGGTTCAAACCAAAATCAAATCGTCCATTCATCCACGAGCCCGAATATATAATTTTATTTTCAAATCCGACCCCAAAACGAGGTCTAAATCAAGAAAAATCTAAAAGCCCTAACTCTACCCAAATTCCTAATTTTCTACCCTTAATCATATGTTTTAGGCCTAGAAATTCATTAGTTGTTGAGGAAAATGGAAGAAAACGAGTTGGAGATTACTTACCCAAGAAGTTTTGGTGAAAAAGTGCTTCAAGGATCGTCTTGGAGCTTTGGAGAAGAAGAGTTTTGTAAAATTTTGAGAAATCCCGTTTGCATTCTGTTTTTGAAACTTAAAATAACTAGGCGCGTTCGCGGCAGACCTCTCGCGTTCATGATGGCTCAGGCCTTTTGGCCTTCGCGTTCACGTCAAGGGGCTCGCGATCGCGAAGCTACAACTTCTCGAGCCCTCGCGTCCGCGTGCAAACGAACGTGTTCGCGATGAACAAATTGGGTGGCCCTCCCCTGAACACTACGCGTTTGCAAATATAGGGCTGCGTTCGCGAAGGGTTTTCCCCCTCAGCTTCACGTTCACGTACCAAAGCTCGTATTCACGATGAAGAAACTAGGCACCTGGGATCTTTGCCTTACACGTTCGCGAGTGGGACCACGTGAATGCGAAGAACAAATTCCCTGTGCACTAACTGCAGAAAACCTGTAACTTTTACAAGGCTAAAACCATTCCAAAACACCTCCGAAACACTCCCGAGCCCTCGGGGCTCCTAACCAAACACATGTACTAACTCAACAATATCATACGAACTTATCCGTGCGATCAAATTGCCTAAATAACCTCAAAAACAATGAATCAAACCTCAAAATCAAGAATTTTTTCTCAAACTTCATCAAGTTTCCAATTTAGAAATTTAAGCCCGAAACATGTCAAACGACGTCCGATTTCAACCAAATTTTAGAGGAAGAACTTAAAACATATATAAGACTTGTACCGGGTGCCGGAACCAAAATACGAGCCCGATACCATCGCTTTCTAATCAGATTTCTTTTCTAATTTCCTTAAACATTTTCAGAAAATAATTTACTTAAAAATTCATTTCTCGGGCTTGGGACCTCAGAATTCGATTCCGGACATATGCCCACGTCCCATATTTTCCTATGGACCCTCCGGGACCATCAAATCACGAGCCCGGGACCATTTGGCCAAAATATTGACCAAAGTCAAACTTAGTCATTTTAACATTAAAACTTAGCATTTTTCACAAAATTTCATATTTAAGCTTTCCGGCTACGCCCGGATTGCGCACGCAAATCGAGGCGACTCTAAGTGAGGTTTTCAAGGCATTAAAAGCACAGAATGAATAAGAAAACTGATGATGACCCCTTTGGGTCGTCACACTCTGATACCAACTTGTCACGACCCAGACCCCGATCCGTTCATGATGGCGCCTCTCGTGAAGACAAGGCCAGCCAACCAACCCATTTCTCCTTTTCAGAATAGTTAATACTAATAAACAGTTTTAGCATAATTAAATAACCACAGTCTAAACAAAAGTTTTCTTTATTAAGTGGGGAATACAACCCAAACACAGCCCAAACCGGGGTGTCACAAGTCACGAGCATCTATTAGAGTATAAATACAACTGCAAGGCGTGAAACATATAAAATAGGACTGATAAACAAAAGGAAGAAATGCGGTGCTTTGAACGCTGGCAGTCACCTCACTAAACTCTGACAACTTAGCCTCCGACTAGCTCAAAACCCGCTACCAGGTGAACAAATACCTGCATCTGCACACGAGGTGCAAGGAGTAAAGTGAGTACTCCAACTCAGTGAGTAATAAAGGTAAATAATAACTGAGTAGTAAGAAATCACGTAAAACAAACCATCATGCTGTATAGAGCAGTCTAAAACCCTTTGAGTAAAAGCAGTGAAACTGTGAAATCCTTGGAAAACATCTTAGCTCAGTTTTAACCTCTTTTAAAAATGACTTTTTCAACGGTTACGCAAATGAGTACAAAAAAATAGTGCAGATAAGAACAAAAATCCGCCCATCGGGCACAACACTCAATTAACAGATAATGCCAGGCAATCAGATAGATATCACATGAAGTAGCACAAACAATAGATAATGGCAGACAAATGAAATAAAGTAAACACATAGAACAGTACCAGCACCGGTGCGGCGTGCAACCCGATCTATATATCGCTGCGGCGTGCAGCCCGATCCATATATCTCGTCGACGGCGCTCACTGGGGGTGTGCAGACTCCGGGAGGGGTCCCTTATGGCCCAAGCGCAATATCAAGCCATCTTGTGGCATCAAATCTAGGCCTGCGGCCTCATATAAATCACAAGCCATCTCGTGGCGTACATATCTCAGGCCCTCGGCCTCATAATCAAATCAGTATCTCACTGCTGCGGCGTGCAGCTCGATCCAAAAATATCCTCACAATACAGGCCCTCGGCCTTACTCAGTCAAAAATCACATAAGCCCCTTGGGCAGCAGTAAAACATGATGCTCAGCCCAAAAATATTATTGGAAAGATCATTTCAAGTGTTAAAGCGAAATAAACTTGGCTAAGTTTTGAAAACAGTGGAAAATACATGACTGAGTTCAAGTATAAAAATCAAAATAATGAGAAAATATCAGCAATAGTCTCCGAAGGGTTCAAATAGCTGGCACGAAGCCCAAATATGGCAATCAGCCCAAAACATAATGATCGCAAATAAGTTTCAGTCAAATATGTAGTAAAATCATCAATCGGGATGGACCAAGTCACAATCCCCAATAGTGCACAACCCCACGCCCGTCATCCAGCATGTGTCTCACCTCAATATAGCACTACAATGTGAAATCCGGGGTTTAAAACCCTCAGGACATCATTTACAATCATTACTCACCTCGAACCGGCGAAATCTCTAGCTCACGACGCCTTTGCCCCTCAAATCGGCCTCCACGCGCGTCGAATCTATCAAAAATCAGAACGAATACATCACAATATGCTAAGGGAACAAAGGCCAAGCGAAAACAATCAATAACGGGCACAAATCCCGAAATTACCAAAACCCGAGCCCCGGTCCACTTCTCGAAACTCAGAAATTTTTATATCAACGAGTTCCTTATCCTCCCACGAGTTCATACATATCAAAAGTTCTCAAATCCGACCTCAAATGGTCCCTCAAATCGCAATTCAAAAGTTCAAAATCCCAAGCCCTAGTTCTTCCATTTTTAGCTCAAGTTCCAAGAATTTCTAGGTTAATTTCACAATAGATTCGAGTTTTAGGTTCGAAAATCTTACCTCCAATTAATTCTCCTTGAATCCCTCTTTAATCACCTTCAAAAAGCTCTCAAAATACTCAGTTATGGAGGAAAAATGGCTCAAAATCGTGGATAAAATGACTTATAAACTTTCTGCCCAGGGGTTTTTGCATTTGCGACCCCACCACCGCTCCTACGGTACCACTTCTGCGGTAATTCCTTCGCATCTGCGGAAGTCACTTAGGGGGCCAGGTTCCGCACCTGCGGTCCACGAGCCGCATCTGCGACTCCACAGGTGCGGTCCATATGCCGCATATGCGGTCCCTATCAAACCTTCCCAAATCCGCTTCTGTGGCTCTCCTTCCTCATGTGCGGCACCGCACCTGCGGTCCCAAATCCGCAGGTGCGGAGATACCAGAAGTAGCAATATCAGCTGCTGCAATAAGGTTCCAACTTCTCCGTTAGCCATCCGGAATCACCCTGAGGCCCTCGGGACCTCAACCAAAAGCACAAACATAATCCAATACCTTATTCAGACTTGTTCCAATCATCAAAACACCACAAACAACACCAAAACCACCAATTCACATCGAATTCACGCCTAAGTTTTCTAAAAACTTCTGAAATACGCTTTTGATCAAAAACCCAACCAAACCACATCCAAATGACCTGAAATTTTGTACACACATCCCAAATGACATAACGAAGCTACAAAAACTATCAGAATTCCATTCCGAGCCTCGGATCGAAATCTCACCCATCAATCGGAAATCGCCAAAATCTCAACTTCGCCAATTCAAGCCTAATTCTACTCTAGATCTCCAAAACCAATTCTGATCGCACACCTAAGTCATAAATCACCCAACGGAGCTAACCAAATCATAAAATTCCGATCCGAGCTCATATACAAATAAGTCAAATCTTGGTTAAACCTTCAAATTTTTAAGCTACAACTAAGAACTGTTCTTTCAATTTCATTCCGATTTCCGTGAAAACCAAAATCAACGATTTATATCAGTCATAATATGTCACACGGGGCAAGTCATGCCTGAGAACTGACAATCAAAGTGCAAAAGCTCAAAACGACCGGTCGGGTCGTTACGGATTTATTCATTGCTAAAATTTCACAAATTGTCATGTTTATTGTTTACTTCGCTTATAAAATAAAAATTACAAAAAACTATATAATGATGAATATTTATCCCATTTAGCTAGATCATTATGAAAAAATCATGCTCGTAGAAGTCTTCTTATGCTTTATTGTGATTTTGAGGGCTTCTTTGGGAATATCTTACAAAAATTATTGTTTTTGGGTAACTTAATACTTGAAAAAAACAAGTGACACAAAAATAGTTCATTGCAATTCTCCAAATATTTATCAAATAAAGCAAATTAAAAAATTAAATCTTTTGGTCTTTTAAACATTTGGGAATGGAGATGTTGGCTCTGTAGCTCCTAGGAAAGAAAAAAGAAGTGACAATGTAAAGTCTATAAATGACTAATGTTGAGTTAATATTTTATAATACATAACTTAATAAATTAAAATAATAGGAATTTATCATTTGCCGGACAAATGCAAAGGAAAAATAAATCAATGATAACTCATTTAGAATTTATTTTGTCTTCTACTATTTTATCCTTATTACTTTAAGTTTGTATTTTTATCAATTTGACTCTTAATACTATGTTGTAACTAATTTTTCTTTATTTCTTTTATTTCTTTTACCATCAATATTATTATGTGCACTACAAATTTTGCAGTTACTTATATGATGAATTTGTAAAATAATTGAATTGGATTTTCTAACTAATCAGTTGATTCAAAAACTTACTTTGTTAAATTAGTTCAAAAGTTTAATTATTGATTCTCAATAGTAGAGGAAATAATTTTTCTTCATTCAAATTTTTAATATTAGTTCATCCCAAGTTTAATATTTAATTATAACTATATTATCATCCAATAAAAATTCTATATTCAAAGGATAAAAATATCGATCTAACATTTCACGTAGAGAATTTTAGTTATTTTTAAAACTTTAAATATTAGAAAGATAATTAAACTATAAAGTTTCTTCAATGTAAAATCTATATGCAGGTAAACATATTGACCAATGTATGATTATAATAAATTATAAAATTTTATTATTTTTATCCACTTTATTAGAGTGCAAAAATCCAAACCCCTCAATATGTTAAAGGAAAATGCAAAAATAAAAAAGTGACAACAACCTTGAGTCATAATGTTAACTACGCCCGTTTCAGATGCAAAGTTGGGAAGAATTAATCCACATAACTAAAATAAGAAAAAACTTATTAATAAGTAAAGTTTCGGTTGATTTCAAAGTTTTATATATTAGGAAAATAATTAAAGGATTATTCCTAAACAGCAGTGAATTAATTAAATGAATATTTTTAAATATTAGAAAATACTTGAACGATTATTTTGTCTAGTGTAAACATTAATTTTAAAGGGTAAAAAAGGCGAACGACATTTTACTAATTACTTCACCAAAAATTGACATTAATTACTTTGTATCTTACGGCAATTATGGTAGAAGAATATTAAACCTAGTGACATTAATTGCTTCTCCTTATTGGATTCTCATTTGAAAATTTTGGAAAAGCATTAAGAGTTTCTAAGAAATAACACAAATATTATAAATATATATACTTGAGTTATAAAATAAAAATGAAAGAAAAAAAGTGTAAGTTCTGAAAGTGAAGAATGTTAACTAATTATATTGATCAGTTAAATAGATAAAAAAAAAAAATTGTGTCTTTCTAGTATAAGTATTTTTTTTTTCATGAAACCAGAAACTCATATTTATTGATTATCTTAATTGCTTAATTGCTATACTAAATTAGTGTACTCTTTAGTTGTGTCTGAAGATGATTAAGAGAATGTTGAGCCCATATATTTCTAGTGATTTTTTTATAAAACAGTTATTTACTTTGGCTTACTACATTTTAGGAAGGAATTATAGTTATGTTACATAATTCATTTAATGAATGATTTATGTAAGATAAAATCTTAGATTTTAAAATCCTACTCCTTATATCTCAATTTATGTGTCATACTTCCCTTTTTAATCTGTCCCAACAAAAGAATGTCATACTTTCTCATTTAGAAATAATTTAATTTTAAATTTTTTAATTTACTATTAAGAATATAACTAGTATTGGATTGTGATTTGGATTATTTGAATTATGTATAAATAACTTTAAAATATAAACCTTCCAGATAAAATTTATAGATAATCATTCGATATTAATTAAGAAGCAAGACATGAAACCATTTCGCAAAACTCATATTGGATAACCTGTTTTCTTTTTCTATATTTATATAATCCAATAGGTTAATTTTAGTACTTGAATTTCGTTTCGTTATCAATATTAAAAATTACTAACTATGTCATGTGGTGATTTGTCTCGTTTAAACATATTAAATTATATTATTTTAAAACAATTCTCAGTATTAGTTTATTTTTTTTTGTCTAAAGCTTAAATAAGTCTTATTCTTTTAAATTTTACACATTTTTTTTGTTATAATTATTAAATTATTTATTATTTAATATTATTATACTTTCATATGAGTTTTTCGGCTTACTAATTGACTTAATATTTTGCTTATTATTCTTTTAATATAATATAGATGATAAATATTATTTTTTTATTCTTGAAATTTAATATATTTTACGCTTTTATTCTCTTACTCGAAACTATTTTACTATTTAAATCTATAAATAATATTTTGGAATATTATTCAATTATTTAATTTATTTTATTTTAAATTAATTTAACTTTCTCACATTATATCTATTTTTTTCTTTATACAGTCTCTTCCCTACTAAGAAATGTTTAATTAATATTTTACCT
This sequence comes from Nicotiana sylvestris, assembly GCF_000393655.2. NCBI lineage: Eukaryota > Viridiplantae > Streptophyta > Magnoliopsida > Solanales > Solanaceae > Nicotiana > Nicotiana sylvestris. Next base: position 85,392,634 of record NC_091068.1, on the reverse strand, counting down.
GTAATCAAAATAATATCATATTTGACTTTAAGTTGTAACGTTGGTTAGTATAAAATATTAATATATAAGTTTCTTGATTATTATATTCCAAATCTATTAAGTTTTTTTTTATATTTATTTTTTGTATTAATGTAATAAAAAAAATCTCTTTTAGTTTCAAGATACAAAATTTGATTATTAATTTTAGTTAATAAAATTACTTATATTAGATATTTATTTTATATTTTTTAAATTTTAAGTCTTATCTAGTAAGACTTTAATTTTTGGTGGTCATAACCATAGTTTGAGCATTCTCATCATAAATTTAAGAACTTTCTAATATTAAGCAAAATAGTTTTGACGACCCAAAAGGGCATCACCTGTTTTCTTATCCATTCTGTGCTTTCAAGGCCTTGAAAACCTCATTTAGAGTCGCCTCGATTTGCGTGCGCAGTTCGGACGCATAGCCGGTAAGCTTAAATATGAAATTCTATGAAAAATGCTAAGTTTTGAGTTTTAAATGAATAAATTTGACTTCGGTTAATATTTTGGGTAAACGGACCCGGGCCCGTGATTTGACGATTCCGGAGGGTCCGTAAGAAAATATGGGACTTGGGAGTATATCCGGAATTGAATTTCGAGGTCCCGAGCCCGAGAAGTGAATTTTTAAAGGAAATTATTTTTCTGGAATTGTTAAGGAAAATTGAAATGAAATTTGATTAGAACGAGTTGGTATCGAGCCCGTATTTGGTTCTAGCGCCTGATACAGGTCTTATATATGATTTAAGATGTTTCTGTAAAGTTTGGTTAAAATCGGACGTCGTTTGACGTGATTCGGACTTGAAATCTTAAATTTGAACTTGATGAAGTTTCTGGAAAAAAAACTCTTGATTTTGACGTTTGATTCATTGTTTTTGAGGTTAGTTTGGCGATTTGATCGCATGGATAAGTTCCTATGATGTTGTTGAGTTAGTACGTGTGTTTGGTTAGGAGCCCCGTAGGCTCGGAAGTGTTTCGGAGGTGTTTCAGAATGATTTTTGGCCTTAGAAGTGTTGCAGATTTTCTGCTGTTGTGCAGAGGGAATTTGTTCTTCGCGTTCACGTGGACTCACTCGCGAACGCGTAAGGCAAAATTCCCATGAGTTCATTTTCTTCTTCGCGAACGCAAAGTTGGTGACGCGAACGCGAAGCTGAGGGGGGTAGACCCTTCGCGAACGCGTCCCTTCTCTCGCGAACGTGTAGGGTACAAGGGGAAGGGCTACCAAATTTGTTCAACGCGAACGCGGCTCATGGCATGCGAACGCGAGGCTCGACGAAATTACTCTCCGCGAACGCGAGCCCCTATGTCGCGAACGCGAAGGGCAATTTTGCCCAGTTAATTTAAAACCCCAAAACAGAACCATTACGGGATTTTCACAAAACTTCACAAACTCCTTCTTCTCCAAAGTTCTAGGGTGACTTTTGAAGCATCCTTTCACCATAAACTCTTGGGTTAGTAATCTTTAACTTATTTCCTTCCATTTTCATCAACATCTATTGAATTTCTAGGCCTAAAACATGTAATTAAGGGTAGAAATTAGGGAATTGGGTAGAATTAGGGCTTTTTTATTTTTCTTGATTTAGACCTCGTTTTGGGGTCGAATTTGAAAACAAATTATATATTCGGGCTCGTGGGTGAATGGGTGATTTGATTTTGGTCCGAACCTCGTGTTTTGACCAAGCGGGCCCAGGGTCGATTTTTGGAATTTTGGGAAGAATACTTGGAAAAGCTATAATTAGGCATTGGGTTCGCATTGTTTAGCATTTATTGATGTATTGAAGTCATTATTGTATAAATACAATCGATTTGGAGCCAAATTCGAGAGGAAAAGCGGTAATTAAGGATTGATTTGGCCGTGGAAGTTTGAGGTAAGTGTTTGGTCTAACCTTAGCTTGAGGGATTAAGAGTTGAATCTTATTTGCTATGTGCTAATTATCGAGTACGACGTATAGGCATGGTGACGAGTATCTATATGTTGGTGTCTAGTATGACCGTGAGTCTTTATATTGCGGATATTCTGATTTTTGTTGTATCTTTCATGCCTTAATAATGATTTCTATATGTTGTAAAAAGCATGTGAAAGAAATTGTGATCATTGAACTTCGAGGAGCATTGGCTCGAGTTATAATACGAATTGTGAAAGTATATGAGATAATTGAACCCTTTGGAGCATTGACTCAAGTGGTAAAGAGAGTTATAAAGTAAGAAGTGAAAGAAAAAGAAAGAATTATTGAATTGTTCCCTTGCCGGGATGTTTGTTTCTTTGTTGATTATCTGCCTTGCCGGGATGTTGGGATTTATTGATATTGTTCCCTTGCCGGGATTTAGCTGTTTAATTGTAGTCCCTTGCCGGGATTTCTACCATTATTTGTCTACTCCCTTGCCCCTTTATTTGTGATTGTTGTTTGGGTGAGGAAGAGTGTTAAAGCACGAAGGGTGAAGTCGTGCATTGTTTGCTATTGTGAGGAAAGAGTGTAAAGCACGAAGGGTGATGCCGTGCCGTTCGATGTACCATTCCGTACCGATATTCATTGACTATGTGGTGAGGAATGAGAGTAAAAACACGAAGGGTGATGCCGTGCACATTATTATGATACGATTGATTTGGTGAGAACGAGAGTAAAAGTACGAAGGGTGATGCCGTGCACATTTTTATTATAAATATTATTTGGGTGAGGACGCGAGTAAAAGCACGAAGGGTGATGCCGTGCAAATCGTTGAATTCTGATTCTTGTTGATATTCCGGCTTTGTTGTTTCTTTCTTTTATTGAGGTTTTCTATTTGGAACTGTTACCTCCCCACAGCATGTTTCCCCTTCCCGCATTGACTGATTATTTCCTATATTTCTTTTTCGCTGTACATATAGATATTTGAATTGCACAGGTTATTTGGTAGTCTGGTCCTAGCCTCGTCACTACTTCGCCGAGGTTAGGCTAGGCACTTGCCAGCACATGGGGTCGGTTGTGCTGATACTACACTCTGTGCTCTTTTGCACAGATCCAGGTATTGGACAGTAGCAGTAGCGCGAGAGCCAACCTTCAGCCCACCGTGACACCGAGGTAGCCTTGCAGGCGTCCGTAGGCCCGTCGTCTCCTCTATCTTATATTTCATTCTGTTATCTCATATATTCGAGACAAACAATGTTATATTACTTTCAAACGGTTGTATTTAACACTCTTAGTAGTTCGTGAGTGATGTGACATCAGTTCTTGGGTAGAGGCATATGTTGACTTTCGCATTATTGTTCAGCCTATTTAATTTAGGTCTTCTGCTTATTTATTTAATTATGTTGTTTCATGCTATCACTGATAATTGTTAAAAGAAGTAATTTGTTAATGAAAAAGATAGTTAAGGGTTGGCTTGCCTAGCTCTCATTAGTAGGCGCCATCACGACTCTCGAGGGTGGAAAAATCCGGATCGTGACAATAGTCTTTTCCTTTCATTTCTAATATTTAATTTTTAATTATTTTTTTACTTTTGCTATTATGTTATCAAATATATGGTATTATCACAGTTTCATGTGGCTTTTAATTAATTTTCCACTTTATTTAGTATTACTATCCTTTAATATAATATAGATAAATTTAGAAATTTTTTAATCTTAAAATAAATATCTATTTTATTTTAAAAATATTGCTTGAATTCTTAAGTTTTTTAAATTTATCAATAGTATTTTTAAATATTTTATTTCACTTTATTTTATTTTCTAAACTAATTCTTAGCATAAATATTCTCACGTTATTTTAATTTATTTTAAATATTTTTAAGTTCTTATTTTATCTGTTAGACATAAGTTGTGTGGTATTATCCACAATATCATCTTTCTTATCATAATATATAAATAATAACTTTCTCATCTAAAATTTAAATAAGTTTTATCATTTTTCTGTATGATGAAAGTTTTGATTAATTTCTCTCTATTTATTCCTTATTTTTGCTATTCTATTATCCAATACATAATATTATTACATTGTTATGTGGCTTTCATTAGCTTGTTTAATTTAGTATCTATTTCTACCACACTCATTTTATTATTAATTATAAAAGTTAATTTCTTATTTGTTTGAACACATTATATCTAATGATAATATTTTCACTATCATTTTATTTATCCATGTACTATTTCTAAAAATAATAAAATTATGAAATGAAAGAAAGCAGATCAAGTGGTTAGTTAATAATTATATTTGTAAAGCTATCAAAATTTATTTAGTATAAGAAAGTGAGTCAATTTTAATTGATTTACCATAAATTAAATTTGTCTAAAAATCTATTTAGATTATGTCTTAAAAATACTAAGTAGAAATATTTCTATTTAGATTATTTCTCCATGTACTATTTCTAAGTGACATTTTCTGAATATGCCACTTGGCTTAATGTCACGCCTCACTATATATATATATATATATATATATATATATATATATATATAATATTTAAGTTTTTTCTTATCTTATAAATAACTTTATACTTTATGTCAAATCTTATTTTACTGCTTGATTTGTTTTTAAAATTTTTGAAGTCAATAAATCTTTAATATCTTAAGTAAGTTTTATTTTATATTTTAACTTACTTCAAAGTATAAATAATCATAGGTTATCTCAATTTACGTCTTTCTATATTTTTTATTTTTTCTATTTTAGTTTTTTAATTAATTTTTTACCTCTATATTTCTAGCTAATTTAGAAGAAAATCTATGAGTGGATCAATATATATAAAGAGAGAGAGAGAGAGATTAGATTTGTCTAAGATATATTTAGATTATGTATAAGATTCATTAAACTACTTACTTTAATTATGTTTTCATTTATAATTTCAAATAATTAATGTTGTCCTACAATTGCCAAGTGTCTTCATTTTAGCTTGCCACTTGGCTTAACTATAATGCATACTACTCTCCTTTTAATATAACTAGTATTAGTACCCGCGCGATACGTGGACAAATTATTTTAAATTGCGATGTATGTTGTTTGAATCATGTACAAATAACCTAAAAATATATATCTCTCATATAAAAATTATATAACATGAGAATATAATTATGAAGCAGAATATTTAATTATTGATCAAATCTCGGAGTAGACAACCAATCTTTTTAACATAGATTTGTAGTAACCTAACCCCTTGATTTTAGTACTTGCATTTCGTTCCGTTGTCGATATTAAAGAATACTAAACATGTCATATTGTGATCTGTCTTGTTCGAGCACATTAGATCATATTATTTTAACAAAATTCTTACAATCACTTTATTTTTATCAAGAAGTCCAATATGTCTTATTCATCACATCATTTTTACGCAAATTCTTTTTTTTTTTGTTCTTTTCTTATAGTTATTATATTATTTAATATTTCATATTATCATACTATCATATAATTTTTTGTTAGCTTATGATTAAATTAATGTCTTGCTTATTATCCTTTTAATAGTATGTGATAAAAATAAATATTTTATTCTCGAAATGTGATATATTTTTATGCTTTTATCCTCTTATTCATAATATTTTAATCATTTAAATTTATCAATAATATTTTTAAATATAATTTAATTAATTTATTTTATCTATATTAAAATTAATTTAAAGTATAAGTATCCTCACACTACCTATATTTTCTTTTTAATATACATTCTCTTCCCTACTATTTACCTATCACCAAAGTAATGTCATATTTTGTTTTAAATTGTAACTTTTAATTAGTCTAAAATATTAATACATAAGTTATTTGATTATCATATTCCAAATGTATTGAGTTCTCTTATAATTAATTTTGTATTAGATGTAGTTAAATTTTCTTTCTTTTTAGCTATAAGATAAAATTTAATTTTAATTTTTATTAAGATTACCAATATTAGAAATTTATTTTGTATTTTTAAAAATTTATTTAATCATAGAAAAAAACTTTCTTAATTTTATGAACACATTATTTTTAAATATAGTAATAATATTTTTACTATCATTTTAATTATTTACATAATATTTTAAAAAAATAATTCATCTCAAATTCAAATAATTCTTATCATTTTATTTTCTAAACTAGACCACATTTTCAAAAAATTATGCTATGCATTCAAACTCAAACTAACTGCACTCGATTTAAATATTAATCATAAGTCTAAAATATTAATACATAAGTTATTTGATTATCATGTTCCAAATGTATTGAGTTCTCTTATAATTAAATTTGTATTAGATGCAGTTAAATTTTTGTTCTTTTTTAGCTATAAGATAAAATTTAATTTTTAATTTTCATTATTAAGGTTACCAATATTAGAAATTTATTTTGTATTTTTAAAAATTTATTTATTCATAGAAATATTTTGAAATTTTTTTGATCACATTATTTCTAAATATTGTAATAATATTTTTACTGTCATTTTAATCCTTTACATAATATTTTAAAAAAATCTCATCTCAAACTCAAATAATTCTTATCATTTTATCTTCTAAACTGGACTGGATTTTCAAATAACTATGATATGCATTCAAACTCAAGCTAACTGCACTCAATTCAGATATTTATCACAGAAAAAATATTTTCTTAATTATTTGAACATATTATATCTAAATGTTGTAGTAATATTTTCACTATCATTTTACTTCTTTACATAATTATTTTTTTCTTTTTTAGTTTTAAGATACAAATTTAATTTTTATAAAATTACCTATATTAGAACTTTATTTTATCATTCCAAATTTTCATTTTTATTATTATTTTATTCTTCATAAATAAGACTTCAATTTCGTGGTATTATTCATAATTTGAGCATTCACAGCATAGTTTTAAGAGCTTTCTAATCTCAAATTCAAATAGTCTGTTCTTTTCATTTCTAATAGTAAATTTCTAATAAGTTAACATAATTTTCCTATTTTTTTTAAATCTAATATATAGTCTTATTACGTTTTATGTGGCTTTTCATTAACTCATAATTTTATTTAATATCATTCTCAACTACTTTTCTTTAATAATATAAGATAAATATATAATTTTTTAGTTATAAAATAAATATTTATTTTGTTTTAAAAATATTGCTCGAAATTTAAATTATTTAAAATATAATAATATTTTTAAGTATTGTATATTTACTTTACTTTATTTTCTAAACTTATGATTTATAAATGTCCTTATATTATCTCTAATTTATTTTTATTGTTCAATATTTTTAGTTTTTGATTTTACTATTAGACTTGAGTTATGTAGACTTATATTATGACTTTTCTTATCATAATATAAAAATCTTTCTCATCTCAAATTTAAATAAGTTTTACACGTTTTCCTATGATACAAAATCTTAGTTTTTTTCTATTTATTCTTTATTATTGATTTTATATATTCAATACCTAATATTATTACATTGTCATGTGAATTTTTATTAGTCTGTTTGAATTTAATAGCTATTTTTATCACACTCATTCTAATATAATATAAATAAAAATTAAAATACTTTCTCATCTCAAATTCAAATAATTTTTATCATTCTATTTTCTTAATTGGACCATATTTTCAAAAAATTATGGTATGCTTTCAAATTGGTATGATTTTTGTGACTTTAATTATATAGATTTACATATCAGTGATCATATATCTTTATGCCATAATGATTTTTTGTCAATAGAATATTTCATACCTTTTTCTCCTACCTATATTTACTCAAAGTATTAATTTAAAAATTTTGAAGAACGTTTATTCAAAAGGAAAAAGTTTTTGCATAGATTGTACTTAAAGAAATAATATAGAAGATAGAATATTTTACTATGATATAAAATCCATATTATATTAACTATCAATTCTACCTATGTTTAATACTATTTTCTTGTATTTTTTTTTCTAATTAATGCTTGCTTTATTTTCTCACTTTGAAGAAAAAAATAGATTTTTCTAAGATCTATTTAGATTATGTATAAGATTCATTCAACTACTTCCATTAATTATGTTCCATTTGTAATTTATAATTATTAATGTTGTCTTAAAATTGCCAAGTGGCTTCATTTTAGCTTGCCACTTGTCTTAACCACATGCTTCACTACTTTCCTTTTAATATAATATAGACTAGTATTAATACCCGCGCGATGCGCGGATAATTAAAAAGAACGATGTATACCGTAAAATTTAATATGTTTAATACCATCTTTACAACCAAACATTAAAAACATATTAGGATTTCGGTAAAACTTTCATTCCATCTCCTAATAATTGTTCCATAAAAAATAATGATACTATACAATTTGCTTGATATGAATGTTCCACGAAAAATAATGATGCTATATAATTTGCTTGATATGAAGCATGTGCCTAATGGAACATTATTGTAGCAAATGCTCATGGACATATTGCAGTGCATTTTCCAGAAGCTGTCCTCTGTATTGAGGTTTATTATACAATAAGGCATGGGTAAAAATTCAAGAATTTATGGTCCTTGGGCGACAATTTTTTACGGAAATGAGAGAAAACATATATTGTATTACTGATGAGATAATGAAGAAACATGCCAGAATGATCCTTTAGAAGGAAACTTAGTTGGCATCTAAAATTATTGCACACTTTTAGATGTTTTGATTAAGTGTAGAATAAAATATATTTAAATACATCAATAGCTTGGATTTTAGGAAGCCGATAGATCTCATCACGCCAACATCAGAATCTAGATGAGCTTCATGCACTTGGACTGCAGATAACATAGTCACAGGCCACTGTTCCATGTCACTACATGTGACATCTTTTTAGACTTTTTCAATGCATCTAGCTTATATTATGCTCTCTGCAATAAATTATCCAACTTTACATTAAAGTAAAAAGTTACATACTACCTCAATATAGAATTCTCCAGTTTCTGGTTCTTTGGCCACTGTTGATGTCCACCTAGCAGCAGATGAGGATTGCTAGTATAATCCATTAGTATTCTCCATGTCTCACTAATCTGCAAGCTGACACGATAGTATCACTCAAATATGACAAAAACTTGTGGCAGATTAATCACAACAATACGACAATAAAATACACAAATGGAATAACCAATAATGACACAGAGTAAATCATATATAAAGAAAACAAAGAAATACTTAATTGGCTTCAAGATTCAAGGAGTGAGGCGCTGGAAAAAAAAGCTAAAATGTCACCTCTGATGAACTACCACATAACATTGTTATAACAAATTAAAAATAATAACTAAAGAAAATGATACATAAGACCAAAGGATCATAAGACAATAACAATACTCAATAATTAAATGATAAATCATTTAATAACATCTCTTCCAATAGTTGCATGAATTCGATCTCCCTTAAACAAAAAATTTGAAAAAAAAAGTTAAGTTAGTAAGGCGCATAACTTGAAAAAAATACATCACAACTCGAAAAAATAACAACAGCTAAAAGAGTATGCACCTTTCATCTTGAATAATTAATTCAATTGAATTAGGATTTTCTGGTTTCTCACGGCTTGGAACGTGCCATAATCTAACAACACGAACCTTCAAATTCCAACTCATTTTGGACGTTGATATTTCGCTGATATAGTTATAGTTTGGAGCCATACTTTGCAGTAGTTTGTGCGTAAGCTAAACCCTAAGCAATGTAGAGAAGCCAAACCTAAATAAAAGTTGCTTAAATAAAGATTTTTAAGAAAAGGCTATCGTAGTAAATCAATTTTAAGGCATCTGAAATCTTAATTTTAAAAAAAGGTATGTGTAAATCAATATGTAAGAGCGAGTGCGCTCAAGAAATGACACAGATCTTCATTTTTTAGCTTTGGGCTTTTTGACTTTTTAACCTTCGTTTATTTTTTTATTAACCACCAAGCTTTAATTTTTCTTGTCTTTTTCCTCTGTCCTCTTGTTAATAATATTATTTCCTTTAATATAATATAGATGTAAGATACAAAATATTTATTTAATTAATTCTTTCTTAAAAAAGAGTACCTACCATAACTGAATTATAAACAAAATTTAATTAAAGATATCTATAATAATGTATATTGTTCACAAATAAGGTTAAATACAAAGCTTGTACTAAATAAAATTTATTATTTCAACATAAAATTAATGTGTAAGATACAAAACGAAATTAACAAAATTTAATTAATTCTTTCTTAAAAAAGGATACCTACCATAACTGAATTATACACAAAACTTAATTAAAGATACCTATAGTAATGTATATGATACTTATAGTAATGTATATTGTTCACAATAAGGTCAGATACAAAGCTTGTACTAAATAAAGAATTATTATTTCAACTTAAAATAAATGTGTAAGATACAAAACAAAATTAACGAAATTTTAATTAATTAAAAAAAGATACTTATCATAACTGAATTATACACAAAATTTAGTTAAAGATATCTATAGTAATGTATATTATTCACAAATAAGGTCAAATACAAAGATTGTACTAAATAAAGAATTATTATTTTAACTTAAAATTAATGTGTAAGATACAATAATTCTTTCTCAAAAAAGGATTCATACCATTACTGAATTATACACAAAATCTATATTATACACAAATTTAATTAAAGATACTTATAGTTATAGTATATTGGTTTGCTTAATGAAAATGACATCCTTTTTTTTGGTGTACGTCTTTGGTCATTAAAAAGGGAACATTTTTATTTTATTTTTAAATCTTAAAATAATTGGCTTTGATTAAGTAAAGAATGAAATTCAACTTACAGAAAATCTTGGAATACTATTTCTATTAAATATGTTTCCATTTATAATTCAAATTTTTTATGTTGTCTTTAAATTGCCAAATGGCTTCATTTTAGCTTGCCACGACCCGGAATTTCCACCCTCGGAAGTGGTGATGGCGCCTAATTGTAGAAGTTAGGCAAGCCACAAATCCTAAATCTCTAACTCCTTTATTTTTAATCCTTTTTTTAGCATAACATCAAGCGTTAAATATTAAAATAACAACGAAAATATGGAATTAAAGCGAGATTTAAATTAAATAAGCTAAACAATAATGTTGAAATCAACATATGCCTTACCCAAGAACTGGTGTCACATCACTCACGAACTACTAAGAGTACTAAATACAACCGTTTGAAAGAAATATAACACTGTTTGTCTCGAATACATGAGATAATAGAATGGAATATAAGATAGAGGAGACGTCGGGCCTGCGGACGCCTGCAAGGCTACCTCGGTGTCTCAGTGGACTAAAGGTTGGCTCTCATGCTACTGCTGCTGTTCCAATACCTGGATCTGTGCAGAAGAGCACAGAGTGTAGTATCAGCACAACCGACCCCATGTGTTGGCAAGTGCCTAGCCTAACCTCGGCGAAGTAGTGACGAGGCTAGGACCAGACTACCAAATAACCTGTGCAGTTCAAATATCTATATGTACATCGGAAAAGAAATACAGGAAATAATCAGTCAGTGTGGGAAGGGGAAACATGTTGTGGAGAGGTAACATTTCCAAATAGAAAACCTCCATAAAAGAAAGAAACAACAAAGCCAGAATATCAACAAGAATCAGAATTCAACGATTTGCACGACATCATCCTTCATGCTTTTACTCTCTTCCTCACTCAAACAATATTTATAATAAAAATGTGCACGGAATCACCCTTTGTGCTTTTACTCTCGTTCTCACCAAATCAATCGTATCATAATAATGTGCACGACATCACCCTTCGTGCTTTTACTCTCTTTCCTCACCACATAATCAATGAATATCGGTACGGAATGGTACATCGTACGGCACGGCATCACCCTTCGTGATTTACACTCTTTTCTCACAATAGCAAACAATGCACGGCATCACCCTTCGTGCTTTAACACTCTTCCTCACCCAAACAACAATCACAAACAAAGGGGCAAGGGAATAGACAAATAATGGTAGAAATCCCGGCAAGGGACTACAATTAAACAGCAAAAATCCCGGAAGGGAACAATATCAATAAATCTCAATATTCCAGCAAGGGAGATAATCAACAAAGCAACAAACATCCCAGCAATGGGACAACTCAATAACTCTTCCTCTTTCTTTCACTTTACCACTTGAGTCAATGCTCCAAAGGAGTTCAATTATCTCATATACTTTCACAATTTGTATTATAACTCGAGCCAATGCTCCTCGAAGTTCAAAGATCACTATTTCTTTCACATGCTTTTTACAACATATAGAAATCATCATTAAGGCATGAAAGATATACCAAGATCATAATATCCGCAATATAAAGACTCACGGTCATGCTAGACACCAACGTATAGATACTCGTCACCATGCCTATACGTCGTACTTGACAATTAGTACGTAGCAAATAAGACTCAACTCCTAATCTCTCAAGCTAAGGTTAGACCAAACACTTACCTCGAAGCTTTGAACATCACTCAAGCCTCAATTATAGCTTTACCCCTTGATTCCCCACCAATCCACTCGAATCTAGTCACAAGTTACTTAATTACTTCAATAAGTGCTAAATGAATCAACCCCAATGCATGAAAATGAGTTTTCCCAAAGTTTTACCCAAAAAGTCAAAATCACCCCCGGGCCCACGTGGTTGAAACCCAATTTCGGACCAAAACCCAATTACCCATTCCCCCACGAATCCAAATGTATAATTTGTTTTGAAATCGGAACTCAAATTGAAGTCCAAATCCCCAATTTTTGGAAAACCTAAGTTCTACCCAAAACACCCAATTTCCCCCATGAAAATCTTTGATTTTAAGTTGAAATCATGTTAAAAGATGTTAATTATTGAAGAAAACTAGTTAAAAATGACTTACAATTGATTTGGAGAAGAAAAGTTGTTTGAAATATTGCCTCTTATGTTTTTGGGGTTTTGAAAAGTGAAAAATAACTAAAAATCCTGTCTATTTATACCCCTCTCAGACCCTCAGCGCGGACCGCATAAAAAGGACTGCGGCCGCGGAGCTCCACCGTGGACCGCATTAAACGGACTGCGACCACACATGCCTCCCTGAAGACCTGCAGTTCAGCACCCTTGTGCGGACCGCACAAAGGCGACTGCGGCCGCACAGCCTCCACCGCGCCCCGTACAAAGGCGACCGCGGTCGCACGCGATTTCTCGCGAATCGCACTAAAGGGTTCAGAGGCCTGCAACTTCCTGAATGTGACGACCCGGCCAGTCATCTCATGAGTTACCGCTCAGTTTCCCCTATTTCAGCTTCTTTATACTTTGTTATCCGTGTTTTATGTGATCGGGTTGATTAGTTCGAGTTTGGAGAAGATTTGGTAAGAAATGAGACACTTAGTCTCCTTTAAGAAGGCTTAAGTTGGAAAAGTCAACCGGATGTTGACTTATGTGTTAGAAGGCTCGGAAGTGAGTTCCGATGATTCGGTTAGCTTCGGGAGGTGATTTGTGACTTAGGAGCGCGATCGAAATGGGTTTTGGAGTTGTAGAGAAGATTTAGGCTTGAATTGGCAAAATTGATATTTTGGAAAATTCCGATTGATATGCGAGATTTTGATATAGGGTCGGAATGGAATTTCGACAGTTGCAGTACCTTCGTTGTGTCATTTGGGATGTGTGCGTAAAATTTCAGGTCATTCGGACGAGATTTGATAGACCTTTTGATCGAAAGCATAATTTAAGAGTTCTTGGAGTTCTTAGGCTTGAATCTTATGTTAAATTGGTGATTTTATGTTGTTGTAGCGTTCCGAAGTGTTGAACAAGTTTGAACGATGTCATGGGATGTGTTGGTACAATTAGTTTGAAGTTTCGGGGTCCCGGGTAAGTTCCGGGATATTTTAGGCCGAAAATTATAGCCGTAGCAGGTTCAGAAGGGTTGCAGGCCCCGGAACACACCCACGCGGTCCGCACAAAAATGAGTTCGCCCGCGGTGAGTGCTCTGCGGACCGCACAAAAGCGGGCGCGGCCACGGTAGGCGTCGCGCGGACCGCACAAAGTGGGCGCGGCCGCGGTGAAGAACCTTCCCGCTGGTCCAACTTCGGAAGCTCATATCTTTTGATCTACAAAGAATTTTGAGGTGATTTAAAAACGAAAGTTGTATCCCTTCGTGTCTAGTTTCCATAAAGGTAAAGATATTTCAATTTGGACATCTGTAGAAAACGTTATGACCAAAATACTAAAGCTTGTCAATGTAGAGGAAGGCCTGTACGGCCGCGGTTATCTTTGCACGGACCGCACTGGCTTGTGCGGACCGCGGTCGATTTGGTGCGGCCTGCGGAGGCTGAAATCTGAGGGGTATTCTATAAATACGAGGTTTTGAGTTTTATTTAATATTTTGACCTAGAGAGCTCGGATTTTGGCGATTTTTTGAAGGTTTTTCAAGAAATTCATCGGGGTAAGTGATTTTAACTCAGATTTGGCTAGAATACATGAATCTATCACTGAATTCATCATTTAATTCGTGATTTGGGATGGAATTTGGGAAGAAAAATTGTGAAACCTTGCAAAAATGTAAAATAATGATTTGAAGGACCAAATGGTATCCGAATTGGATAATTTTGGTCTGGTTAGAATCGTGAGGGTATGAGGATTCTGAAAATGTAAATTTTACCTGATTCCGAGACGTGAGCCTGGGGCTCGGGTTTTTCTAATTTCGGGATTTTTGATATTTTTCGAATGTTTTCGCTTGGGCTTTGTTCCCTTAGCATATTGTGACGTATTCGTTCTGATTTTGGATATATTCGACGCGTGTGGAGGCCAATTCGAGGGGAAAAGGCGTCGCAAGCTAGAGAATTAGCCAGTTCGAGGTAAGTAATGATTGTAAATGATGTCCTGAGGGTTTGAAACTCTGGATTGCACAACGTAGTGCTATATTGAGGTGAGACACGCGCTTAATGGCGGGCGCGGGGTCGTTTACTATTGGGGATTGTGACTTGGTCCATCCCGATTGATATTTTTACCGTGTATTTGACTGAGACTTAATTGTTATCATCATGACTTGGGCTTATTGCCATATTTGGGCTTCGTGACGACTATTTGAATCCTTCGTAAACTTTTATCATTGTTTCCTCACTATTTTGATATACTACTTGAACTCAGTCCTATTGATTTACACTGCTTTACAAACTCAGCCACTTTTACTTGAATTTGAGACTTAAATGATCTTTCAAATGTTGTTTGGCCAGAGCACTACTGTTTTACTGATGCCCAAGGGGCTTGTGATGATTTCTGGACTGAGTGAGGCCGAGGGCCATATGTGAGGACATGCTGAGTGATATGAGATACTTTCTATGCCACGAGGTGGCTTGAGTGATGTGAGGCCGAGTGATATAAGGCCGAGTGCCTCAGATACTTTATATGCCACGCGGTGGCTTGAGTGATGTGAGGATATGCTGAGTGATGATGCCACGAGGTGGCTTGATATAGCGCTTGGGCCGTAAAGGGCCCCTCCGGAGTCTGCACACCCACAGTGAGCGTGGGTACCCATTGTTCTGAGTGATTGATGTTATGCCCGAGGGGCTGATACTATTCTGAGAGTGAGCCCGAGGGGATGATACTATTCTGAGTGATTGATACTGAGCCCGAGGGGCTAATACTATTCTGAGAGTGAGCCCGAGGGGCTGATACTATTTTGAGTGATTGATACTGAGCCCGAGGGGTTGATACTGTACTGAGAGTGAGCCCGAGAGGCTGATACTATGCTGAGCGATTGATACTGTGCCCGAGGGGCGGATTTCTACTTGTTATTTACCTGTTAAATTACCGATTTTACTTGTTTTAAAAGGAATATCATTTGATTTCTTCACTGATTTACTGCTTTAAGTGATTTTTACTGCTTGATATGGAATTGCTTTGTGCCTTTACGTGTTTTCATACTTTCAGCCATTATTTATAATTATTACTCACTGAGTCGGAGTACTCACATTACTCCCTGCACCGTGTGTGCAGATTCAGGCATAGCAGAGTCCGCACCTGAGCGCTGATTCCGTCTAGGCTAGGCAGTGATTTGGAGTTACGAGGTAGCTGTTGACGTCCGTAGCCCCTTGTCTCTCTTATCCTCTATCATTTATGTTTTCTTCAAACTGTTGTATCGGATTCCGTACTTTATAGACCTATAGCAGATTTTGTAGTAGCTCATGACTTGTGACACCCCGGTTTGGGCTGTGTCAGGATGGTTCTTGCGGTTGTTATCGTTAAATTCCGCAATTTATGAGTATTATATTATATGTTATTACTGTTTATGATGATTAACTGTTTAAAAGAGGTGTTCCGTTTTGGTTTGGCTGGCCTTGTCTTCATGAGAGGTGCCATCACGACCGGATTCGGGGGTTGGGTCATGACAAGTTGGTATCAGAGCCTAGGTTACATAGGTCTCACGAGTCATGAGCAGGTTTAGTAGAGTCTCGCATATCGGTACGGAGACGTCTGTATTTATCCTCGAGAGGCTGCATAAACTTTAGGAAAAATTTCATATTCTTGAAACTCCTGTCGTGCAAACTTGTTAATCCGAATGCTAAACTTCTGTTATTCGATTCTCTCACAGATGACGAGGACTCGCGCTACCGGACGAGGTGGATGAACACCAGTGCCACCCACTGAGGCCACCAGAGGCCGTGGACGTGGTCGTGGACGTGGCAGAGGCAGAACAGCGAGGGCAGCACCTGTGTATCCACCAGCTGCCCCGGCTCCGGATCAGGCTCCAGCTATAGATACTCCAGCAACACCAGTTCAGGCACCAGCTATGCCCATCATGGTTCCGGGTCTTCAGGAGGCCTTGGCACAAATCTTATCAGTTTGCACTGGCCTGGCTTAGGCAGTTTCAGCCACTACAGCAGCAGCTACTTCACAGGCCGGGGGAGGCAATTAGACCCCCGCTGCTCGCACACCTGAGCAGGTATTACAAGGACTACAGACACCGGGGGCACCTCCAGGTCAGCTGGCTACACCAGATCAGGAGTTTGTTGTGCCAGTTATGCCGGATGATGAGCAGCGTCATCTTGAGAGGTTTTGTAGACTCCAGCCTCCATCATTCAGTGGTGCCGAGGGCGAGGATGCCCAGGGTTTTCTTGATTAGTGTCAGCAGATGCTCCGTACAACAGGGATTCTTGAGACTAGTGGTGTGGCATTTACCACCTTTCAGTTTACTGGGGCTGCCTTCGCATGGTGGGAGGCATAGGCCGGTTGGAGCAGCGCCCCTTACTTGGCAGCAGTTTTCCACTCTCTTCTTGGAGAAGTATGTGCCGCAGTCCTGCAGAGAGGAGCTACGTAGACAGTTTGAGTGGTTGCGACAGGGGGATATGACTGTGTCACAGTATGAGTCGAGGTTTTCTGAGTTGGATCGTCATGCCATTTGGATGGTTCCGACAGATCGTGAGAGGATCAAGAGATTTGTTGATGGCCTTAACTATCACCTTCGTATTCTTATAACCCGAGAGAGGGTGTTGGGTGCTACGTTTGAGGAGGTGGTCGATATCGCTTGCGAGATTGAGACGGTTCGCCGTCAGGATCAAGAGGAGAGGGAGGCCAAGAAGCCTCAAGGATCTGGCAGTTATAGTGGTGCTCCTTCGAGGGGCCAGTTCCAGCATGGTAGAGGTCATTCTTTCAGGCCTGCTCAGTCAGCCCGTCTAGAGTATCGCGGGGCATCTTCGGGTCATGGTCATCATGGATCTTAGCAGGGCCAGTCATCACTTAGTTCCCTCCCAGCTTAGAGTTCATCTCGTGCCCCCTCGGCTCAGGGTTCTTCTATGCCTAGTGCATCAGTTGGTCACTCCGGTGCGAGGGGTTCCCTTCAGTCCCCTTCTCCAGCACCTGGGAGTTGTTTTGAGTGTGGAGAGTTTGGGCATATGTGGAGGCAGTGTCCTCGTCGTATTGCTAGTTCGTCCCAGTAGAGGGGTCAGCCCTCGACTTCTGCTCCAGTTACTTCACCACTCGCCCAGCCAGCTAGGGGTGGAGTTCAGGCAGCCAGGGGTCGCCCTAGAGGGGGAGGTCGATCAGGGGGCGGTCAGGCCCATTTCTATGCACTCCCAGACAGACCCGACGCCATTGCTTCAGATATTGTCATTACAGGTATTGTTTCAGTCTGCCACAGGGATGCCTCTGTATTATTTGATCCCGGTTCCACCTTTTCTTATGTGTCATCATACTTTGCTCTTTATTTGGGTATGCCCCGTGAGTTTTTTGCTTTACCTGTTCATGTATCTACCTTGGTGGGCGATACTGTTGTTGTAGACCGTGTGTACCGGTCATGTGTGGTGACTATTGGGGGTCTGGAGACCCGAGTAGATCTATTGCTATTGAGCATGGTGATTTTGATGTCATTTTGGGCATGGATTGGCTATCTCCGTGTCATGCTATTCTAGACTGTCATACTAAGACAGTCACTTTGGCTATGCTGGGTGTACCGCGGATCGAGTGGCGTGGTGTGACTGATTATGTTCCTAATAGAGTGATATCCTTCTTGAAGGCCCAACGTATGGTTGGGAAGGGTTGTCTTTCATATCTAGCGTTTGTGAGGGATGTTGGAGCTGAGACTCCTAGTATCGATTTTGTCCCAGTTGTGAGGGATTTTTCCGATGTGCTTCCTGCAGACCTGCCCGGCATGCCACCGGACAGGGATATTGATTTTGGTATTGACCTGGTGCCGGGCACTTAGCCCATTTCTATTTCGCTATATCGTATAACACCAACAGAGTTGAAGGAACTGAAAGAACAACTTTAGGAACTCCTAGATAAGGGGTTCATTCGGCCTAGTGTGTCCCCTTGGGGTGCACCATTTTTGTTTGTGAAGAAGAAGGATGGCACGATGAGAATGTGCATTGATTATAGACAATTGAACAAAGTAACAATTAAGAACAAGTATCTTTTGTCTCGCATTGATTATTTATTTGATCAGCTTCAGGGAGCGATAGTGTTCTCCAAGATTGATCTCCGTTCGGGCTATCACCAATTGAAGATCAGGGATTTAGATATTCTTAAGACTACTTTCAAGACCAGATATGGTCATTATGAGTTCCTTGTTATGTCTTTCGGGCTAACCAATGCCCCAGCAGCATTCATGCATTTGATGAACAACGCGTTCCAGCCTTATCTTGATTCGTTCGTTATAGTATTCATTGATGATATCCTGGTGTACTCGCGTAGTCAGGAGGAGCACGTGGAATATTTGAGAGTTGTGTTGCAGAGATTGAGGGAGGAGAAACTTTATGCAAAGTTCTCCAAGTGTGAGTTTTGGCTCAGTACAGTGGCTTTCTTGGGAAACGTGGTGTCCAGCGAGGGTCTTCAGGTTGACCCAAAGAAGATAGAGGCGGTTCAGAGTTGGCCTAGACCGTCTTTACCCACAGAGATTCGTAGCTTTCTTGGGTTAGCAGGCTATTATCGTCGGTTTGTTCAGGAATTTTCATCCATTGCATCGCCCTTGACCAAGTTAACTTAGAAGGGTGCTCCATTTTTATGGTCGGACGAGTGTGAGGAGAGCTTTCAGAAGCTCAAGACAGCCTTGACCACAGCTCCAGTGTTTGTATTGCCATCAGCTTCAAGTTCATATACTGTGTATTGTGATGCTTCGAGAGTTGGGATTGGTTGTGTCTTGATGAAGGAGGGTAGAGTTATTGCTTATGCTTCTCGTCAGTTGAAGCCCTATGTGAAAAACTACCCCGTTCATGATTTGGAGTTGGCTGCCATAGTTCATGCATTGAAGATTTGGAGGCATTACTTCTATGGCGTATCTTGTGAGGTGTTCACTGATCATCACAGTCTTCAGCATTTGTTCAAGCAAAAGGATCTTAATTTGAGGCAGCGGAGATGGTTGAAGTTGCTTAAGGATTATGATATCACTATATTGTACCACCCGAGAAAGGCCAATGTGGTGGCCGATGCGTTGAGCTGAAAGGCAGTGAGCATGGGGAGTTTGGCATATATTCCAGTTGGGGAGAGACCCCTTGCAGTTGATGTCCAGGCTTTGGCCAATCGGTTTGTGATATTAGATATTTCGGAGCCTAGCCGAGTGTTGGCTTGTGTGATTTCTCGATCTTCTTTATATGATCTCATCAGAGAGTGCCAGTATGATGATCCGCATTTGCTTGGCCTTAAGGATAGAGTTCAACATGATGATGCCAGAGAAGTGACTATAGGCGGTGATGGTGTATTGAGGATGCAGGGCCGGATCTGTGTGCCCAATGTGGATGGGCTCAGAGAGTTGATTCTAAAGGAGGCCCATAGCTCGCGGTATTCTATTCATCCCGGTGCCGCAAAGATGTATCAGGATTTGAGGCAACACTATTGGTGGAGGAGAATGAAGAAAGATATTATGGGATTTGTAGCTCGGTGTCTCAACTGTCAGCAGGTGAAATATGAGCATCAGAGACCGGGTGGCTTGCTCCAGCAGATGGTTATTCCCGAGTGGAAGTGGGAAAGAGTCACTATGGATTTTGTGAGTGGTCTTACTCGGACTTTGAAGAAGTTCGATGCTATTTGGGTGATTGTGGATCGGCTGACCAAGTCCGCGCACTTCATTCCTGTGTGTACCACATATTCGTCAGAGCGGTTGGTAGGGATTTATATCCGGGAGATTGTTTGGTTGCATGGTATTCCGGTTTCTATCATCTCAGATAGAGGTACTCAGTTTACTTCACAGTTTTGGAGAGCCGTGCAGAGAGAGTTGGGTACTCAGGTAGAGTTGAGCACAGCGTTTCATCCTCAGACGGACGGACAGTCTGAGCGTACTATTCAGATATTGGAGGACATGTTGCGTGCTTGTGTCATTGATTTTGGAGGTTCATGGGATGAGTTTTTTCCGCTTGCAGAGTTTGCCTACAACAACAGCTACTAGTCGAGTATTCAGATGGCTCCGTATGAGGCTTTGTACGGGAGGCAGTGTAGATCTCCAATTGGTTGGTTCGAGCCCGACGAGGCTAGGCTATTGGGGACAGATTTAGTTCAGGATGCCTTAGAGAAGGTGAAGGTGATTCAGGAGAGGCTTCGTACAGCGTAGTCGCGTCAGAAGAGTTATGCGGACCGAAAGGTTCGGGATGTGGACTATATGGTGGGTGAGAAGGTCTTGTTGAAGGTTTCGCCCATGAAGGGTGTTATGAGATTTGGGAAGAAAGGAAAATTGAGTCCTCGGTTCATTGGGCCTTTTGAGGTGCTTCGGAGGATTGGGGAGGTGGCTTATGAGCTTGCTTTGCCACCCAGCTTGTCGAGTGTGCATCTGGTATTTTATGTTTCTATGCTCCGAAAGTATATTGGGGATCCATCTCATGTTTTGGACTTCAACACGGTTCAGTTGGATGATGATTTGACCTTTGATGTGGAGCCAGTAGCTATTTTGTGTCATCAGGTTCGGAAGTTGAGGTCAAAGGGTATAGCTTCAGTGAAAGTGCAGTGGAGAGGTCGGCCCGTGGAGGAGGCTACCTAGGAGACCGAGCGGGAGATGCGGAGCAGATATCCTCACCTATTCGAGGCTTCAGGTATGTTTCTTGACTCGTTCGAGGATGAACGTTTGTTTAAATTGGGGAGGATATGACGACCCGGCCAGTCGTCTCATGAGTTCCGCTTCGTTTCCCCCATTTCAGCTTCTTTACGCTTCGTTATCCGTGTTTTATATGATCGGGTTGATTAGTTCGAGTTCGGAGAGGATTTGGTAAGAAATGAGATACTTAGTCTCCTTTAAGAAGGCTTAAGTTGGAAAAGTCAACCGGATATTGACTTATGTATTAGAAGGCTCGGGAGTGAGTTCTGATGGTTCGGTTAGCTTCGGGAGGTGATTTGTGACTTAGGAGCGCGATCAGAATGGGTTTTGGAGTTGTAGAGAAGATTTAGGCTTGAATTGGCGAAATTGATATTTTGGCAAATTCCGGTTGATAGGCGAGATTTTGATATAGGGGTCGGAATGGAATTTCGAGAGTTGCAGTAGCTTCGTTATGTCATTCGGGATGTGTGTGTAAAATTTCAGGTCATTCGGACAAGATTTGATAGACCTTTTGATCGAAAGCATAATTTAAGAGTTCTTGGAGTGCTTAGGCTTGAATCCTATGTTAAATTGGTGATTTGATGTTGTTGTAAGCGTTCCGAAGTATTGAACAAGTTTAAACGATGTCATGGGATGTGTTGGTGCAATTAGTTTGAAGTTTCGGGGGTCCCTGGTAAGTTCCGGGATGTTTTAGGCCGAAAATCATAGCCGTAGCAGGTTCAGAAGGGTTGCAGGCCCCGGAACTCACCCACGCGGTCCGCATAAAAATGAGTTCGCCCGCTGTGAGTGCTCTGCGGACCGCACAAAAGCGGGCGCGGCCACGGTAGGCGTCGCGCGGACCGCACAAAGTGGGCGCGGCCGCGGTGAAGAACCTTCCCGCTGGTCCAACTTCAGAAGCTCATATCTTTTGATCTACAAAGAATTTTGAGGTGATTCAAAAACGGAAGTTGTATCCCTTCGTGTCTCGTTTCCAGAAAGGTAAAGATATTGCAATTTGGACATCTGTAGAAAACGTTATGACCAAAATACTAAAGCTTGTCAATGCAGAGGAAGGCTTGTGCGGCCGCGGTTATCTTTGCACAGACCGCACTGGCTTGTGCGGACCGCGGTCGATTTGGTGCGGCCCGCGGAGGCTGAAATCTGAGGGGTATTCTATAAATACGAGGTTTTGAGTTTTATTTAATATTTTGACCTAGAGAGCTCGGATTTTGGCGATTTTTCGAAGGTTTTTCAAGAAATTCATCGGGGTAAGTGATTTTAACTCAGATTTGGCTAGAATACATGAATCTATCACTGAATTCATCATTTAATTCGTGATTTGGGATGAAATTTGGGAAGAAAAATTGTGAAACCTTGCAAAAATGTAAAATAATGATTTGAAGGACCAAATGGTATCCGAATTGGATAATTTTGGTCTGGTTAGAATCGTGAGGGTATGAGGATTCTGAAAATGTAAATTTTACCCGATTCCGAGACGTGGGCCTGGGGCTCGGGTTTTTCTAATTTCGGGATTTTTGATATTTTTTGAATGTTTTTGCTTGGGCTTTGTTCCCTTAGCATATTGTGACATATTCGTTCTGATTTTGGATATATTTGACGCGTGTGGAGGCCAATTCGAGGGGAAAAGGCGTCGCAAGCTAGAGAATTAGCCAGTTTGAGGTAAGTAATGATTGTAAATGATGTCCTGAGGGTTTGAAACTCTGGATTGCACAACGTAGTGCTATATTGAGGTGAGACACGCGCTTAATGGCGGGCGCGGGGTCGTTTACTATTGGGGATTGTGACTTGGTCCATCCCGATTGAT
Organism: Nicotiana sylvestris; assembly: GCF_000393655.2. Lineage (NCBI taxonomy): Eukaryota > Viridiplantae > Streptophyta > Magnoliopsida > Solanales > Solanaceae > Nicotiana > Nicotiana sylvestris. Next base: position 85,369,470 of record NC_091068.1, on the reverse strand, counting down.
ATTTTTACCGTGTATTTGACTGAGACTTAATTGTTATCATCATGACTTGGGCTTATTGCCATATTAGGGCTTCGTGCCGACTATTTGAATCCTTCGTGGACTTTTATCACTGTTTCCTCACTATTTTGACATACTACTTGAACTCAGTCCTATTGATTTACACTGCTTTACAAACTCAGCCACTTTTACTTGAATTTGAGACTTAAATGATCTTTCAAATGTTGTTTGGCCAGAGCACTACTGTTTTACTGATGCCTAAGGGGCTTGTGATGATTTCTGGACTGAGTGAGGCCGAGGGCCATATGTGAGGACATGCTGAGTGATATGAGATACTTTCTATGCCACGAGGTGGCTTGAGTGATGTGAGGCCGAGTGATATAAGGCCGAGGGCCTGAGATACTTTATATGCCACGCGGTGGCTTGAGTGATGTGAGGATATGCTGAGTGATGATGCCACGAGGTGGCTTGATATAGCGCTTGGGCCGTAAGGGGCCCCTCCGGAGTCTGCACACCCACAGTGAGCGTGGGTACCCATTGTTCTGAGTGATTGATGCTATGCCCGAGGGGCTGATACTATTCTGAGAGTGAGCCCGAGGGGCTGATACTATTCTGAGTGATTGATACTGAGCCCGAGGGGCTAATACTATTCTGAGAGTGAGACTGAGGGGCTGATACTATTTTGAGTGATTGATACTGAGCCCGAGGGGTTGATACTGTACTGAGAGTGAGCCCGAGGGGCTGATACTATGCTGAGCGATTGATATTGTGCCCGAGGGGCGGATTTCTACTTGTTATTTACCTGTTAAATTACCGATTTTACTTGTTTTAAAAGGAATATCATTTGATTTCTTCACTGATTTACTGCTTTAAGTGATTTTTACTGCTTGATATGGAATTGCTTTGTGCCTTTACGTGTTTTCATACTTTCAGCCATTATTTATAATTATTACTCACTGAGTCGGAGTACTCACATTACTCCCTGCACCGTGTGTGCAGATTCAGGCATAACAAAGTCCGCACCTGAGCGCTGATTCCGTCTAGGCTAGGCAGTGATTTGGAGTTACGAGGTAGCTGTTGACGTCCGCAGCCCCTTGTCTCTCTTATCCTCTATCATTTATGTTTTCTTCAAACTGTTGTATCGGATTCCGTACTTTGTAGGCCTATAGCAGATTTTGTAGTAGCTCATGACTTGTGACACCCCGGTTTGGGCTGTGTCAGGATGGTTCTGCGGTTGTTATCGTTAAATTCCGCAATTTATGAGTATTATATTATATGTTATTACTGTTTATGATGATTAACTGTTTAAAAGAGGTGTTCCGTTTTGGTTTGGCTGGCCTTGTCTTCACGAGAGGCGCCATCACGACCGGGTTCGGGGGTTGGGTCGTGACACTGAACCTGCAACATCTGACTTTCTAAGCCTAAGTCATCCCGGATACCACATGCTTCACTACTCTCCTTTTAATATAATATAAATTTGTAGCTACATAAACATCTGTGGCTTATTTTAGATCATAAATTTTAAAAGTCTTTCTTCTTTCTTAAACTTCATGCTCAGTTAAACACTGCCACTAAGTTAGGCCAAAAAGAGTAAAAATTAGTGTTTCTTAAAAGTAAAGAAATATTTAATATGCAAAGTTTTAATTGATTTTAAAGTCCTAAAGTATTAAAAAATAGTTAAATAATAATTTTTCCAAGTAGAAATATATGTTTAAAGGATAAAAAATCGATCAAAAATATATTTCGTGTTGAAGTTTCATTAAAAATAAATTTTGTATAATTTTAATCGTTACTCTTTAAAAATAAATTTTATGCTGGATAAAATTGTATCATGTATCTTAAAGAATAAGAAAATATTTTAAATGAATAAAATAATTACAATACATGTTATTGTTATTAATTTCAATACATAAATTAGAGTATCTTATATAATACCCTTCACTTATCCAATATTCTACTTGAGCTTTTGATTTGATACATGTATATATTACAATACGTTAAAAGAAACTTATAATATATTGTAGTATTCTTTACCACCACAAACTATTATTATTTTCAAATATTGACATGTCATTTGTAAATTTACTTAAAGATATTTTCTTACTGATGTGCCTATAAGTTTGGTTTAGAATTTTCTTAGTCAACTTCAATAATTAAAGTCTTAAAATAGATCTATTTTTATTGGTAAATATCCAATGTACGTGTAGGAGGGAAGTTATATTAATTTAGACAGTTAAAATAAGAGACATATTTATGTAACCTAAATATTAGGAGTTTATTTTAAGTTCAAATAAGGAAAATTTAATAATCAAAATTTTAGTTAATTTTGAAGTCCTAAATATTAGGAAATTAACTTAAATTACATTATTGTCCAATATAAAATTTATTTTTGAAGGGTAAAAAAGGCGAACGACATTTCGCTAAGGGCCTTCGTACTTTTAATATAGTACTAGCATCTATGAACGTGCGTTGCACGTTAATAATGGCAGGTGATGATTTAAACATTTATTTATATAAAGGAACAACAAAATTTAATTAATGAAAGAAATTTTATGTATAATACATGAATTTTATTTAATTAGCATAATACATGCTAATACATGAATTTAAAATAAAAGGACATCATCAAAACTTACACAAATGATCAATTTTGTCATGTTAGCTAGATAATTATGTATTATCATTTAAAAGCATTTAATGTGATGGTATCTTAACGAATACTTTTTAGTGGACAATAGTTTTTGTGTATGTTTCCTCCTAATGCTTTGGTTGTTCTGCCTTGACCAAAACTTTTATTGTCAATCTTGATATCCCTCTTGAAAGTGCAACGTATAGTTGTTCGTGCAAGAAAATATATTGTGGTAAATATAGTCCAATATTTAGGATATGTGTCATTGTGCTTTATTTGTTATCTTTGCAAACATAAACATACTAAAAAATATTTTCACACAAATTTAAAAGGATATTCCTTAGTTTTAGAAGACGAAAGTTGAATTCAGGGATAAGAATATACTTAGAAGCACATTGACCAGTATCATAATTTTTGCATGTATGATGTTGTTGTCAAAACTTTTATATACCATTTGTGTGCGATTACGTAAGATATTTGACGTATCTAAGTTTTTCAGTAGCATGACAGACATCTTTTTTTCAAAATTAACCTATATACAATGGAAGATCCATTTTAACTCAGTCTATTATATATATGATGATACTAACATACATAAGAAATAATAAACTTGACAAAAAACATATATGCTAGAAGGCCATTTGGTATTAAAGTATTTAAGTATTCTTCTTAGTAGTAATTATTAGTATCATTTTCTGCTGAATAAAAAACTGAAAAATATTCTACTTTTATTATAAGATTTTGCAATCAATTTTTTATTTAGTTAATCAACATATTCATTTCTGCTAGCTAAGATATCTTTTTAATTCTATCACGCGATTTGCACAAATTGCGTTTTAATCTAATAATAGAAATATTTCTCTTATTAATTGTACTATTATTACCATTGGAATTGATAACCAAGTGTTCAGGAAAAATCAGATCTTCTTTTATTGGATGCTCTTATTCGTTTCCGAAGAAGCAAGAAGATACTGAATACTGGATATGTTCTTACTTTATATTTCTTGTTAGTTGAATCTTTTTCATTTGATGCCAGAAGTATAACTTTGGCAAGCTAACTTTTACAGTATCTGCTTTTGTCGATTTTGGAACTACTGGTAGTACTTGACAAAATTACCTCCCAAATTATTAATTTTTCACCAAATGACATTCATAAGAATTGCGGGCAATTATTTCGATCATTTGGCACTTTGCCATAAGTGCTTCATCAAATATTATCAATTTTGCTTTCCTTATGAATTTAGCACCATTGCTCTGCTTTGATATATTTATGATGATTATTTAAGTTGTTTGAAGAGGTATATCAAATCTAAAGTGGGTGAGCCCACAATAAAATCATTGTTGAAACACCACTTGCTATTATTGCTAACGGTATCATGCCTCTTGATATGATATTTATAAGTAATATATGATATAGATATATTATTTCGATTTCGCCAAAGGCGTCAACAAATAATAATCCTGTTATATCAGAGACGACTCTTTATAATATAGTCTTGAAAGCTTGTTCTTGATTAGATTTGGCATTGATTGTGCTTTCTCAGACAATTGTATAGCATTTTGGTTCTTAATATTATACTAACCTTTTTACTTTATGTTCTAACGCTCTTTCTATGGAATAAATTATGTATCTTAAGATTTTTTTTAACTTGAATAAAACTTTTACTCATATGATGAATTTAAAAAATAATTAAATTAGATTCTCTTGCTAAATAACTAATTAAAAAAACTTAATTATTTGATTTTAACATAACAAATAATTTATTCTATGTTGATTCAGATCTTAATATTAGTTCATCTCTTATTTTGATGATTTAATATTAATTATAATTTTATACACTATAAATTTTATTTTCAAAGAGTAAAAGATTGATATGACATTTCACTTTTAGATCTTTATGTTTGTAAAATCATTAGTGATATTGACTCTTATCAACCATTTCTTTCTCTTTCTCACACATTTATATTCTTAAATATTTTCTTAGTTGTTGTTTAATAATTGGGTATTTTCAATATTACACAAAAGGATAAAAATATTATTTGAGTCGGAAAATATTTCAAATATAATATAAAAATATATTATCGTGGGAGTATTTTTTCTCAATTTCAACTCTTTATGCAGTTTATTTAATATTACTTTTTTTTGTATTGGATATTATGGAGTGGTAATATATTGCCAGTATTGCCAATACGGAGGATTCCTACATATTTTTAATAAGAATATAATAGACAAAATTTTATTAATTTTAAAATCTTAAAATATTAAAAATTAGAAAAGAAGGTATTGTAGTCCAAAAAATATGTTATTGCAATTATGTCATTTCCATATGAGTTCTTTCGCTTAATATTTTAGGGCTATTTTGGTATATTAATATTGTATTTATTCTTTTATGATAATATACGCTCTCCTTTTTCTAAATGGATTTGGACAATATAATACATTCTTAAATTAAATTAGTAATAGGACATTATAATACGTTTTGGAATTAAGTTTGTAATATAATTTTTTAAGAAGTATATCCTAAAAGTAATAGGATTACATGACTAAAAATATTTACTTGTTCAATTTTATATGAATTGGACAGCCCGAAAGTAATTATACTAATATAATTCCAAAGATAATCATGTAGGATTCCTAACCTGTAGCATTATGTCCTAAAACCAATGAGATTATGAGACTAATATCTAGTTTAAAAAAATTAACATAGAAGTTATTGTAGTCCAAAAAAATAAGTTAGCACATCTATGTCCTTTCCTTATGAGTTCTTGTGTTTAATATTTTAAGGCTATTTTGGTCTATCAATATTATATTCGTGCTTTTATAATAAAATATGTTCTCCTATTTCTAAATGAATTTGGAAAATATAATATATTTTTAAATAAATTAGTAATAGAATTTTTCAAAGAAGTATATCCTAAAAGTAATAGAATTTTGTTCGAAAGAGAAGTTCCAAATCTATCTCGGAGTTTTCCACATTCATGTTCGTTTGTTCGAAAATTCCTTTTTTATGTGAATTCTTACGGGAAGGATTTACATGTATTAATATAGTGGATTGTATTAAAGTTATATTCCTTGTTTGACTCGAGTAAGAAGGACCAAAGCATTAAAAATCTAGAATTTCGATTATATCCTTTTATTATGAGTTATTATGCTTAATATTATAAGGTTATTTTTGTAAACCGACATTGTATTCATACTTTTATAATAATATAGATAGATTAATATTCTGACAAATCAACCGCGCATCGCGCGGGTACTGACACTAGTAAAATATGAAATCATAGTTTCTTTAATAGAAGTAGTCGCTTATATAATTCAAATAAGGTTTAATTGTATATAATTTAAATAGACAAAGAAAATATTATTAAAAAATAAATACTCTTAAATCAAAAAAAGTTCAAACTGTTTTATTTTTTTCTAAACCTAAAAGGAGTACAACGTATGAATGAACTTGAAATTTGAATAATATGTCAAATTGAGCTGTGTGTGAATAATATGTCAAAAATTGATTAACTAAAAAAGCCCCTTCTAAGCCTAAAAAGAGAAATTTGATACTCCGACATGTGAATAAACTTGAACATGAACAAAACTTTCATAGTGTAAAGTCAATGTACTTGAAATTCTAGAACATAAAGGTATTAAAACATAAAAGTTATAAATATTAGGAAATAATTAAATGACTACTCCTAAATAATAGGAAACTAATTAAATGACTATTACTAAATAGTAGGAAACTAATTAAATCTTTATTCCTAAATATAGGAAAATAATTAAGTAATATTTTTAAATATTAGGAAAATAATGGAAAGATTATTTTGTCCAGTGTGAACATTATTTTAAAAGGGTAAAAAAATACAAACGATATTTCGCTAAGGGCTTTCATGCTTTTAATATAGTGTGTGTGTGTATATATATATATACCTCTTATTATTATAGTGATTTATTCATTCGTTTATTTCTTCAAATGTTGACACCAATTACTAAAAATCTTGCATACACCGATGTAAACATGCACGCACACCATAATATAAACTACCTTGAGAGTATATCCAAAGTTGGATCTATAATATTAAAGACAAAAATGTTCGGAACCCCTTAGACTTGGCAACTTTTGTTTAGCTCCTCTTAAACTTCATGTGGTCATTAATACCTCCCCCCCCCCCGAACTGAGAAATTTGATAGTCTTAACCCTCCTAGATATTGATGTGGCAAAGAGCGTGAATACACTCTCTTTTAGGCGCGTGGGAGGGGGGGGGGATAAAAAAAATTAGCTTCCAAGTGGAGTATTTTTTAAATTTTAATTACTACATAATCAATTATAATAATTTATTTGTTCCAATTGTATTTCTCATTGTTTCTTCTTAATATAGATTGTATATTTTTTTCCAATTGTATTTTTCTCAAATACAATGAATATATGTTACTATGTATTTCTTATATTTTTTCTGGTTCAAATCTACCAAAGTTAGTTGTAACTCCATTTATTTTTGTCAAATAAAAAAGAAGATTTAGAAAAAAGTAATGAAGTTCATGTGGTATATTTTTTACAAAAAGAAAAAAGTACTGCGTATTTTTATTTTTATTTTCATCCAATAACTATTTATTTAAATTATGTATTTTTTTAAGTCAAATTCGAAAATATTTGGTCGGAATTTTAATATTTTAACTAAAATTTAATTTTTATTTAGACAATATATGGAGTTCCAACAACGTTTTTATTTTTATTTTTTTTAGATGCAATGATAATATGTTCTAACCGTGTATTTCTTCTTTTCTTGATCAGATATATAAAAGTAAGTTGAGTAAATATCATCATCTTTAGCTAAATAAAAAATTATAGTCAAAATAACATTGTTTCAAGCTTTTTATACAGATTTTGGTGTGAAGAAAAATGATTTAAATAGTTGATGGACTTAAAATATAAAAATATATATTTTATTATTAAAAATGCCACATTGACACAAAAATTCGCGTGGCAACGCGTGTGTCACACTCCTAAGAATTGTCAGCGTTCAAGGGGGTCGAAGCTATGAAATTGCCAAATTTAAGGGGCATTAAAGACTACGTAAAATTTAAGGGGAACTAAACAAAAGTTATCAAAAGAGTCCCGAACTATTCTGAATCTAATATGAATAGCCAAACAGTCTTTTTCTTTTAAAACAGGATCTAGGTACTTAAATTAATGAGTGCAAAATATCAGCGCACCTGCCGCTCCTTCGTGACGAAAAGGTGAGGATTCAGCTATATATGTTGTTCGCACCTTTCAAAATTATCATTAGGTGCAGTGTTAAATCCTTCAAACGTAGTTTATTTGTGGATGATCCAATACTGGTACTAATGACAGAATCGAACTATAGAGAAAAAGAGTTCATTTGAGAATCGCACTACTTCTTGTTCTAATCTCTCGCTAGTAGTATATAGTATATACTGCTCCCCCGTTTCAAAAAGAATAAACTTATTTTTTTTAATCAATTTCAAAAAGTGATTTCTTTTTAAATTTAAAAAGAATATAACTTTAAATTTATCATTTTATTTTTAAGGAGATGATTTATAGCCACAAAAATATTTATAGATTGTTTTAGATCATAAGTTTTAAAAGTTTTTTTTTTAAACTCCGCGTCAAATATGTTCAAACAAATTATGGTCTAAGGGAGTTTTTTCCAACTTAAAGTGACAATCGAAACGGGATCATTTTTTATTAAAATTCAGAGTCGCCACTTGGGATAATTTTATGGTGTCCTAAGTCACCGGTTCAAATCCCGAATCAAGGAAATGATTGACTCTATATTACAGTCCGCGAATACAGAAATTCGGGTAAGGGATTCTGTTAACCCGCGAGAAGGTGTTAGGCATTCCCGAGTTCCGTGATTTTAGCACGGTCGCTCAACTGTTATTATTGGCCTATTTATTTGATTTTAAAACATCTTTGAAACCTATGTGCATTTTTAACTTAACCGCTTTATTTAATTAATTTTAGGAAAAATTCGACGTCATCTAAAACATGTCTTGAACCACGTCACATAAATGCACCTGCGGTCCACGACACATTTTATCTAACGTTGTTGAGATTTGAATTTGGGTCACATAAATGCACACCCGAGTTTAAGGAAATTAATTTAAATTACGCGCCTAAAGCAACTACGAGGTTCATTAGATGTGTAGTTCCTAATTCAATGGCTGTGAGCAAAGGGCCCGAGATTATGGAGTACCTTTACTAAGTTTCAAGCTCATTCCCTCTTAAGCTCCTAATTTCATATATTTGACCAAGCTCAATTCCTAAAGGATGTGAACAAGTTTAAACACTAACGGGCTTTGGTTTTCCCCACTCCCGACTTAACAATCATTCACGCGAATATGGAAAAGTCTAATAAAATAAATATTCCGAATAAGCATCTGGGCACTTGAGGTAAGAAAAGACATACCAAATAGGATAAATAAATAACAAAGGCATATATGAAAAAACTAATTTACAGCATAGTAGTCAAAAAAGGACAAACGCCTAACCAAAACTGATTTCAGAACCATTAATAGGCCATTTGACTTGTGAAGGAGTCGACTGATCAACTAAAATGAGAGTAATCCGAAATTAGCGAAACCAACGCAAACTATAATAGACATAAGAAAGAATTTGACCACTCATTTTTCAATTTCAAGATCCGCTTCTCCCAAGTTAAACTTCTTCCTTTTTACCGAATAAGCTACGAAACTTTTAGTGATTTGATTCAAGGTTGCGTTGAAATAACAATTATTCACTGTCACATTAAAGCACTTAACCAAATAATGAGACTAAAACAGCAAATGAAAACAATCCAACATAACATGTTATACCAAATTACTCGATATCCTTCACCAAACTAAAATAATGAGATGAAACAACATTAAGATTTGAGGAATGCACCTCTACTGCAACACATTTTTTGAAAGAAGGATTAAGAAAAGAGCACCCGACAAGCCTTTACGAGCAAATGAACCAGTGACCAGAACCTCGACGCGACAACCTCGAACGGGCTTCGACCAAAGAACCACAGAAACAATCGTCAATACTCAATCGAAAAACTCGGGATTCGTTAGAACCACGACAACACTCAACAACGGGCCTTGTTGTGAACTCAAATTGCTCGAGCAAACTCCGTTCATGGAGAAGCGAAAATCTAAAACTAGGGAGATGAAACAGAAAGTTTTATGTGCTTTGTTCTGTAGTTGTCATGTGAGTTTTACATCAGGGAAATCTCAAAGTATGTGTGTAGATATCCGCTGGAGATGGAGGGTCTTTGTGTTAGGGATCTTGTTTTTCGGTTGAAGTTCAAGCCATGGAAGGAGGGGATAGGGTTTTTCGTTGGTTTTCAATTGGAGAAGAAGAAGCAGCACGATGGGGTGGGGTCTGATTTGTCGCTGTTCTTAGGGCCTTGGTGCAGGTTTTTGTTGAAGAAGAAGAAAGCTCATCAGGTCGTTTGGGGGTGGGCTGGTTCGAAGGGGATCAGAAATCAGGGGGAATCCCCTCTATGCTAAAAAGCGGCGCCCCTTTTGTGTATATCTTTCAGATTTTTTAGGCGTATTTCTTTGTTCATGCTCTCGGCGCACGATAGCTAACGTGCGCTGCCTGGTGTTTCCATGGCGAATGGTAGAGGTAAGGGATGAGGACGGGGTCGAGGAAGACCTAGGAAGAACCCCATAGCTATCTATGGTAGCTCTGTGTGAATTCGAATACAAGCTGAAGAAATGTTGCAAGCCAAAGTAGCTACACCAGAGGTAGAACAAAGTGCAAGTTGTGAAGCTTAATCTTCGTTGATGGGTACAAAAGTGAAGAAGAGGCTTGATCTGAGTACTCCGGTGACAGCTAGTAGATTTGAAGAGGTGCAGATCCAACATGGAAATAAGGATATCCCTGGCTCAAGCAATGGAACAGTGAAACAGTACATGCAACTAGTGAAGTGCTGCCAATGGAGGATAATCAACCTAAGGAAGAAACTAATAAGCAAGGAAAAGCATGGACAAATCTATTTCGGGGGAATCGAGCAGTAGAAAATGGTATGTCTCTAACTTACATACCACCACAAATTATTTATGGTCAAGTTGTGGTTCAATTAGACAAAATGGAGGTAGATCTGGAAACAGAGAAGTGGAGGAGTGCGATAATTGCTTATATAATTGGGGATTCTCCGGGTTATAATGCTATGAAAAGGTTTATTGGGATAAATTGGGCAAATGAGGTAGAGCCGGATTTATACCTACATGAGGAAGGGTACTATATCGTCAAATTCCAAACTATTGATGATAAGAAAGAAATTCTCTATTCAGGACCTTACTCATTCAACAATTAACCTATTATACTGAAGCAGTGGACACCGGATTTTGATTTCAAGGAGGAAACCCACTGAAATTCCCTTAAGGGTACAATTTCCTAATCTCCCAATGAATTGCTGGGGTCATAACTCTTTGAGTAGAATGGCTAGTGCAATAGGTACTCCAATCTATGCAGATGAGTGGACTGCTAAGAAAAAGAGTATTATTTGCAAGGATGTTGATAGAAGTAAATATTACGAGAGAATTGCCTACTGAGATAAAGGTAATGGACCCTAATGGAAAGACATTCCTACAAGATGTTAGGTATGACTGGAAACCAGAATTTTGCCAGAAATGCTTAGTGGTTGGACATAGATGTGGTGTGGAACAGCAACAATATAAACAACAAAAGAAACAACAAGGCAAAAGAAGAGAAGCAAAGAAAGTAACAATGAAATGGAGAACTAAAAGCCCAGTGAAAGAAGTGGTTAATCCATTAGGGGAGGATAACCTACAATAAAGGGAATCACAGATGCTTAGCCAAAGAAAAGTTGCAGATGAGAAGGATATCCAACCAATGGAAGATCAGGAAAATGTTTAATAGGATCACATACAGACATCCTCTCAGCAACAGAGCATAATGGAAAACTCAATGGACAAAGGCAAAGCTATAGAGGACAGGTTTGAACTGGATATGACAAACTTTCCAGCTTTATCAGTCATTGCTATGAGGAATTCTTTTGGACCATTGACTAAGGGATCATGGTATTTGAGTAGTGTACTTCCTGATAAAGGAAGAGGTAGACTAACTTGCTGATGAAGTGGATATTTTGGAATATTATAGGGGTGAATAAAAGGTATAAACAAAAAGAGTTTAAAAAATATATTAGTAATCAAAGAATAAAACTAGCAGTCATAGTGGAAATAAGACTTAAGGAACATAATTCTAGTAAAATCATATCAAATATACTGCCAAGGTGGAACTATGCTACCAACTATCAGAATGCTTCAAATGGGAGGATATGGTTTACTTGGGACTCGTAGTGGTATAATGTTACTATACTAAGTGTTGCAGTTCAATACATACATTGTTTGGTACAAGATATGGTGGGAATTATTGATTGTGTAGTTGCAGCTATATATGGTTACAATACCATAGAGCAAAGGAAACAATTATGGAGTGGTTTGAAGGACATTGCAACAGGAAACGCAAAAACATGGTTTCTATGTGGGGATTTCAATGCAGTCCTACATACCAATGACAGGCTGATGGGCAACCCCATTACATATACAAAAGTGCAGGATTTTGCTGACTGTGTAGCTAATCTAACTCTGGATGAACTGGCATGGATAGGTGACTATTACACATGGTCAAACAAGCAACATGGTGTAGAAAGGATCAGCAGCAGAATTGACAGAGCATTTGGCAATTATGAGTGGATGATGCAGTGGGGTCATGTGGCTACTGAATATGGATTGCCATACATATCTGATCATAGTCCAATGCTATTAACTCTTTACTCAGCTCCCAAACCTGGCAAAACATCTTTCAGATTTTTTAATGTCTGGGCAGATTATGAAAGCTTTATACCCATTGTAGGAAGAATCTAGAATCAATCTTTCACTGAGGGTACAAATGAAGAACATTTGGATAAAATTGAAGAGGTTAAGGCCTTTGTTCAGGACCCTAAATATTGAGCACTATAGAACTATTAGTATGAAGATTGAACAAGCTAGAACAACCTTAGAGGAGGTGCAACAGAAGATAATTACAGCATATAATGACAATCTGATTGAAGAAGAGAAAAACCTATTGCAGAACTTAGAAAAATGGTCCATTATTGAAGAAAGTGTATTAAGGCAGAAAGCAAGAACTAAGTGGATCAAATTGGGAGACTCTAATACCAAGTATTTTGCAGCTGTTATGAAGGAAAGAAGTCAGAGAAAGCAAGTAAATGAACTTGTATCAATCATGGGAGATAAACTTGTTCATCCTGACAGCATAAAGAAGGAAGTGGTAGATTTCTATAAATCTTTAATGGGATTAGCAACTCAATCTCTGCCTGCAATAGATAGAATGATCATGAGTAATGAGCCAAAACTATCACAAATGCAGAAACTTTCTCAATGTGCTGAGGTGACTAACAAAGAGATCTATAATGGATTATGTGCTATTGACAGTGATAAAACACCAGGAATTGATGGCTACAATGCTTACTTCTTCAAGAAGGCATGGGTGATTATCAACAATGAAGTCAGTCAAGTAGTGAAAGAGTTCTTTAGTACTGGGAAATTGTATAAAGCAGTGAATTGTACCTCTATCACATTGGTCCCTAAAATGTCCAATCCTAGTACAATAAAAGATTACAGGCCTATCGCTTGTTGCACCATGTTATACAAGTTAATTTCTAAAGTCCTAGTTGGCCGAATACAACAAGTGATAGCATCAGTAATAAGTGAAGCTCAATCTAGTTTCATACCTGGAAGGAGGATAGCAGATAACATTATACTAGCTCATGAACTAGTCAAAGCTTATACAAGGAAGAACATTTCTGCCAGATGTGTGATCAAGATTGATCTCCAAAAAGCCTATGATTCAGTTGAATGGAGTTTTTTAGAGCAAGTCATGATTGAAATGGGATTCCCAGAAAGATTTGTGAATTGGATAATGGAATGTGTGAAAACTGTTAACTACACTGTTATGGTTAATGGAGAGACTACTCCACCTTTTGATGCTGCCAAAGGCCTAAGACAAGGTGATCACATATCCCCTTTCTTGTTTGCAATTGTAATGGAGTATCTCAGCAGAAAGCTTAACAAATTGAAGGAGCTGAAAGAGTTTAAGTTCCATCCAAGGTGTGCAAAGTTAGGGATTACCCACTTAAGCTATGCAGATGATCTCTTGATATTTGCTAGGGGTGATCTCAATTCTATTTCTCATATTCAAGATTGCTTCAATCATTTCTCTCAAGTGTCTGGCTTACAGGAAAATTTGAAAAAGAGCTCAGTGTATTTTGGAGGAGTACAACAGAGTACTAAGATGGAAATTATTCAAAAGTTGGGCTACATAATAGGAGAATTACCATTTAAATATCTTGGTATTCCTCTTGCTACCAAGAAACTATCCCTGATATAGTGGCATCCTTTAATAGAAAAGATATTTGCAAGGATTTCCTCATGGACTGCCAAAAAGCTCTCTTATGCTGGAAAAGTGCAGCTGGTCCAAACTGTCCTATTTGGTATTCAATCTTACTGATCACAACTATTCAACTTACCAATGAAAGTTATGAAGATGATAGAGGCTTATTGCAGAGGTTACATTTGGTCTGGGATCAACACCATTACAAAAAAAATCCCTTGTGGCTTGGGATAGGATGTGTACACCTAAGTCAAGAGGGGGTTATGGTTTGATTAATTTACAAATGTGGAACAGAGCAGCTATAGAAAAACTGTGTTGGGATGTAGCAAGCAAACGAGATAGCTTATGGATAAGATGGATTCATGCATACTACATCAAAGATAAGAGGATAAAAGACATAGCAATCCCACAATAGGCAAGCTGGATGGTGAGACAGATTCTAAGTGCCAGAACAGTACTACAACAAATTCAACATAGGCAACAGGCCAAAGAGAGCATGATCAGACAGTTCTATTATCAGTTATTGGGAAATAGTCCAAGAGTTGCGTGGAAGTCTATGATGTTCAAAAACAAAGCTATACCAAAAGCTATATTCACAATGTGGCTACAGTTGCAAGGTAAACTTCTAACTGCAGATAGATTGATTAAATGGAGAGTCAATGTGGATCCAAGTTGTTCCCTATGTCAGCTGAATGAAGAAACTAGAGATCATCTATTTGTGAGCTACTCCTTTACAAAAACAGTGTGGCAAAAGATACTACAATAGATGCGAAGGCAAGAAGTAATTGGAGATAACTCGGGGAAACATCAAGAATGGATAACACAGAGAGCTAAGGGCAGATCCTATAGAGAACAACTATACAGAATGGTTTATGCAGAGGTAACCCATGGTGGTCTGGATTGAAAGGAACATGAGAATATTTCAACAGAGAAGTAGAAGTGCTGATAGTATAGCTAGAGAAATAGCCTACATATGTACTGTGCGAGCTACAAAAGGAATCAGTAGTTTAATTCAACATTTTATGCTTCATTAGACATAGTATGTAGGATGAAATTATTTTCTTGAGTTTTTTAATAGATATAGTTGATGAGGTATAAAGCAGACTATGAAATGTAAAGATTATCGGTGATTAATAAAATGTTAATTACCTAAAAAAAACAAATTAAAATGGAGGGAGTATTGCAAGCTAGAGACTTCAACACTTGATAATTAAAATGATAAGTTTATGTTGCGGGAGATAGAGCTAGGGGTTGACGAGTTCATTCGAGTGGATCCTATTGCATGACGGATCGAGACTGAAATGTGATGGGCTGAAGATCGGCTCATCGAGCCAAAGTACAAAGTTGGAACATACGTCTTCAAGATCTTCGAGCCCATGACTCCGGAACCAACCCTGAATGAGCTCGAGGAGACATTATCGGACCAAATAACGGAAGGCCAAGATATCCGTAACCGGTCAAATATCAAGATGGGAATCTCAAAACGTATCAATGTGATACCGATTAATTAGAAAATCACGATATTTCTTACCTTTTAAAGAATTGTATCTTAAGTAGGACTCTCCTACTATATAAAGGGGGAATGATTATTTTGTAAGGAATATTGTAACACACATCCTAAAGCAATACACTGTTATTTTGACTCGAGGATGACCAAACTTCAAGGCCAAGACTGTTCAACTTATGTGGTTTGCATTTACTTTTCTGTCATTGATTTCAATATTAATCTGTTTTCTCAATTTGTATCAAGTTAGATCACGTATCCTTAAAATCGCGTATAAATTCAATTGTTATCCAATTTTGAGGGTAAATAGTTTGGCGCCCACCACGGGGCTAAGGATAATAGTGGTTATTTGATACAAACTTTCATAACATACACTATTTTAAACTTGTTCTTTGGAGTGCCTTTGATTCCAATATCAAAATGTTGAACTCTCAATCAACACCCTTACACGTTGATAATGATTTTGGCCACCATGGAGAAAATGATAACGTAGCACCTGGGAACGATGTACCCCCAGTCGATCTCGATGGAGTCCCAGCTACAGAACCAATCGACTTCAGTTCACATGTAGCCATCAACGCAAATTTGCCCACCGATCCTGAGGACAACGTTTGTAGAGATGTTCGATCAGCCGTTCAAAGTACACATGGCGGTGAAGATGGTAGAATCATCCTGCGGGCGATTTTTGAAATGTTACAAGATCAATAGGCAGCGATAGCCCTATTCCAGAACCAGAGTCGCCCACCAAGTAAGATTGAGCCCGAGTCATCCCAGGAAGTTGTCCACAGAGTTGAATTGGCCTCAAAGAGATCGAATGAGAAGGAATCGGGGACTAAATTGGTAATCATGAAGATGCTCGAGGAACTGACAAAACTAATTGAGTAGGGAGAGAAGAAGATTGAGGCAAATGACAAGAAGGTGGAAACATATAATTCCAGGGTCGATCAAATCCTGGGAGCACCGCCGATATTGAAAGGCCTAGACTCCAAAAAGTTCGTGCAGAAACCTTTTCCCTCGAGCACGGCTCCCAAGCCGATCCTTAATAAGTTCTGCATGCCCAAGATTCCTAAATACAATGGAATGACCGACCCGAACGATCATGTCACCTCTTACACATGTGCTATCAAAGGGAATGATCTAGAGGATGATGAGATCGAATCTGTCTTACTAAAGAAATTTGGAGTGACCCTGTTAAAGGGAGCTATGATATGGTATCACAATTTTCCACCTAATTCTACTGACTCATTTTCTATGCTTGCAGATTCTTTCGTGAAGGCACACGCCAGGGCCATCAAGGTCGAAACCAGGAAGTCAAACCTTTTCAAGGTAAGACATAAGGTGTCACGACCCAAAATCCACTAAGGGTCATGATGGCGCCGGACATTGCTGTCAGGCAAGCCAACCAAAATACTTGATTAAGTTCTCGTTTTAACAATTTTGAAAAACTATGATTTTCCTTTAATTTTATTAGTAAAAGACAATCTTTACAATGTCAATAAAAGAATGTTTGGAAGTAAATACAAGATACCCAATAATCATCCCCGAACCCGGTATCACAAGTGCATGAGCATTTACTAGGAATGAAATAAAATACAGTAACTGTACGGAATACAAAGTGGACAGAAATGAAAATACAGTACAATACTCTAAAGGGGACTCTACTGGCTGCAGGTCATCTTGATAAATGCAGCTCACCTGAGTCTACATATCAACCATGCCGCTATGTCACTAAGCCACTAGTCACATATGAACCTATGAAACAAAAATGCACAACAAGTGTAATATGAGCACGAAAACAACGTGTACCCAATGAGTATCCCGTCTAATCTCGAAGAAGTAGAGATGAGAGGTCAACTTCGACACTTACTAGTGGTCCAGTAATGATACGTCCGTAATATAATGAATCGAGGATTTATATAAATGGGATTTGTAATTCAATAGGGTGAAACATGTAAACAATTCTTTCTTTTATGCGAAATTTCCAAATTTCCTTTTTCATCATTTATACACATATTTTCAAGCCGAGAAGGGGCAATAACAACCTCAATAAGTTTCAAGGCAAGCAATATAAGCATGCGCAAATCATGCCGAGGAGGTACGGCCCGATCCAATAATATTTAAATTGTAAACTGCCAGAGGGTCGATTGATGTGAACCATAGATGCATCGATTACCCCGCTTGCGAATCATACATGCGACGCGGTCAACATAAATACACAAATACCTCGTTCGTGAACCATACATGCGACGCATGCACACATAGATACACACAGTCAAACAGCCAAATAAGAGTTTATTGGGGAATGTTTATTTCAATAAAATCCAATTCTCTTTTGATGATTTAAGAAAAATAAAGTTTAATCCTTTTAGAAATTCATTCACCAATTCGATAGGATTTAAGCAATTCAAATGTCAATAAGATTACAAATATTCCAAGTATAGCATGTTTTTGGGTCCTAGACCACCCGGACTTAAACATAATAGTAGCTACGCACGGACTCTCGTCACCTCGTGCGTACGTATCCCCCACAAATAGGAGCACATAACCAATTATTTCACCTATGGGGACAATTCCTTCTTACAAGGTTAGAAAGGAGACTCACCTTGCTCCGAAGATCCATAATCGGCATTCCTCGTCCTTCCGAAGACTCGAATCGATGTACAAAGCTCCAAAGCTAGCCAATAATAATTGAAATCCATTAATAGATGCTCAATTACCCCTAATGATCCAATTTATAACAATTCCTAACCCCGATCGAAAAGTTGACCAATACGCCTTCGGGCCCACGTGCCCGAATTCCGAAATTTTTCGAAGAATAAGTTTACCCACAACCTCACGAGCTCAAATATATAATTTACTCTCAATTTCCTACCCAAAATCGTGGCCAAAATCCAAAAATACCATTTCTAAGTCTTCCCACCAAAACCCCAAATTTCTACCAAATTTCATGCTCAAATCCATACATAATTAATGTATTTAACTCAAGATAGGTGGGGATAGCTTACTTTGTCGTTGATGATGAAAAACCCCTCTTGAAACCCTCCAAGAATCGCCCAAGCCAAGAGAAAGATGAAAGAAAATGGCCAAATCCTGACTTTAAAACAACCCACTGCCTCCAGCCCTTTCTGCACCTGCGGTCTCTCATCCGCAGATGGGGTAAAACGACCGCATCTGCGGTCTCAGCCTAGCCGTCCATGTCCTCTTCTGGGGAACGAAGGCCGCTTCTGTGGCTCCGCACCTGCAGCCCTAGTCTCGCAGGTGCCGTTACACCAGCAATCAGCAACTTCAGCCCTTTCCAAAATTCCATTTTTGATCTGTTAACCACCCGGAATCCACCCGAGCCCCCAGGACCCCAAAACAGTCATACCAACCAGTCCCAAAACACATTACGGACTTGCTCGAGGCCTCAAATCATATCAACCAATGCTAAAATCATGAATCAACCTCCAATCCAAGTTTAATGAACATTAGAATTTCAAACTTCTACATTCAATGACGAAACCTATCACATCACGTACGATTGACCTCAAATTTTGCACACAAGTCATATTTGACATTATGGACCTACTCCAACTTTTGGAATTGGATTCCGACCCCAATATCAAAAAGTGCACTTCCGGTCAAACTTCTCAAAACCTTCAAATTTCTATCTTTAGCCAAATGACTCCAAAATGACCTACGGACCTCCGAATTCACTTCCGATCGCGCTCCCAATACCAGAATCACCATACAGAGCTATTCCCAGGCTTGGAATCTCAAACGGACATTGATAACCCTGAAATGCACTTCAATCCAAACTTATGAGATTCTTCCAAAAATGCTAATTTCCATAATAGGCGCTGAAACGTTCCCGGGTCTTCCAAAACCCAGTTCGGACATACGTCCAAGTCTGAAATAATCCTACGAACCTGTTGGAACCTTCGAATCCCGATTCCGAGGTCGTTTACTCAAAAATCTAACCTTAGTCAATTCTTTCAACTTAAAGCTTTCGAAATGAAAATTCTCTTTCCAAATCAACTTCGAACTTCCTGGAATTCAATTCCGACCGTGTGCACAAGTCATAATACCTGAAGTGAAGCTGCTTATGGCCGCAAACTGCTAAATGACGCGCCAGAGCTCAAAACGACCGGTCGGGTCGTTATATTCTCTCCCACTTAAACATACGTTCGTCCTCGAACGTGCTAAGAACTGTGCTGGAGTTGTCCGAAATCACTGTTTAACACCTTGAGCACTTAACTTAGCTGAGAACCCTAGCTCGATCAATCTGAAGATATACTTTTTCACTTAAGCAAATAAGCCTTAGAGCCCAATTCCAATATCCATAATTCTCTGTCAGGCCTGTTCCAACATACGCTCACCGTATCAATAGCTACACGCAGCACCAAAACATAACTGCATACCTTAGCTGCATTCACACCTTGCACCACTTTACTCACAGGACCACAATAACATTCTCTTATCAAATTAGTCGAAATTCCACGAATCTGATGCTCCCATTGCACCTCATGACATACATAGGTCTTGATCTAACTTTTATAATACTGCCACGATGGAAGACATGTGTAGAAATTCATAACCAACTGCCGAACCAACAAATCATTGGGTCTATACTCCTGACAAGAACCATCACCTCATTCTGAACCAAATAATGGTCTTAGATCCTTGATATACTTCATATAATCAGATTGCACTGATCCTAAATCCAATGATCTCGTCTCACCCAGTATGAACTGCCCAGGCAATAAGCCACCCCGAACATGATCAAAAGTCTCATATGATGCCACAATGTGCTAATATGATACCAATTCGAATGCGATACAAAAGGAAAACGAACTCTGAAAAGGATATCCAATTGCCCCGCTCGCGAATCATACATGCGATGCGGTCAACATAATTAAACAAACACCCTGCTCGCGAATCATACATGCGACGCTGGCACACAGCTAATATGAGTTTTCCTTAGAAAAATAGGAAACAAAACACATAAAAATAGATATAGGGAATTTTACTCAACATCACACTGTTGTGGCGCGCAACCCGATCCAAACAACATACCCATGACGGCGTGCCACCCGATCTACACATAAAATTCACAAAGGAGTTACACACCGAGCTAGATTGCTCATTACGACAAAATATCGAATATCAGACACAAGCACGTTAAGTGCATAATACCATCTCTGGGGAGACATATAGCGCTACAAGCTACGAACTCAAGCGCAACTGAGGTGCGATATACGATCTGAATCTCAAGAGCCATTCCGCTTATATAACATCATCACTACGTGGAACCTCAACACATAAAAAATTCACCAAACCATCTCACAACTCACACGGAAAAATTTATCATTACATGAAATAGCTGACGACGAAATAACACCCCGACTACTCTTCCATAAGGAGCGCATTGCTGAAATGAACACATTTGGCCTGATATAGAGCCCATATTCACATTTAAATCCATCCACAGACTTCAAGCTGATTCTGATCGCACTGAATTAAGCTAACAACATTTCAAAGGTCCATAATAACTCCCTTTTTCTCATAATCCACAAGAAAACCGTCATAACCGAAGTAATCCTTTACAGTCCACAACCCAATAAACCGAGTGCCCTCCAGACATCAATTCTCAATTTAACGACATCACTACAATCTTCATACTTGGTTTAACTTCTTCAATCAATCAAGTGACTACATGCCACACTTATACAACCTTCCTGTGGGACACGCTCTCACAACCTTCCGTAACAAATAACAGGTCCATACATCCAAACCACCGGCCGCACTAACGCTGAAAAGCGATCAAGAATCCTTAACCAGGATGCAAAGCCTCTTTCACAAAACACCAATCTCAGGTGACGCTGAAGATAATACCAACTTACTTTAAACATCGAAACTCCTTTCCTGCTCATCCAAGCTAGTGACATCCTTGTCAACACCGAACTGCAACCTTGATCCTCACTTCAGATTCCATGCCACTCACTGTACCCCACATGCCAATATACAATAGAACACGGTTTTCATTATAAATCTGGAACCTCTAATAGATTAACACTTCATCATATAAAAACTTTTCACTTAACTCACTTCAGGAGAACCATAGCAACACAGGTGAATTCTCATAACCGTAGAATAAGCAAATCTCTAAGCAGTGCTCTAAGCCACCATAGCCCTTCCGGGATCCGCCTACATATAACAGGCCATAACAGTAGAATACTTCTAAATAATATTAATTACGGCAGTCGACAAGCCTCACACGTGCCGTCACAAATCACTTGCATAACTTGATCATGTTGAAGGAACTGATCACTAACACCAATATGCCAATTCAACTATGGCTAACCAATCTATCTTCTTTCAAATTAATTCTTGATTGCCTTAGAAATAATAATAATAACTCCATTCAACACATAACACAATCCAACTGCACTCATCTCGAGTGACCTTGAATCACGAGACCATACTGTCTCAAATCCCACGAACCATTTCATACCTCCCAAATGCTACACTGCAAGTCAAAACATCATAGAACATTCTGGGCCTCTTCTCATAAGCTGCTACAAAGCTTGATTCTTAACCGTACCTATAGGCTCGAAATCATTAGGCACTACACTTTACCCCTTTGAATCCACTAGGACCATTGTTGAGAGCCACCCGCTCTGACTTGGCCCTGAATTTAATCAACTCCATGAATCTTCTAGCACATGAATACCCTCTCGATGAAGCATCTAGCAGAATCACTTCGCTTGAAACCGGCATATATACAAGGCATAAATCTTGAATCCTTTCCCAAGTCTGAACATGAGCCAATAAGGACAACCATAACATACCTTTAACAATCCCTTTGCTCAAATTACCACTTATGTCCTTTTCCCGTAGCTGAAATAACCCATCAATATGCTAATAACCAGAAACCTCGCAAGTAGTTAACCATGCAACCCAATCACAAGCGGTTGGACTCTCCCACTTAGCTTGAAACCACTTTTACATATCTCTGGAATTCACCAGGATTCTTTATCTCTTATTGACATAACCTTGCGCAATCAACCGCCAAAATTCTCAGAATTTTCCTGTAGAACCCCTTTTATACTCCGAATCATCAACCACATTCGCACGACCGATCTCTTTGCTGTACAACTAATAGAATTCTTCGCAGAAGCCTCGCCAACCATGCGACCGCTAAGCTGCTCACAGGGAATAACCCACCTATGGAAATCACTTCCCGACATCTTCCAACGCTGTTGCACGGGGTACAATCACTACGACATCAATAACCCATCCTGAGTCCGAGCTCACTCTCTAGCTGTACAAGTCCATTCACCCCTCATGGACATCAATTAAATGTGTGACAATATCCTTCCAATTCAAAATTATGTTGTACCCTTCTTCATATCAAGCAACTCCCTTTCGACGTATCCAATCTCCCGCCGCATAGTAGTCAATACTTGAAATTAAATCTGTAGACCCCAATCAACAATAACTAAAATTTCCAAATCATACTAAACTCTCTTTAAGGTACGTAGTCATCCTACTACAAAGCCCATATGCAACTCCGCCACTCTCTCACTTTGGCGGAACTCACCCCTTTAATCGACTACTCGACATTTGCTTTTTATACCTGTCCTTCTAGAAGTTTTAACCACCGCCTGACACTCCCCACATGACCCTCCTCATCCTTTGCTGCTCAGCTACTGCCTTAAATAAAATCTGTCTTCGTAACACTTGAACCCACAAATAACTACTAACTTTAAACCTCTTCGAAGATCATTTTTCTGGAGCCGTCAGTATTAGAAACACTAATTCAATCCAGAACCACCGCAACCCGCGATATCTAATAGTTGTTTCTCCAATATTATTCCACAATACCCTGCCCCAAAGACGGTTTGATGAAAACCATAACACCAGCGAACCTAACATATTCAATCACAGACGGCGACACCACGTCGCAGACAAAAATCCCATCACGCTTGAAATCACCAAGCCTTGTTATTCCATCACTCCAAATCTAGACATCCCTAGGCCAATTACTTTTCCTCTGCCAAAAATGAGATATCAAATGTTTGAATCATGCACTGAGTAGACTTCCTTTCAAATCATTCACTACCCTAACACATAGGCAAGTATCCTACCATCAAGTCAATACTGTGCAATAACCAATCGTGAGCATCATAGCAATCTGTGCATAGCCTCAAAGCTCTCAGGAATACTGTTACCAAGCTGAAATGACAAGATATCCTTCCACAAGGCAACGACAATAGCCCAACCAACTATATCGGGAGAAATATCCCGCACCACATCTGTAGTATCATTACAATTCTTCAACTCTCGATTTATAACAAGCGGTTTGTGTCGCGTAAGATTGAGTAGGAAGGAAACAAGGGCATAAGCCTCAAGGAATCAAATCGCACGATGGGGAATCAAGAAAGGAAGTACTCCTAACAGTCCCGTAGCCTCTTGAAGATAAGTACAGACGCCTCCGTACCGATACGCAAGACTCTACTAGACTTGCTCATGACTCGTGATACCTAAGGAAACCTAGTGCTCTGATACCATGTTGTCATGACCCAAAATCCACTAAGGGTCGTGATGGCGCCAGACATTGCTGTCAGGCAAGCCAACCAAAATACTTGATTAAGTTCTCATTTTAACAATTTTGAAAAACTATGATTTTCTTCAATTTTACTAGTAAAAGACAATCTTTACAAAGTCAATAAAAGAATGTTTGAAAGTAAATACAAGATACCCAATAATCATCCCAGAACCCGGTGTCACAAGTGCATGAACATTTACTAGGAATGAAATAAAATACAGTAACTGTCCGGAATACAAAGTAGACAAAAATGAAAATTTAGTACAATACTCTGAAGGGTACTCTGCTGGCTGTGGGTCGTCTCGATAAATGCATCTCACCTAAGTCTCCATATTAACCATGCCGCTATGCCACTAAGCCACTAGCCACATATGAACCTGTGCAATAAAAATGCACAGCAAGTGTAATATGAGCACAAAAACAACGTGTACCCAATGAGTATCCCGTCTAATCTCAAAGAAGTAGAGACGAGAGGTCGAATTTGACACTTACTAGTGGTCCAATAATGATACGTCCGTAATATAATGAATCGAGGATTTATATAAACAGGATTTGTAATTCAATAGGGTGAAACATGTAAACAATTCTTTCTTTTATGCGAAATTTCTAAATTTCCTTTTTCATCATTTATACACATATTCTCAAGCCGGGAAGGGGCAATAACAACTTCAATAAGTTTCAAGGCAAGCAATACAAGCATGCGCAAATCATGTCGAGGACGTACGACCTGAACCAACAATATTTAAAATGTGCACTGCTAGTGGGTCGAATGGCGCGAACCATAGATGCATCTATTATCCCACTCGTGAATTATACATGCGACGCGGTGAACATAAACAGACAAATACCCCACAAGCAAACCATACATGCAATGCGGGCACACATAGATACACACAGTCAAACAGCCAATTAAGAGTTTATCGGGGAATGTTTATTCCAATAAAAGACAATTCTCTTTTAATGATTTAAGGAAAATGAAGTTTAATTCTTTTAGAAAGTCATTCACCAATTCGATAGGATTTAAGCAATTCAAATGTCAATAAGATTACAAATATTGCAAGTATAGCATGCTTTTGGGTCCTAGACTACCCGGACTTAAACTTAATAGTAGCTATGCACGGACTCTCGTCACCTCGTGCATACGTAGCCCCCACAAATAGGAGCACATAACCAATTATTTACCTATGGGTACAATTCCCTCTTACAAGGTCAGAAAGGAGACTCACCTCGCTCCGAAAATCCATAATCGACATTCCTCGTCCTTCCAAAGACTCGAATCGATGTACAAAGCTCCAAAGCTAGCCAATAATAATACAAATCCATTAATATATGCTCAATTACCCCTAATGATCCAATTTATAACAATTCCTAACCCCGATCGAAAATTTGACCAATACGCCCTCGGGCCCACGTGCCCGGATTCCGAATTTTTTTGAAGAATAAGTTTACCCACAATCTCACGAGCTCAAATATATAATTTACTCTCAATTTCCTATCCAAAATCGCAGCAAAAATCCAAAAATACCATTTCTAGGTCTTCCCACCAAAACCCCAAATTTCTACCAAATTTTATGCTCAAATCTGTACATAATCAATGTATTTAACTCAAGATAGGTGGGGATAGCTTACCTTGTCGTTGATGATGAAAACCCCCTCTTGAAACCCTCCAAGAATTGCCCAAGCCAAGAGACAGATGAAAGAAAATGGCCAAATCCCGACTTTAAAACAACCCACTGACTCCAGCCCTTTCCGCACATGCGGTCTCTCCTCCGCAGATGCAGGACAATGACCGCATCTGTGGTCCTAGCCTAGTCGTCCATGTCCTCTTCTGCGGCTCTACACCTGCGACCCTAGTCTCGCAGGTGCGGTTACACCAGCAACCAGCAACTTCAGCCCTTTCCAAAATTCCATTTTCGATCCATTAACCACCCGGAATCCACCCGAGGCCCCTGGGACCCCAAACAATCATACCAACAAGTCCCAAAACACATTATGGACTTGCTCAAGGCCTCAAATCATATCAAACAACGCTAAAATCATGAATCGACCTCCAATCCAAGCTTAATGAACTTTAGAATTTCAAACTTCTATATTCGATGACGAAACCTACCAAATCACGTCCGATTGACCTTAAATTTTGCACACAAATCATATTTGACATTATGGACCTACTCCAACTTCCGGAATTGGATTCTGACCCCGACATCAAAAGGTCCACTTCCGATCAAACTTCTCAAAAACCTTCAAATTTCTATCTTTAGCCAAATGACTCCAAAATGACCTACGAACCTACGAATTCACTTCCGATCATGCTCCCAATACTAGAATCACCATACGGAGCTATTCCCATACTCGGAATCTCAAACGGATATTGATAACCCTGAAATGCACTTCAATCCAAACTAATGATATTCTTCCAAAAATGCTAACTTCCACAATAGGCGTCGTCATTCCCGGGTCTTCCAAAACCCAGTTCGGACATACGCCCAAGTTTGAAATCATCCTACAAACCTGCTGGAACCTTCGAATCCCGATGTCAAGGTCGTTTACCCAAAAATCTAACCTTAGTCAATTCTTTCAACTTGAAGCTTCCGAAATGAGAATTCTCTTTCCAAATCAACTCCGAACTTCCTGGAATTCAATTCCGACCGTGCGCACAAGTCATAATACCTTAAGTTAAGCTGCTCATGGCACGCTAGATCTCAAAACCACCTATTGGGGCATTACAACAATGAAATGGTCAGAGAGTTCGTGTCTCGATTCCAAATGGAACGGATGGACCTACCATCGATCGCTAATGATTGGGTCGTTCAAGCCTTCACCCAAGGACTCAATGTTCGAAGCTCGATGGCTTTGCAATAGTTGAAGTAGAATCTGATAGAGTACCCGGCTATTACTTGGGCCAATGTGCATAACCACTGTCAATCAAAGATCAGGGTCGAAGACGATTAACTTAGGGCTCCTTTCGGGTTCGTTTATCCTGTCAGACCCATCTATAGAATCAAGAGAGATATTGATCGGGAACTGAGATCAAACAAAGATCGGTACCAGCCATATAATGGGGATCATAGAAGCAGTGGATCCAAGCAATGTTCTATGCAAAATGAAAGGAGAAGAAACCGAGGCTAGAGCTCTCGAGGGCTCATGAGCAAGAATGGTTTTGACGGGCCTATCGGACCTAAAGAAGCACCACGATTATTGGAATACAACTTTAATGGTGATGCGGCTGCCATCATATCGTCTATCGAACGCATCAAAGATACCAAGTGCCCTCAACCTTTACAATCCGATCCAGCCCAAAGAGACCTAACCAAATGTGCAAATATCATGGCACTCATGGCCACAAAATGGAGGATTGTCAACAGTTGAGAGAAGTAGCCCAGTTATTCAACAATGGGCACCTTCGAAAATTTCTGAGGGACCGAGCCAAGAATCATTTCAGAAATAGGGACTCTAAAAAATAGTTCGAACCGGAAGAACCTTAAAACGTTATCAACATGATCATCGATGGAGTCTATGTCCCTTAAGGACCAATGTTGAAATGCACCAAAGTGTCCATCACAAGGGAATAATAGACTCGAGATTATATACTAGAAGGAACCTTGTCTTTCAGCTACGAGGACGCAGAAGGGATCATGCAATGACACAACAATGCTCTGGTAATATCTGTACTCATAAATAAATCTCGAGTTAAGCATGCATTAATTGCTTCAGGTAGCTCGGCCAACATCATCAGGTCGAGAGTCGTAGAACAGCTCGGTCTACAAAATCAATCGTGCCCGCAGTCCGAGTTTTGAACGGATTCAACATGGCATGTGAAACCACTAAAGGAAAATAACATTACCGGTTAATACCGCCGAAACCATCCAGGAAGCTAAGTTTTATGTGATCGAAGGCGATATGAGACATAACGCCCTGTTCGAGAGGCCATAGATCCACAACATGAGGGCAGTGCCCTTGACTCTTCACCAGATATTAAAATTCCCAATGCCAAGAGGGATTAAACCAATCTATGGGGAGCAACTGGCCGCAAAAGAAATGTTTGAAGTCGAAGAAGTGATTTTGGTATCAACGTGGAAACATCGAAGGAACCAAGTTAGACTACAAAAAGGAAACTAAATAGCAATTATCGACACCAGCCATGACCCAATCAGAAAAACAGGGGATCGATGAAGATGATGATTACGGGGTTCCTAGATCTTTTATAGTACCCGATGATTCCGATGCTACAAAATCAACGGTTGAAGAGCTGGAACAAGTCACATTGATCGAACATCTACTCGATAGGAAGGTATACCTGGGCACGGGGTTAACCGCCGAGCTCAGGAAAAAACTCATTCAATTTCTCATAGCTAACATAGATTGTTTTGCTTGGTCCCATGTCGATATGATAGGGATCCCACCGGAGATAACTACTCATAAGTTAAGCCTTGATCCGAAATTCCATCCGGTCAAGTAGAAAATGAGACCCCAGTTCGAGGTCAAACATGCTTTCATCAAGGACGAGGTAACTAAACTCCTTAAAATAGGGTCTATTCGGGAAGTCAAATACCCGAAATGGTTAGCAAATATAGTAGTAGTTCCTAAAAAGGGAACAAACTGAGAATATGTGTAGATTATAAAGATTTAAATAAGGTATGTCCC
Source organism: Nicotiana sylvestris (assembly GCF_000393655.2). Lineage (NCBI taxonomy): Eukaryota > Viridiplantae > Streptophyta > Magnoliopsida > Solanales > Solanaceae > Nicotiana > Nicotiana sylvestris. The sequence continues at coordinate 85,340,683 of NC_091068.1, read as the reverse complement.
AAGGACTCTTCCCCTTTACCTAGCATCGATCGTATGATCGATGCCCACTCTGCGTACAACCAAATACGGATGAACCCGGATGATCAGGAAAAGACATCCTTCATCACTAAGTATGGCACATACTGCTATAATGTAATGCCATTTGGATTAAAAGATGTCGGTGCCACTTACTAATGCCTAGTAAATCGGATGTTCAAAGAACAAATAGGGAAATCCATGAAAGTTTACATTGACGATATGTTGGTTAAGTTCCTGCAAGCAGAGGAACATTTAAAGCATTTGCGGGAAACCTTCAGTATATTAAAGAAGTACAACATGAAGATGAATCCGGAAAAATGTGCGTTCGAAGTCGGATAAGGTAAATTTCTCGGGTTCATGGTATCCAACCGAGAAATCGAGATCAACCCCGAAAAGATCAAAGCTACCAAGGATATCAGGGTAGTGGACAACATGAAGGTCGTGCAAAGGCTTACCGGGCACATTTCCGCCCTGAGGCGATTTATCTCGAGGTCCTCCGATAAGAGCCACCAATTTTTCTCATTACTGAAGAAGAAAAACAACTTTACATGGACCCCGAAATGCGAACTGGCCTTGAAAGAACTTAAATGATATCTATCGAGCCCGCCACTGCTTCACACGCTGAGGGCAGACGAAAAACTATACTTGTGCTTGGTAGTATCAGAGATAGCAGTAAGTGGAGTCCTAGTTTGGAAAGAACAAGGTATGTAATTTCCAATTTATTATATTACCAGGACCCTAGGTGAGGCTGAAACTACATACCCTTGTCACACCTCTTTTTTCCTACACCCCGAAAGGAGTATATAAGGGAGTTTTATCCAATTTAAAGTGACAATCGAAACGGGATTATGTTATTAAAATTTCAGAGTCGCCACTTGGGATAATTTATGGTATCCCAAGTCACCAGTTTTAAATCCCGAATCGAGGAAAGATTGACTCTGTATTACAGTCCGCGAACACAGAAATCCGGGTAAGGAATTCTGTTAACCCGAGAGAAGGTGTTAGGCATTCTCGAGTTCCGTGGTCTTAGCACGGTCGCTCAACTGTTACAATTGGCCCATTATCTGATTTTAATACATGTTTTAGCCTATGGTAATTTTAAACTTTATAACCGCTTTTATTCATTATTAAGGAAGATTGCAACATCATTTAAAATATGTCTTGAACCGCGTCACATAAATGCACCCGCAATCCGCAACTTATTTTCTCTAACGTTGTTGAGATTTAGATTTGGGTCACATAAATGCGCACCCAAGTTTAGGAAGGTAAATTATTAAATAGCGTGCCTAAAACGACTACGCATTTTTAACTTTGCGAGGGCCATGGAAATTTCAACTAAATGGCACGCCTCGATTTCTAAGGATTTAAAATTAATTAAATGAGGGTCATGCATTTAAAGGTTTTATTTGGTACGGCACACCTCGATTCTAATTTTTAAAGGAAATTTAAACTAAATTTCGGAGGGCCATAGCTATTTGTGTTGTTAAATATGACGCACCTCAAGTTCATTTTAGAGAGTCTAATTAATTATGGAAGAGAAGAAACCCCAGGAGTTCAGAATATCCACCATGCTAAAAGCCCAAACTAAATTTGCTATCAGCAAACAAGCAAGCAAGGGAACTGGGCCAACGAAAACAAGCAGGCCCAAACGATGCCAAATACGCAATTCTGATTCTGGGCAAGTCTTTTCAGATTCAGGCTCAATATGAGCCCAAAACCCCGTGAGTCTGAGAATGACGAGCAAAGACTCGACTTCGAATCCCTGAAGCGCCCAAATTGTGTCCGAAAAGCTATAAAGGAACCAAATTTTAACAAGGGCAAACTGCTGATTCATGAAATTCTTTAAACACAAAATTAACGTTCACTTTGACAACTAAATGATATGCAACTTCAAATCTCAAAACCTCACGTTAACTCTAAGTACTGACATGGGAGTAAACCTCAACAAATCCTATGAAATTTCCACGAAACAGCCATATAATTCTGACTTGTTAAAAGAAATATGTGAAGAACTGTACTAGGCTGAGGAATTCTAAAAGAAAACCAGATTTGACTTTCATTTGAAATCCCTCATTGAAACAAATCATCACATGAACAAAAGAGAAAGGTTGAACAACAAACTTCTGAAGTTACTAAACTATGATTCAAACCATAAGAAAGCAGGTTTTAAAGACCAAATGGAAGGCAAAACATGGATCAATTGTGTTGTACCCAAAAATCTGAATTAATACATTTGAACCATGACCATGAAAGGCACATCCACAGATAAACAATTTCAACCAATCAGCTAAGAGCCACAGTCCTCAATCAATACATATTAAACGTCTAAACAGTTTTGAATCACTACATTCGAGCAAGCTCAAATACAAAACTTAAAATGAAGTAAAACATTAATGACATGGATGACTATATATGGTGAACTAAACTGAAGAACACATGAAGAAATGGTAATGAACTCTAGCATCATTTGACAAAAAAAATCGTAGCAATTATCATTTCTCTTCAAGCTTGGCTACATGACTTTCATCTTTGCATTTCACATGCTACTCAGGGGGTCAGTACATACCTGAATATAGCAAAAATAGAATCAGAAACCAAAGTGGAGATCCAGAAGAAAACAACAGCAGCAATAAACAGCAGGAGCAATAACTCAGCAGGGGAAATAGCAGCAGAAACCAGCTCAACCCAGCAATAAAACAGTGTTTTCCTAATATTAAACCCAAACCAGCTTTAAAATATCCAAAATTCAACCCATTTTTAGCCTAGAATGCAAAACTATCATAGGTTCAGTGATTTCAACTGACTATTAGGATTAGAATAACCAAAACCCAAGCGAAATTTTCAGTAGTTTCTCAAAAAAACCAGAATTATAAGTTATTTCAGAATTTCTTCAAGATAGCAGCCGTTTTTTATTTTTCTAGATTTTTTCTCCCTCCAAATTTTAGCCTCAAGTAATGATGCATTTATAGGCAAGATATTAGGGCATCCCAAAAGAAATCAGATTTGCACTTCTACCCTTTTGGAATTTTGATTTTAGCTTAGGTATCCTTAGTGTAAAATGCAGAACTTCAGTTTAGTCCCCACCTCAGCTTCCTAGAAGCTTCCTCAATCAGTTATTCAAAGATTCCTCTACCTAGAGTTCCTAAATTACCCTTACAACCGCTGTTATTTACTCCTTCAACTTAAAACCGACTCTGGGTCAATTTTGAATCAATGGTTCAAACCCAAATGAATGGGTCAGAATTGAACCCAAGGCCCAAACCAAAAGATCATAACTCCAATTGACTAATTCGAGCGAGAAGCAGAAAGGAAAAACAAATGAACAACTACAAAAGCCCAAAATCTAAACTAACCATTGATTTTCTTTTAAGCTAAATACCAAACCAGAATTAAACTAAATTAACAAATTAACAAAATCCATCTCAAGATAATTAACAGAACATGCCATAACCTAATATAAAATTAAGAAAACGGAGAACAGTAATTAAAAACTTGAAAAAAGAAACTAAAAGCTAACAAATGAACCCTAAATTAATCTAAAGGGAAAGGCATGGTTCGGAACTCTTCAACAAATTCAGACAGAGTACATGCCATTCAAACCGACATAGGAGATAAGAAAAGTAACAAGAGAAGAGATGAGCAATAATAGATAAAGAAAGAAAGAAAAACTCACCAATCAACTTGAAATCGAGACTGATAATGATTTAAACCTTAAATAATTTCAAACACCTGTTCTTTATCAAGAACAGGCGAACAACATTTATTTGTGGTGAAATCAATCTTGAGAGCTCAAAACGACTCATAGGAATGACCTTGCATGCATAGGCTTAGGTTTGGGGCTTCTAAGGCTCGAACCTTAGATTTAAGATTCAAAGATTTTGGGCAAGTTTCGAAGGAAACGGGGTGAGGATTTGGAGTGATGGAGTAAAGGGGGTTGTAGGGTGTTATTTTGGGGTCATTTGGTGGTGGCGGCGGCAGCTGGGAGCGGTGGAAAAGGGGGCGGCTTCTAGGGTTTGTTTCAGTCGTCTCTGAGGATGGTGAGTTTGAGAGATGAGACGAGGGGGGTTAGGGGTTCGGACATTTAAATACTAATATTGAGTCAGTCCGGACTGTTTGATCAACTGAGATCAACGGTCCAGATCAAAGTGAATGAAACGACGTCGTTTCAATTAAAGAAAGGGGGGATTAGACCGGGTAAAGGGCGGGTTTGTGCTCAACTAAACGGGTATGAGGGAAATTTCATTTGGGCTGGGGGAAATTAAATAGACTAGCCCAATTTAGACTCCTTTCTCTCTTAATTCAATTTTCTCTTCTTCTTTTTTCCTATTTTCAAATTCTTTTCAATTTCTTAAAAATAAAAATAAAACCTCAACTAATTCTTAAATCAAATTAATCCTGCCACTTTAAATTAATTAACTCTAAATAATAAAATCCACAATTAATTAAATACCAACTTAAAGGAAAAACCAACAAAATTCAAATCTACAAATTGAACAATGCAAAATAAACCATTTTTTGTGATTTTTTCCATTTTTGTAAAGCAACTAAATTACTAATTGATTTAGAAATGCAAAATTAAATCCTAAATGCAAATGCAACATATTTTATATTTTTTATGAGTTAAACAAAATTAACATGCGCAGACGAATGCAAGCAAATAACGAAAAATGCTACAAAAATCTACGAAATTGCAAATAATGGGAAATTTTTATTTTGTTTGAATTTATGAGAATAATTCATATAGGGCAAAAATCACGTGCTCACAACCCTCACCTGGAAAAATTGGCACTCGCTTTGCTAAGCGCCTTTAGGGAACTGAAACCGTATTTTCAGTGCCATCCTATATGTGTTGTGACAACTTACCCTTTGCAAAATATAATGCATAAACCCGAACTCTCTAGATTATTGGCCAAATGGGCCGTGGAAATCAGTAGGTACGATATTGAGTATCGACCCCGGACAACCATTAAGTCTCAAATTTTGGCAGATTTCGTGGTCGACTTTATGTCGGCCCTAATTCCCGAAGTCAAATGGGAGTTGTTGGTAAACCTAGGGACGTCCTCAAAAATCTAGACCCTCTTTACGGATGGTGCTTCGAACGCCAAAGGGTCCGGACTCAGCATCATATTGAAGCCACCAGCAGGGAATAAAGTTAGACGATCTATTAGGATTATAAAATTGACTAACAACGAGGCCGAACATCAACACATGATTGCAGGTTTTGAACTAGCCAAAAGCTTGAGGCAGAGGTGATTGAAGCTAAGTGTGACTCCCTCCTCGTGCTGAACCAAGCTAATGGAACATTCGAGGTCAGAGAGGAACGAATGAAAGATACTTGGATAAGTTGCAGGTAATATTGCATCGGTTCAAAGAGTGGACTTTGCAGCATGTACCTCAAGATCAAACTAGTGAATCCTAGTTCGGTCAAAGACGACGAGCTCAACTCGGGGGAAGTTGTACAACTCATGAGATCGGTAGTAGAAGAAGGACACGTCGAAATAAACTCTATAAGCTTGACTTGGGATTGGAGAAACAAATATGTAGAATATTTGAAGACCGGGAAACTGCCCTTAGATCCAAAAGAATCGAGGACCCTGCGTACAAAGGTAGCCTGATTCAGCTTGTCCAAAAATGGAACTTTGTTTAGAAGAATGTTTAATGGCCCACTAGATATATGCCTTGGACCAGGAGATACCGAGTATGTTCTGAGGGAAGTCCACGAGGCCACCTGCAGAAATCATTCAGGCGCCGAATCATTGGTTCAAAAGGTAATCAAAGCTGACTATTACTGGATCGAAATGGAAAAAGACGTGAAGGAGTTCGTACAAAAATGTGATAAATGCCAAAGCCATGCTCCAATGATTCACCAACCCGGGGAGCTGCTGCACTCGGTCTTGTCACCGTGGCTATTCATGAAGTGGGGAATGAACATTGTTGGCCCACTTCCATGGGCACCCAGTAAGGCTCAATTTATATTATTTATGACTGACTATTTTTTAAGTGGGTTGAAGCACAGGCATACGTGAAGGTCATGGAGAAGGAAGTCAATCGACTTCATTTGGGACTACATCATATATCGATTCGGAATGCCATCTGAAATCGTATGTAACAATAGGAAATAATTCATTGGCATCAAAGTGACCAAGTTTCTCGAGGATCATAAGATCAAACGGATCCTATCAACACCTTATCACCCTAGTGGGAATGGACAAGCCGAATCGACCAACAAAACTATACTCCAAAACCTCAAGAAAAGGTTAACCGACGCCAAAGGAAAATGGAAGAAAATCCTACCCGAAGTTCTATTGGCATATTGTACGACCTCGAAGTCTAGTACCGGGACCACTCCCTTCTCTTCATTTTACAATGCCGAAGCTCTAATACCGGTCAAAGTCGGAGAGCCAAGTATTAGATTCCGATATGCAACAAAAGAATCAAATGACGAGGCCATGAATACGAGCTTGGAACTATTGGATGAAAGGAGTGAAGTCGCCCTTGTTCGGTTGGCTGCTCAAAAACAACAGATCGAGAGGTATTACAATCGAAGGGTCGACCTTTGAAACTTCAACATTGGAGACTTGGTACTAAATAAGGTCACATTGAACATGTCACGACCCATATTTCCCACCATCGGGAGTCGTGATGGCGCCTACTAGATGAGCTAGGCAAGCCAATTATTTGAACAAATTACTTCTTTATCCATTTTATACTCTTTAAAAATTATAAAGCCAAAGTGTGTAAACAACGAAAAATTACAAAAAGTGGAAGAAATGCAGTAAATTATCTGAATATATATATCTAATACAACTGTTTGAACCTCGACCACCCAGAACTGGTGTCACAGTACCACAGACGATCTAAGAATGCTACATACAAAAGTCTGGAAATAAACAATACATTGTTTCTGAATTAAGGAAATGAAACGGGAATAAAGGGATAGAGGGAGACGCCAGGGCCTGTGAACGCCTGTAAGTCTACCTTGGATCTCCGCGTGGACTGAAGGCAGCCACCCAATCTACGGTCCAAATGTTGCTGCTCCGGGATCTACACATAGTGCAGAGTGTAGTATCAGCACAACCGACCCCATGTGCTGGTAAGTGCCTAGCCTAACCTCGGCGAAGTAGTGACGAGGCTAGGACCGGACTACCAAATAAACCTGTGCAATTTAACTATATACAGCGGAAAAGAAGAACAGTAATATATAGTCAAGTATAGGAGGGGTAACATGCTGTGGGGGAACTATCAATTTAGAATAGAAAGACAACAGGTAATTGAAGAAATAACATATCTCAGATATCAACAAAGAATCAGAAATCAATAAGTGCACGGCACCACCCTTCGTGCTTTTACTCTCGTCCTCACCAAAGCAATCAAGTAATGAAAATGTGCACGACATCACCCTTCGTGCTTTTACTCTCGTCCTCACCATATAATCAATATAATCGGCACAGAATGGTACATCGTGCAGCACGGCATCACCCTTCGTGCTTTACACTTTTTCCTCACAAATCATACACGGCATCACCCTTCTCTCTCACCAAAACAGTACATGGCATCACCCTTCGTGCTTTAACACTCTTCCTCACCCAAACAACAATCACAGATAATAGGGCAAGGGAATAAATGAAATTACAATAAGAATCCCAACAAGGGAACAATAGTTCAACAATCAAGTCCCGGCAAGGGAATAACATCAAAAGAAGCATCAACATCCCAGCTAGGGAGATAATATCAAAAATAACAAATTCCCAGCAAGGGAGATAATATAATAGTTCTCTTCTCTTTTTCACTTTTACTTCACAACTCACTTCACAACCTTAAGCCAATGCTCTAAAAGGTTTAATTTCCACTTATACTTTCACATTTCATTGTACAACTTGAGCCAACGCTCCTCAATGTTCAAATATCACAATTACTTCCACAAACTTTTTCCAACAATAGAAATCATCATCAACGCATAGATAATACAACGAAGCCATAATAATCACAATATAAGACTCACGGGCATGCTTTACACCAATATATAGATACTCATCACCATGCCTATACATCGTACTCGACAGATATTACATAGCAAATAGGACTCGACTCTTAATCCCTCAAGCTAAGGTTAGACCAAACACTTACTTCGATGCCACGAACACAATTCAAGACTCTACTATCGCTTTACCTCTTGATTCCACCACCAATTCGCTTATATCTAGTCACAAGTTACTTAATTACATCAATAAACGCTAAATGAATCAACTCTAATGCAAGAAAATGAGTTTTCCAAAGTTTTACCCAAAAAGTCAAAAATCGCCCCCGAGCCCACATGGTCAAAACCCGAGGTTACGAACAAAAACCCGATTACTCATTCCCCCACGAACCCAAATATATAATTTGTTTTGAAATCGGACCTCAAATCGAGGTCCAAATCCCCAATTTTTGAAAAACCTAGGTTCTACCAAAAACACCCAATTTCCCCCATGAAAATCATTGATTTTGAGTTGAAATCATGTGAAAAAATGTTAATGATTGAAGAAAACGAGTTAAAATTGACTTACAATCGATTTGGAAGAAGAGTTGTATTTGAAAAATCGCCCAAGATTGTTTTGGTTTTGAAAGAGTGTGAAAAATAAAAGTTTTTCGGCTAAGTTATAAAATTGGAGGTTGCAGATATGGGAATTGCGACCAGAGTTTGCAATTGCAAACCCAGACTTCTGCTAAGTTCGCATTTGCAGATGCAATGTCGCATTTGCGACTGAATTCTCGCATTTGCGACCTAGGGGGATTCCAGGCAGTTGTCGCATTTGCGACAGTCACTTCGCATTTGCGAAGAAGGCAGCCTAGGCCACATCTCGCATTTGCGACATACTACTTGCATTTGCGAGACAGGCTTCGCAAAAGCGAAGCCTACAGGCCTGTAGCATACCAGTAATTCCCTAAGTTAAAATTTCATTCTGTGGCCTATCCAAAACTCACCCGAGCCCTCGGGACTCCAAACCAAGCATGCAAACCAACCTAAAAACATCATACAAACTCGCTCGTGCATTCAAATCACTAAAATAACATCAACACTTATGAATTTAGCATCAAAATCATGAAATTTCTTAAGAACTTCAAATTTTCCATTTTTCTCAAAAACGATCTGATTCACGTCGTTTCAAGTCCGTTTCTTACCAAACTTCACAGACTTATCTTAAATCACATATAAGACCTGTACCGGGCACCGGAACTAAAATACGGGCCCGATACAATCAAGTTTTAAACACTTTTCATTTCCAAAACTCATAAACAATTTCAGAAAATAATTTTCTTTAAAAATTCATTTCTCGGGCTTGGGACCTCGGAATTCGATTCCTAGCATATGCCCAAGTCCCATATTTTCCTACGGACCCTCTGGGACCGTCAAATCATGGGTCTAGGTGTGTTTACCCAAAATATTGACCGAAGTCCGCTTAAACTCATTTTAAAGGCAAAATTCATCGTTTTTTACAGATTTTCACATAATAGCTTTCTGGCTACGCGCCCGGACTGCGCATGCAAATCAAGGTAATGCCGAAAGAGGTTTTTAAGGCCTCGGAACGCAAAATTTACTTTTAAATCAAGTGATGACCTTTTCCTCCACCTCTAAAACAATCGTTTGTTCTCGAATGGACAGAAGAAGGAAGTACCTGAGTCGGGGAAAATATGAGGATAACGGCTCCGCATATCGGACTCGGACTCCCAGGTCGATGCCTCAGCGGGCTGACCTCTCCACTGAACACGAACAGAAGGAAAACTCTTCGATCTCAACTAACGAACTTGCCGGTCTAGAATAGCTACCAGCTCCTCCTCATAAGACAAGTCCTTGTCCAACTGGACAGTGCTGAAATCTAACACATGGGATGGATCGCATGATATTTCCGAAGCATGGAAACATGAAACACTAGATGCATGGCTGATAAGCTCGGCTGCAATGCAAGTCTGTAAGCCACCTCTCTCACTCGATCAAAAATCTCAAACGGGCCAATGAACCTAGGGCTAAGATTTCCCTTCTTCCCAAATATCATCACGCCCTTCATAGGTGACACTCGAAGTAATACCCGCTCATCGACCATGAATGTCAAATCTCAAACCTTACGGTCGGCATAACTCTTTTTCCTAGACTGAGCTGTACGAATCCTATCCTGAATGATCCTGACCTTGTCCAAGGCATCCTGAACCAGATCCATACCCAACAGCCGAGCCTCCCCTGGCTCAAACCATCCAACCGGCGACCGACACCGCCTACCATACAAAGCCTCAGATGGAGCCATATGGATACTCGACTGGTAGCTGTTGTTGTAGGCAAACTCTGCTAAAGGCAAAAACTGATCCCACGAGCCTCCAAAGTCAATGACACAAGGTCGGAGCATATCCTCCAAAATCTAAATAGTTCACTCGGACTGCCCGTCTGTCTGAGGATGAAATGTTGTGCTCAACTCAACCCGTGTGCCCAACTCTTGCTGAACTGCTCTCAAGAAATGGGAGGTAAACTGAGTACCTCAATCTGAAATGATAGACTCAGGCACACCATGAAGACGAACGATCTCCCGGATATAGATCTCAGCTAACCTCTCGGAAGAGTAGGAGACTGCCACAGGAATGAAATGTGCTGACTTGGTCAGCCTATCAACAATAACCCACACTGTATCGAACTTCCTCTGAGTCTGTGGGAGTCCAAAAACAAAGTCCATAGTGATACGCTCCCACTTCCACTCATAAATCTCAATCTTCTGGAACAAACCACCAGGTCTCTGATGCTCGTACTTAACCTGCTGACAATTCAAACACTAAGCCACATATGCAACAATGTCCTTCTTCATTCTTCTCCACCAATAATGCTGCCGCAAATCCTGATACATCTTCGCGGCGCCCGAATGAATAGAGTACCGGGAACTATGGGCCTCCTCTAAAATCAACTCTCGAAGCTCATCCACATTAGGCACACAAATTCGACCCTGCAATCTCAAAACTCCATCATCACCTAAAGTAACCTGCTTGGCACCTCCGTGCTGCACCGTGTCTCTAAGGACACACAAATGGGGATCATCATATTGTCGATCATGGATACGCTCTAATAAAGAGGAACGAGCGACCGTGCAAGCTAACGCACGACTGGGCTCAGAAACATCCAACCTAACGAACTGATTGGCCAAAGCCTGAACATCCAAAGCAAGCAGTCTCTCACCGACCGAAATATAAGCAAGACTACCCATACTGGCTGACTTTCTACTCAAGGCATCGGCCACCACATTGGCCTTTCCCTGATGATATAAGATGGTGATATCATAATCCTTTAATAGCTCCAACCACCTTCTCTGCCTCAAATTTAGCTCCTTCTTCTTGAACAAATACTGCAGACTCTTGTGATCCGTGAACACCTCACATGTTACGCCATACAGATAATGCCTCCAAATCTTCAACGCATGAACAATGGCTGCTAACTCCAAATCATGAACCGGATAGTTCTTCTTATGAATCTTCAAATGCCGTGAAGCATAGGCAATGACCTTGTCATCCTGCATCAACACCGCACCAAGTCCAATACGAGATGTATCATAATAAACAGTATAAGGCCTTGAACCTGTGGGCAAAACCAACACTGGTGACGTAGTCAGAGCTGTCTTGAGCTTCTGAAAGCTTGCCTCACACTCCTCCGACCATCTGAACTGGGCACCCTTATGGGTCAACCTGGTCATCGGGGCTGCAATAGACGAAAACCCCTCCACAAACCGATGATAGTAGCCTACCAATCCCAAGAAACTCCGGATCTCTATAGCTGATGCTGGTCTAGGCCAGTTCTTGACTGCCTAAATCTTCTTTGGATCAACCTGAATACCCTCTGCTGATACAACATGACCCAGGAATGCAACTAAAATCAACCAGAACTCACACTTCGAAAACTTAGCATACAACTGACTATCCCTCAAAGTCTGAAGAACTACTCTAAGATGTTGCTTGTGCTCCTCCCGGCTACGGGAATAGATCAAAATATCATCAATGAAGATTATCACGAACGAATCCAAGCAAGGCCCGGATACTCAATTCATCAAATCCATAAAAGCTACTGGGGCATTTGTCATACCGAATGACATCACCAAGAACTTATAATACCTGTACCGAGTGCGAAAAGCTATTTTAGGGACATCGGATGCCCTAATCCTCAACTGATGGTAGCCAGATCTCAAGTCAATATTGGAAAATACCTTGGCACCCTAAAGCTGATCAAACAAATCATCAATCCTCGACAATGGATACTTATTCTTGATTGTAACCTTGTTCAGCTGCCGGTAATCAATACATATTCTCATTGATCCATCCTTCTTCTTAACAAACAACATCGGCGTACCCCAATGTGAAACACTAGGTCTAATGAAACCCTTTTCAAGCAAGTCTTGCAACTACCATTTCAACTCTTTCAACTCAGGCGGGGCCATACGATACGGCGGGATAGATATAGGTTGGGTGCCCGGAACCAAATCAATGCAAAAGTCATTGTCCTTGTTGGGTGGCATACCCGGCAAGTATGAAGGGAATACCTCTCACGAAAAACGGGCAAAAAATCAATAGAAAGAACCTCAGTACTAGAATCACGGACATAGGCCAAATAAGCCAAACACCCCTTCTCGACCATACGTCGAGCCTTCATATATGAGATAACATTGTAGGTAGAATGATCAGGAGTCCCTCTCCACTCTAAACGAGGTAAACCCGGCAAGGCTAAGGTCACAGTCTTGGCATGACAGTCCAAGATAGCGTGATAAGGTGATAACCAGTCCATCCCTAATATGACATCGAAATTAACCATGTCTAGAAGAAGCAAATCTACACGAGTCTCAAGACTCCCAATAGCAACTACACATGAACGATGGACTCGATCTACCACAATAGAATCACCCACCGGTATAGATACATAAATAGGAGCACTCAAAGAATCACTAGGCATGACCAGATATGGTGCAAAATAAGATGACACATAGGAGTACGTAGATCCTGGATCAAATAAAACTGAAGCATCTCTGCTACAAACCAGAACAGTACCTGTGATAACTGCATCGGAAGCCTCAGCCTCGGGCCTGGCTGGAAGAGTATAACATCGGGGCTGGGCCTTACCACCCTGAACTACTTCTCCGGGACAGCCTGCTGCCTGCTGCTGGCTGGCCTCCACCTCTAGCGGCCTGAGCTCCACCTCTAATACCTCTACCTCCATCTCTATCACTTCTACCTCCACCTCTAGCTGGCTGGGTGGGATGTGGAACACTCGGTGCCTGAACCACGGCATGGGAACCCTGATGCTGAGATCTACTCGGTGCTCGAGGGCAAAACCTAGCAATGTGACCCATATCACCACAAGTGTAACAAGCCCTCGGCTGCTGAGAGTGCTGACCTTGACGACCTGGATGACCACCCCAAAAACTCTGAAGCGGCGGTGCACTGATAGGGGCTGGTGGTATATTGTAAGACTGCTGATCAAAATACTACATATGGGGACCACGACCACTTGAAGCACCGTGAGAAACCTGAAGTGCTGACTGAAAAGGCCTAGGAGGATGCCCTCTACCATACGAATCCCTACCTCCATATGAGGTACCATTGAATCGGCCTGAATGATGAGGCCTCTTGTCAGGCCCCTGACCACCTTCCTGCGATAGAACCATCTCAACTCTCTGGGCCACATTGGCCACCTCCATGAAAGAAATCTCACTCCCAGTCTCCTTGGCCATCTGTAGTCGAATAGGCTTGATAAGTTCCTCAATGAACCTCCTTACCCTTTCTCTCTCGGTGGGAAGTATGATAAGAGCATGACGAGCCAAGTCGATGAATCTGGTCTCATACTGAGTAACAGTCATAGAACCCTACTAGAGACACTCAAACTGCCTCCGATAGATCTCTCTCTGAGTAATAGGGAGAAACTTCTCCAGAAATAACTGAGTAAACTGCTCCCAAGTCAAAGCTAGTGATCCGGCTGGTCTAACCAAGCAATAATCTCTCCACCAAGTCTTGGCAGATCCAGACAAGCGAAAAGTAGCAAAATTAACCCCATTGGTCTCCACTATCCCCATGTTCCTGAGAACCTCATGACAATTGTTTAGATAATCCTGGGGATCCTCAAAAGATGCACCGCTGAAAGTAGTAGTAAAGAGCTTGGTGAACCTATCCAACCTCCACAAAGCATCGGCAGACATAGCTGCTCCATCACCAGTCTGAGCTACCATACCCGGCTAAACTGCTCCAACTGGCTGAACTGCTGGATTCTGGAACTGGGGAGCTACCTACTTTGGCGTATGAGTAGTAGGAGTCTGGTCTCCTCCTCCAGCCTGAGAGACGGCTAGCGCTACAGGAAGCAAACTTGCCTAGGTGACACTCTCCATAAGGCCCACTAGACGGACCAGAGCATCTTGGAGTACGGGGTAGCAATAAACCCCTCTGGGACCTGAGCTAGGCCCACCGGAACTGCTGGGGCCGGAACCTCATCATCAAAGTCAACCTGAGGCTCTGTCGCTGGTGTTGCTGCTCTAGGCTAAGCTCTGCCCCTACCTCGGCCTCTAGCACGGCCTTAGCCTCGCCCTCTGCCCCCTCGTGGGAGCTGCTGCTAGGGGCTCAGGCTGCTGATCAGTGGATTAGGAAGCACATGTTCTCGCCATCTGTGAAAGAACAAAGTAGAAATTCAATTATTATTGAGAAACCAAACTGCACGATAGGAAAGAATAAATGTGAGGTTTTACCTAACTCTGTAGCCTCTGGGGGATAAATATAGACGTCTACGTACCGATCTCTCAGACTCTAATAAGCTTGTCTGTGAACTGTGAGATCCATGTAACCTAGAGCTCTGATACCAACTTGTCACGACCCGGATTTTCCACCCTCGGGAGTCATAATGGTGCCTACTAATGTGAGCCAGGCAAGCCAATTATTTGAACAAATTACTTCTTTATCCATTAAATACTCTTTAACAATTATAAAGCCAAAGCGTGTAGACAGCAAAAAATTACAATAAGCGGAAGAAATGCAGTAAATTAGCTGAATATATATATCTAATACAACTGTTTGAACCTCGACCACCCAGAACTGGTGTCACAGTACCACAGATGATCTAAGAATGCTACATACAAAAGTCTGGAAATAAACAATACACGGTTTCTGAATTAAGAAAATGAAACAGGAATAAAGGGATAGAGGGAGACGCTAGGGCCTGCGGATGCCTACAGGTCTACCTTGGATCTCCGCATGGACTAAAGGCAGCCACCCAATCTACGGTCCAAATGATGCTGCTCCGGGATCTGCACATAGTGCAGAGTGTAGTATCAGCACAACTGACCCTATGTGCTAGTAAATGCCTAGCCTAACCTTGGCGAAGTAGTGACGAGGATAGGACCGGACTACCAAATAAACCTGTGCAATTTAACTATAAACAACAGAAAAAAAAGAACAGTAATATACAATCAAGTATAGGAGGGGTAACATGTTTCGGGGGAACTATCAATTTAGAATAGAAAGACAACAGGTAATTGAAGAAATAACATATCTCAGATATTAACAAAGAATCATAAATCAATAAGTGCACGGCACCAACCTTCGTGCTTTTACTCTCGTCCTCACCAAAGCAATCAAGTAATGAAAATGTGCACGGCATCACCCTTCGTGCTTTTATTCTCGTCATCACCATATAATCAATATAATCGGCACGGAATGGTACATCGTGTGGCACGGCATAAACCTTTGTGCTTTATACTCTTTCCTCACAAATCATACACGGCATCACCCTTCGTGCTTTAACACTCTCTCACCAAAATAGTACACAGCATCACCCTTCGTGCTTTAACACTCTTCCTCACCCAAATAACAATCATAGATAATAGGGCAAGGGAATAAATGAAATTACAATAAGAATCCCGGCAGGGAATAATAGTTCAACAATCAAGTTCCGGCAAGGGAATAACATCAAAAGAAGCATCAACATCCCGGCTAGGGAAATAATATCAAAAATAACAAATTCCCGGAAATGGAGATAATATAATGATTCTCTTCTCTTTTTTACTTTTACTTCACAACTCACTTCGCAACCTTGAGCCAATGATCTAAAAGGTTCAATTTTCACTTATACTTTCACATTTCATTGTACAACTTGAGCCAACGCTCCTCAATGTTCAAATGTCACAATTACTTCCACAAACTTTGCCCAGCAATAGAAATCATCATCAACGCATGGATAATACAACAAAGCCATAATAATAACAATATAAGACTCACGGGCATGCTTGACACCAACGTATAGATACTCGTCATCATGCCTATACGTCATACTCGACAAATACCACATAGCAAATAGGACTCGACTCCTAATCCCTCAAGCTAAGGTTAGACCAAACACTTACTTCGATGCCATGAACACAATTCAAGCCTCTACTGTCGCTTTACCTCTTGATTCCACCACCAATTCGCTCGTATCTAGCCACAAGTTACTTAATTACATCAATAAACGCTAAATGAATCAACTCCAATGCATGAAAATGAGTTTTCCAAAGTTTTACCCAAAAAGTCAAAAATTGCCCCTGGGCCCACATGGTCAAAACCCGAGGTTCAAACTAAAACCCGATTACCCATTCCCTCACGAACCCAAATATATAATTTGTTTTGAAATCGTACCTCAAATCGAGGTCCAAATTCCCAATTTTTGAAAAACCTAGGTTCTACCCAAAACACCCAATTTCCCCCATGAAAATCATTGATTTTGAGTTGAAATCATGTGAAAAGATGTTAATGATTCAAGAAAATGAGTTAAAATTGACTTACAATCGATTTGGAAGAAGAGTTGTCTTTGAAAAATCGCCCAAGAGTGTTTTGGTTTTGAAAGAGTGTGAAAAATGAAAGTTTTTCGGCTAAGTTATAAAATTGCAGGTTGCAGATATGGGAATTGTGACCAGGGTTCGCAGACTTCTGCTAAGTTTGCATTTGCGAATGCAATGTCGCAATTGCGAAGTCGCATTTGCGACTGAAGTCTCGTATTTACGACCAAGGGGGATTCCGCAGTTGTCGCATTTGGGACAATCACTTTGCATTTGCGAAGAAGGGGGCCCAAGCCACATCTCGCATTTGCGACACATTGCTCGCATTTGCGAGACAATGCGAAGCCTGCAGGCTTGTAGCATACCAGCAATTCCCTAAGTTAAAATTTCACTCTGTGGCCTATCCAAAACTCACCCGAGCCCTCGGGGCTCCAAACCAAACATGCACACCAACCTAAAAACATCATACGGACTCGCTCATGCATTCAAATCACTATAATAACATCAACAACTATGAATTTACATCAAAATTATGAAATTTCTTAAGAACTTCAAATTTTCCATTTTTCTCAAAAACGATCTGATTCACGTCATTTCAAGTCTGTTTCTTACCAAACTTCACAGACTTATCTTAAATCACATATAAGACATGTATCGAGCACCGGAACCAAAATACGGGCCCGATACCATCAAGTTTTAAACACTTTTCATTTCCAAAACTCATAAACAATTTCAGAAAACAATTTTCTTTAAAAATTCATTTCTCGGGCTTGGGACCTCAGAATTCGATTCCGGGCATACGCCCAAGTCCCATATTTTCCTACGGACCCTCCAGGACTGTCAAATCATGGGCCCGGGTCCGTTCACCCAAAATATTGACTGAAGTCAACTTAAACTCATTTTAAAGGCAAAATTCATCATTTTTCACAGATTTTCACATAATAGTTTTCCGGCTATGCGCCTGGACTATGCACGCAAATCAAGGTGATGCCGAAAGAGGTTTTTAAGGCCTCAGAAAGCAGAATTTACTTTTAAATCAAGTGATGACCTTTTGGGTCATCACAGAACACCCAGAATCTAAATGAAGGGAAGTTGGAGCAGAACTAGGAAGGACCATACTAAATTCTCGAAATCGCAGGGAAAGGATCATACAAGCTCGGGGCAATAAACAATGAAAGGCTACCGAATAACTCGAACATAACTCACTTAAAATGATACTACTGCTAAGGTATGACCCCATTTATTTCCTTTTTACTTATTTTTGGACTAACACTTGCGGGTAACCAACGAGAAGCGGAACAGGTTTTTAGGTCCGAAAGCACGCATTGCACTCTTTTCCCCTTAGACTGGTTTTGTCCCAAATGGGTTTTTCGGCAAGATTTTTAACGAGGCAAAAATGGATCGTGCTAACTCAAAATGGAAGGCCGGTCATGAATCAGTGTTGAGGATCGTATCAACAATATCAGAGGCTTCTCTCTATGATCAACCTCGAATACTGGGGGGCATTACCCTCGGATGTCGACTTTAGCAAGGAAAGTACTTTGTAATGGAAGGGTGTTGATAGGTAGGATTTATTGTAAGGGTCAAACGGTCGAACGAACCGTGCCCGCATAGATTGTTCGAGCCCTGACATAAAGCATGTACACATATGTTACTATTATGCACAAGAATAAAGAGAAGTCTCTTCCTTGCAATCATCTTGTCTTTTAGAATTTCTTCTTTATATTCCTTAAAGAATTTCCTGCTTCCAATCCCCTAAAGGTAACGAGCACAAGGGATGCTTATAACCTGAGTTCGAACGATCACTCTCTCACTCGGGGACTGCCATCCGAAAACAAACTCGGACGGTTCGAGCTATTAGACCTCGGGGGCATAAGACCTATTAGGCAACCTCCGAATTTTAAAGGCCATGTCTACCTCCATCGGGGACTGTTATCTTGGGCAAGCTCGGATAACTCGGGAAAGCAAGTCCACTGGGCGAATCCCGAACTAAAAGGCTACGGCCATATTAGCACGGCTCGGAGATGTCCGAGACCCGTAATAAAAACTAAGCCTTCAAAAAGAAATTTTTTTCATAACTAGATCTAAAGGCTACCCTCGGCAAACTATAATTCGAATTACTTACTTTGGGAGAAAGTTTTTGGTAACACCAAACCCCCCAAAGACACCTTAAAATAGAATAATGTAAATGTGAGGATTCATAACCTAAATTATTTTATGCTAAGGCATTTCGATCTTTGTGAATATAAATAATAAAGCAAAGGAAAAATTCGGAAGTTGAAAGGGAAAGAAAGCCTTATATATTATCCAAAATTCTTTTTACAAGGGCCAAATGGCCCCGATAAAGAATTATACAATGGCCAAAATGGCCTCAAAAAACAAAAGACAAAAATGTCTGAAAATATCCTAAGTGGCCTAATTTTTGTCGGGGGATGCGTAGTCACCTTCGGGGTCTCCACCGCCTGCGGGATCATCCTAGTCTTCAAACCCCTTGGAATCCTCCTCCTCGGGATAAGCCAGTATCATATCCTTGGCTTAATATACCTTGACATTCTCGATCTCAACCAGCAGGTCGAAACCCTGAGCTTGAACTCCTTCGAGGGCCTCCCTTTGGGATTGCCACTTTATATGCTCCACCAAATGTCTCACCTGATCCTGAGATGCCTCAGGATCGGCCTTATACTGGGCCACCTTCTCATCAACCTCGGCCTTGACCACAGCAATCTCCGACTTGGCCGCCTCAAGTTCCTTGGCCAGATTTTCTTGCCTGAAGACCGCCGAGCTCAGTTGAGACTAGATCTCCTCGATTTTATTGGCTTGAGTCGAGGCCTTTTCCTCTGCAACCCGGAGCTGGGTCTTAGTGAACGCTAGTTGTGCCTGGGCAGTCTCCTTTTTTTAGGCTAGGAGGTCCATGTTTTCCTTCCATTCTTCGGCCTCAGCTTTCACCGTATCCACCTTCGCTTGGAGTTGCTCGATCTGGTCAAGTCTCTTTTGAACCTGCAGGTTCAGGTTGTTAGCTATTGTGTCCGAATCATCCTTACTATCTTCAAACACTAGTCTTACCTGCTCGACCCAGTCAGCATGCTCCTTCCGAGCTGCTTCTAGCTCAGCCTGGAGTTTCTCACTGAGAAGCTTGTAAGCGTCTCTCTTCTCAGTAAGCTCCTGAGTCTCGACCTCGTGTTGATTTAACTCCTCCCGATATCGGAGGAAAGTTTCATGGTAAAGCGCTGAGGCCTGCAAGCACAAGGAGAAATGTTATGATTGTTTGCAACTTGAAATCCAAGTACATAATAAAGAGGTGTTCGAAGTTACCCGATTTAACTCTTGTTAAGCCTCATTGAACAAGTAGGGCACCTCCATTTTGTCCATCTTGGCCTGGTCCTCTTCGGTCAACAAGCACCGAATATAGTTTGAAACCCCCACGGGGGCAGAGAGAACCCATGCATTCTCCGGTATGGACATAATAAATATCTGCTTTCGGCTAGGATCTATACTCGAAGCTGGGAACCGGTCTACTAATTTCAGACTCGAAAAAACTCGTCGGTTCCTAAAAGCGGATCTTTCTTTGGTACCGGTAAGTTGCCCAACCCGGTGACGTCCTCCAAGGCAGAAGAATCCAAACCATCTAAGATATGGTCAAAGGGGTCTGCCACCCCTTGGGGCCCCTCAGCTAGGTGCCCTCTTAGCGCTTGGGCGTCACAGATCATAGAGTTGGTAAATAGTGGAGACTCGGAGAGGTATACCACCCCGAGCACATCCTTCGGAGCATCATCCTCAGCCCGAGAAATAACAGCCGCAGCGTCTTGATCGGCCTCCCCAATTTGGGGCAAAATGGCATCGCTCCTCTCTGGCTCGGAGGCCTCGGCCACTGCACCCTCAGCAGCCTCCGTGGCTTGAGGCAATGCGGTGTTGCCTAGCACACGGGCCACCAGCTTGAAAGCATCTTCTTCTTCTTCGGACTCATCCCTTAGTCGATTTACTAAGCCCAATGGGAGGGCGTCGGTGCTTTCTTTGGATTTGTGCACCTGTCTGCTTTCGATTTTTGCTTCTCCGAGTTCGGGGAATTCGGAGCCCCTTTTCTTTTCTTCTTTTTACCCTGCTTTAGAGCAGGTGATTGGGGGAGGAAGTCTTCATCTCCGGACGGGGGCCTCATTACAACATCCTTCCCAAGGCCTATAAAGAAAAAGAAATGAGTAAGCTCGGAAGAAGCCCAAGTGTTGTCTATTCTAGGAAAGGGTCTTATTGTGAGAACGGGCCTCCCACCAGCCCTTTGAAAGTTCGTGCCACGTGCGCTCGAAATAAGGCTTCTGCGACACGATGCCCTCGACCCACTCCTTGAGTCAAAGAACTACATCCTGCATTCGAGCAACAGCTTCTCCACAAAAACATCGATAAGAGCAATAAATGAAATTTTAAAGGCAAAGTTATACTTACGTTTCATGTTCCATTTATCAGGAAATGGCATATCCTTAGCCGAGATTAAATCTGAGGTTTTCACTCGAACAAATCAGCCCAACCAGCCTCAGTCTCGATCCACATCTATGCTCGAGAATGAGGCTTTAGAGGCCCGACGGGCAAGTTTTATTAGTCCCTCTCAATAGAGTCGGGGAATGTACAGACGCATGAGATGATCGATGGTGAAGGGACACTTCTCGATTTTGCTTACGAAGAAGCGGAGGAGAATCACTATCCTCTCGAAAGAGAGATGAATTTGACCAAGGGTCACCTCGTACCTCTTACAGAAAGCGATGATGACAGGGTCCAGAGGGCCCAACATGAAGGGATAAGTGTAAACACTCAGAAAACCCTCCACGTGGGTAGTGATCGATTCCTCAGGCATAGGCACCATCACATGCTTACCGATTACAATCTTCGTTGACTTTTGGAGAGGAGATTGTCAGTGATCGAGCATATGTATCTCGAGACCAGCTCGCACCGGCCCGAACGGAAGAGGTTTTCTTGACTTTGAAGTCAACACTGGTTGGGCACCCCGCAAGAACAAACATAGTTAAGGAGGGCTCCGGTGTCTTTTCATCAGTAGCAGCAGATGAAATATTTTCCTCTTCAGTCGGTCGTGAGGCAGAGGGAGTTTCTTTTTGGGGAACAGAGTTTGAGGTCTTCGCCATTTTTTCTTTTTTTGGAAGGTTAAAGGAAAAAAGGGAGTTAAAGGGATATGCTTGACAATTTGGGGTAAAGAACACAGGTTCTTGTAAAGTGATTTAAGCGTGATCAGAAAGTGGATGTTTGAGAATATAGAAATTTCTAATTTACGAGGTTAGAGGTTTTGAAAGTAAAGTTTGAATGAGATAATGAGGAGGTATTTATAGTTTGCAAACGACAGTTCAAAACCTGTAATGGCCGACCAGCAACTGACGAGCATTTAATGCCATTAAGACGTGACTAACAAGACATTTCGTTAATTTTGTCGTTTCTGGCTCGAAGTATCGAGACGAAAATCAAGGGCTCATATCATTTTTCGTCGTTTACCCTCCGAAAAATGAGGGGACTATCTATATATGGTCGAAACTGGGCTCATCTATTGCATGATGGATCAGGACTGAAACGTGATGGACTGAAGATTGGCCCCGGGTTCCATTGAGCCAAAGTACGAAGTTGGAACATACATCTTCAAGATCTTCGAGCCCATGACTCCGGAACCGACCGTAACTGAGCTCGAGGAGACATTATCGGACCAAATAACGGAAGGCCGAAATATCCGCAACCGGTCAGATATCACGACAGGAATCTCGGCACGTATCAATGGGAGACCGATTAGTTAGCAAATCACGAGATTTCTTACCTTTTATAGAATTGTATCTTAATTAGGACTCTCCTACTATATAAATGTGATCTGATTATTTTGTAAGGAATATTGTAACACGCATCCTAAAGCAATATACTGTTATTTCTAGTTCTTATTATCTTGTCATTTTGTTCCGACATCGATTGAGGCACTTTTTGACTTGAGAATGACTAATCTTCAAGGCTAAGACTGTTCAACTTGTGTGGTTTGCATTAACTTTTCTGTCATTGATTTCAATATTAATCTATTTTTTCAATTTGTATCAAATTAGATCACGTATTCTTAAAATCGCGTATAATTCTATTGTTATCCGATTTTGAGGGTAAACACTTACATATTCATAGGATGGTTAAAAATGGTATCAATCAATGTTCATAATCCTATAGATGTCAAAGTAGCATCGACCTAACTTTCAGGTAATAATGACTGAAACCAGTAATAACAACAAATATATGAATTACTTCAAGTATTTCAAATTGTGGCTTCTACTTACCAATAATTGCAACATCACACTCCTGGATATATTTTGTCTTCAGTATCCAGAATGAACACATCGTCATGATTTAGCGCGCGAGCACCTAGAAAAGGGGACCTAATAATAATCTAAGCTCAGATATATTACTTTCAACCACGGCTAAAGAATATTTCCAAATGATGAGCTAGTGCAGCAAGTTTTCAAATAATTGCCACGATTTTTTTATAATTCGAAGCAAAATATTTATTTAGCTATAATATTTTGCTTTAAATAATCTTTTGTAGCTAAAAGACTACTATTGCTACAGTAATTTTTATCATGTGGCAAAAAATTATATTTGGCTATGAAATTTTACTGTAGCAATAAATTTGTAGCTATTTAGGTAATTATTGTCACAATTGTTATCAATTATAGCAAAAATAATGAATTAGCTTTGCCAATATAATAGTTGTGGCTATGAAATTTTATAAATTTGTAAATAGCCACGTAATTCAAATTTTTGTGGCTATTATTAGGTACTAGCCACGATATTTAAATTTATAGGTAAGATTTCATAGCTATATGTGTATAATGTTGTAGTGACTTCCGTTGCATATATACAATCACGTTGCAGATACTTCCTCCTCCGGTATCTTGAATCCAGATCGATGCAACACCTACGTCTAATGGTATGATGCACGGCTTAAAGTATGCCGAAAACTTGTCCGATTCATGACCATGGATTTCCCTATGCTGTACTGCTCGTCCTCCAAGAACACAGCAGTTCCTGCTTCATCCTAACATAGTAACCAAACTTTAGAAAGAAAATATAATAATCTGGTTGAGCTGTTGCTAAGAATGATAGAATAGAATTGAATAATTATTCATACCTCTAAATAGAGTTAAGTTAAGAATTATAAAATTTCACCACTGAATTTGGTAGTAGAAACAATATAACATGAAAAATAAAAGCACTAACAGGATCACAATTACTGATCCATGCTCATTTGAACTTCCCTTCATTTAATTAATGGAATTCTCGGAACTAAGAATAGGGTTTCTGGCCAGCACCCAGGTTCCAAAGCTTTCACAGAGCTAGACATTGAGCAAAATCTGTCCTGTTACAGACTTCAGCTCAAACTTCCAAATAAATCACAGTCTGCACAGAAACATGAGAAAATGTACATGTACAGAAAATTATTCCATTGTGATCTGTGCAACAAACTACAGACTTCATTAACATCAACATAATTGTTTACTACATATTAATGTGATAAACTAGTCAATCTTAACTAAGAAGGAAATTTTTTTGACATCATAATTAGTAGCATGCAAATATATTGCATTCGGAACAAGGAGAAATCAAATCATTTTGAATTAGTTTCCACTATTTGTTTGAGTAACTGTGGAAGAATATGAAATATTGTAATGGTAAAATTGATTTACGATAGGGTATGATGAAATTATTTTTGAGCATTTAATGCTTATAGCAATATTCAGGTATTGATTGAAGCTAGTGCACGAATTAAGAATGAGATACTTTTAAGTGCCTTATATTTCAGCAATTCAAGGTAACCAAACACTGAATTTTCCTTCATAGCAAAGGGCAAAGAATAACTGAGATGGAGACACCAAAGGGAAATGCTAGATGAATGCCAATGAATTTCCTTGCTCTTCCTAACATTTGAACATTTTTCATAAGATTTGATAATTCTTACGAAGAAACGAAAGAGAGTGTGTGCGTACAATCTACAATAATGATGGAGGTATAGAAGGCGAGCGAGTCTGGCAGTTAAGGTGTGACAGTTATATGAACAGCAAGAGAGCCCTAAACCATTTTATTTGGATTACTCAGCTGTTTCGTAGAAGATTGCGTTAAAATCACTAAACCAATTTTTATGATGGAAATATCATTCTAACTTTATCTAAACATTGCAAAAGTCACTAAACTATTTTTTTAAACAAAACTCCTATCCCAAGTGTCAAAAGACTTCTCAATCGTATGTTTGAACTGCCATGTTTTGTATAATAATTTCTTACTTATTCCTTCTTAAATAAAGTATCAATTTGTGACTAGAGGGTGCTTTTACGCGACTGGGCAAATTTCGCCACTGGCTGCAACTGCTTAAAGAGTTAAGACTAATCGCCATGAATTGAAACAAACAACTAAATGATAATTACACCACCACCACTAAGACAGAACAAACTACTTAAACAGTACTAGGAAACCAAATTAAAACTTCATCTGAAGACATTCGGTCTCATTAATCTTTTAGACGTCCTCTTTGCCCTCTTTGAAGCAGCAGATGAAGCCAATGCTTCACAGATTTGACATTAGGAATTGCACTTTGGTTCTTTTACTCGAACTTGGCCCCATTATTCTTGTGCAGACCATGTCCAAATTGAAGATCATCAGCCAACTAACTTGCAAATATGTGATAAAACTAGGCAGCAAACAGTGGTTAATGTCATGTAAGTTCCTTAGCTTGCTTCCAAGTGCTCATCAAAGAAATCAAAGCCCAAGATTCAGATTTCCCAGGCTGACTACTTTACAGAAATTTGACCTGAAACAAGATGCCATTGAGGCTGGAGAAAAGCAGCATGAGAGACAACTGCCGCATAAGCAGGTTACTGCCATATACCCACCAATCAAAACACCGCCTGGCAAGGTTTTCGGCAACTGAAGAATTTGAATAACCTCATCAAAGCACCTCATGGTCATGCCTTTTGCTCAATCGGGATACCTATATAGTGAATTGTAACAGGAAGAGTGAGATTGTAATTCATAGTAACTGCCAATCCAGAACATTAATAAAAAATTTGCAACCATTTGGCATCCTAGCACTTCATTTGCTACAAAATGACTTCGAAAATTGTAATATCTCTATAGATCCAAGAACTCAAGAACAAACATATGTTCTAAACCAAATAAGATCTTCAGCACAACAGCATTGACATATCAAAGGATCTAAACATATTAGACAACATATAAGCCTCAAACTATCAAGTCAAGGTATTCAGAGGATCTAAGCACAAGCAGAATGAGGATATTGAATTTCCTAATAAAACCCATCAGTGATATATATGAATTGGAAGTTGAAACCAGTGAATCTTGGAACAAGTACCAGGTACAGGCTGGATAACTGTGAGCAGTCCGGTACATGCAAACCAAAACAGAATTTGAGGCTATCCTTGTGCATGTTGCTTCAGTAGTGCAAAGAAGATGGAACAAGGCAATTATGTTTTTCCCTCTCGTCCTCCTTTTATCAACTTTGGCCTAGGCTTCATAGGCTTGAGAAAAGAAGCCTGAAACTTGACCATACTTCTTAAAACCTCTATCAAACTTGACTCTATATCAATGCCATTAGGCTCAAGAATCCGTAAGCAATGTGCTACTGCCTCCATGGTACTCATGCATCCACTAAATGGTTCCTTCCTAAGAATTAAATCAGAATTGAAGATCGTCCCGCCGTCATTGCCAACATCAGAGTCTAAGTGAACCTGGACAGCAAACTTTGACAAAAATGATAAGCTTGCACGCATCATCTCTCGAGCGTGCTTCCAAGTTCCATCAAAAGAAATCAAGACGTAGTTGCTCATCTCTACAATATGTTTCGAGGATTTCCAATGATTGATTTCCTGAGATGGTGATGTATCAGCACCTGAAGAGTCACAGTCACATGAGGAGTCAGTCACATAACTTTTTCCCATTAGTCAACAACCAGGAAAAAATCAGAAAATAAATGAAGTAAAGGACATTGTTTCTCTTGGCGTGCATGCTGCAGGGTTGAGGCGATGAGAGTGCCACTACAAGGTTGGTGTGCATGAAAAATGGTCATCAACCAACTATTTCATTTGACATGATTGAATAATTATAGCATGAGGATCCAGATTAACAGTCAAAAGAAATTTGGTCCAAGGATGATATTGGTTATATCCCTAGATATAGAGCCCGTTTGGATTAGCTGAATAAAAGTAGCTTTTAAGTATTTGGGCTTAAAAGCACTTTTGAAGTGATGGAACTGAATTCAAAATGAAGCAATTACGTGTTTGGCTAGAAGTGTTGAAGCTTAAAATAAGTTGTTGGTGGGTTTGGAGAAAAAGTGCTGATGAGCACTATTTTCTATTAAAATAACTAAAATGTCCTCAAACTGTTAAATATAAAATAAATTAATTATTACCAAATTTTAATTCTAAATTGAAATTGGTACAAATTAATTTATGTTTTAACATATTTTAAGTTATAAAGTTGTTAGATAAAATTGTTTTAATTTATGAAAGATATTTTTTTCCCTTTGACCAGATCTTCACCATATGTTCATATGCAATATTCTCCGTCAAAGAAAAAACATAGGTAACCTGTCGTGGTGTACAAACTATATTAAGATAAACCCTAGTGTTAAGCATGTAAATTGGGCAAATGGAAGCATCTTTTTTCCTACCTTCTTTCCTTAAAATATTTTTGCCATAATTTCATTCAACCACCAAAAGCTTTTTATTTTATCTCTTTGCAATCTTACTAGTTTAATGGAAAGGGATTCAAAAGAAGAAGTGAAAAAGAGCTTCTCAAAATGTGAGCACTCGACATGGAAGCAATTGCAGGTCAAACGGATAGACAAAGACGAATGAGAAAGGGATAAAAATGTAATTGGTTTGGTCAAACCCCAAGTGCTCTTAAGTCAAAAAGCAATAAGTTGGAGTAGACCAACTTATTGCTTTTGGCTTATTTTAAGTTGTTTTCGCTTAAAAGCACTTTTTATATTTGCCCTACACTAAAACAAGCCAAAAAGTACTTTTAAGCTAATTTGGCTAGCTTTTAACCCAATACAAATAGTTTGGTATTGTTATATGACAACACATACAACTTAGTCATGTTTAAGCTCATTTATATGACCAAATTCAGTACCTTTCATCTTTTTTGAGATTTTTCATTTTGGTAAAATTGTAAAGGGGAAACGCACAGAAAAGCACTAAAGTCTACTGGAGCTTTAAGAGAAAAGTGGAGTTGAAGCATTAGCTTCTGAGAAGATAGGCACAGATGAAGAAAACAGTTAAAGCATATATAAGTAATGGGAAAATAATAACTGTAGATATAAAAGACCATTATTTATATAAAGGAATTAAAAGATATAACAGTTGAGTAGAATATGTCAAGCAAACTCATATCTCGTCAAATTCAAAATCAATTTAAATTTTTTATTAGGATGGAAAATGCAATTCTAAGTTTCTAATCTAATTTTTTGAGCAATATTCTTACACTAAATTTAATTTTCTATTCATGATCACAAATATAATCATTCATAACGTTTAACTATATTTATTGTTTAGTCTCGCTCTCTTCAAAGACAAAACTCATGAGTGACGAGGTGTGTCTTAGTGCCATGGTGCTTACACTAAATTTCTGTCTAAGCACGAAGAAATCGTTCTCATTTTCTGTAACCATCCGTTCTCATTCTTCAAGGTACCTTTATCTCTACACAGTAAACACTGATAACCATTTCTCATTCTTGAGTCTTCCTGGTACCATTAGCTTTATACATAGAGAACACTCACATAAATAATATCAAATTAAAAGCACTGCATTCCATACGGACCTACAATTTATGACTTCCCTTTTACTTTCAATTAAAGTAAATCCTTTTCCTCTGTTTTCTCTTCTGCTAAGTAGCAAATCATCTTCCAAGTGAGTACATTTTCTTTTTTCAGCTAGATATAGCAATTCACTATTCTCAATTATTAACAGACAACAAAAAACCTCAATCCCAATTACTTCGGGTAAGCTATATGAATCCTAAATAACCATTCTGCTCCATTTAGACACATTTCATTCTGATACTCAACAACACATCTAAAATTCGTCTTTTACAACAAATTAATCACAACTAATCTAGCTCTACCAACACTGGCCCTAAATTACCAACAATACAATCTCAAATAAAATTCAAAAAGATTAAACTCGTTCACTCAAGAAGTAAGTTTTTCGAATAACTTCATACCAGGAAACAGATAAATTGCTCTGTGCGGAAAATTAGGGTTAAGAATAGCAACATCGTGAAGAGAATCGAGAATTTCTGAATCGCCGTAGCGTAATCTCCGGCCAACTATAACGTCGCATTTGTGGAGGCACTTGGATAGAACAGGGACTGTGGCGAGCTTGTGCCGTTGCTCGTGCGGATGGTGAAGGATTACGATTCGAGTAATAGTTGCGATTGGTTCCGGTGGAATTATGCTGCATAAACACACTTTTATTGGTCTGTTACATTTAGAGCAAAGTTTTCGCCGCTCTTCGTTGTGACCGTCAGAATCATCGCCGGCGGCGAAGGGAGTAGAGTTTGCCAGTTGGGTTTCGGGGTCCATTGGAGTAGGAAGTTCTGGAAGTTACTAACGACTTGGATAACTCTTCTAAAACCGAATTGTAACGATATTAGAGAAAATGATGAAAATGGTCCTCAAAGTATATGAGTGAGACTACTTTTGGTCCTTGATTTATTTTTTTTTTACCAGAAATAGTTTAGGTTTCTTTTGTATCAAGAGTGTTGGGAAGCCACTATTAGATCAAGAGGCGATACTTATGCCTCTTCTTTATTCATAGGATTCCAATTATTTTTAGTTTATGTGAAGGAGACAAGGGCGAGACATCTAACATATTTTATCTTTAACCTCCATCCGATATTAATAATCTCAATTCACTTATCCTATTTACTAGTACACTGCGTGCTATTCTGTCGTACCACAAGGCGCTATCTACAAGCCTGGTTGTTTTGGAATGCAGTCCAAATAGGACGATGAATCCGTTCAAAAAAAAATACGGGCAAAAGACCGATAACGAACAAATATCAGACGGAAAGATGAAAAAAGTGAATATTTTTAGTCCTAAACTCTAAAACTAACCACTCTTTCAAAAGTCCTATTAAATTTAATTGAGAAGTCATTTCAGGTTATTTGCTTAACCACAAAAATATTAAAAAAAAAATATTATCAAGATTTAACCAATTAGTTGTATACGGTGGAAATCGGGACTACCCGATTTTGTTCTTCGATGGAAAAAGTGATACCATGTCGGAAGACCAGGACGTCGAGCTCGGGGTTGAAGTTCCTTTCCAAGGTCGAGGTGGATATCACTTACCGAGGTTAGAAGAAGGCATGCTTCGAGATGATGCCGGTATGATTCAGTAACAGAAAGAGCGAGATATCCGCGATGGGCCAGAGATCACTGCGTGAATTTCAGAATGGATTGGTCTTTGGCGATTAAACAGTTGTCAAATATAATTTCCTACTATGATTAGAAGGGTACCTTATTTAGGATTCCCCTATTATATAAAGGGGGATCTCATTCATTTGTAAAAAATATTGTTCACTGAGAAGAAAATATATGCTCATTACTTTCTTGCTATTTCACGTACTATTCATCAGAGTTGCTCTATTATCACAACTCGGGACTATCATAGGTCGAGGTCGAGATTTGGCTCGCATACTGGTTTGATTTACTTTGTTCTCTAATTTACTTATGTTAATTCCTTGTTTATCAATTGGTATTGGATTAAATCACATATCCTTAAAATCACTTTGTAAGTTTAATTGTTACTCGAATTTTAGAGTAAACAGTTTAGCTCCCACCGTGGGCTAAGGATAATAGTGATTGTTTCAGTGTTGATTCTAATAACACACATTATTTCACACTTGTTCTTGTCAAGTATTTTTTTCTCTCAGGTTAAAACATGTCAAACTCACAAAACGCACCTGTATAGGGTGATAATGGTCTCGGATTTCACGGGAAAACGACAATGTAATTGCTCCATGAGCTGGGGTGCCACCGGCTAATCTTGGAGGAGCACCGATCGCCGATCCAATTGATATCAATTCGCACGTTGCTTTAAATTCGGACCTAGGCGCGGACCCCGAATGGAGTGTATGTAGAGATAGCCGATCTGGTGGCCAAGGTACACAGGGCAGAGAAGACGGAAGAGTTAGCCTCCAAATAATATTCGAGATGTTACAGGCTCAACAGACCGCTATTGCTCAATTGCAAAATCAATATAGGACTCCAAGTGTGGTCGATCCAGAAATCACTCATCGTACCGAGCCAGTGCTGGAAAGATCAAATGGTAATGAATTAGGGACTGATCCCACAATAATGAAAATGCTCGAGGAGCTCACCAAAAGAATTGAGTCGGGTGAGAAGAAAATCGAAGATAATGATAAAAAAGTGAAAACATACAACTCCCGAGTTGATCAGATACCGGGGGCACCCCCGATCTTAAAGGGTTTGGATTCGAAAAAGTTCATGCAAAAGTCTTTTCCTTAGAGTGCGGCTCCGAAGTCCATTCCTAAGAAGTTTCGTATGCCGGAGATACCTAAATACAATGGGACCACCGATCCTAATGAACACATCACTTCGTGCATATGCAGAATAAAGGGAAATGACTTAGATAATGATGAGATTGAGTCCGTTTTGTTGAAAAAATTTGGGGAAATTTTATCAAAGGGAGCAATGATTTGGTATCACAACCTGCCACCAAATTCTATCGACTCATTTTCCATGTTAGCAGATTCTTTCGTGAAGGCACACGTCGGGGCCATAAAGGTCGCAACAAGAAAATCGGACGTTTTCAAGGTAAGACAAAGGGATAACGAAATACTCAGAGAGTTCGTATCCCAATTTAAAATGGAACGCATGGAGTTGCCATTGATCAGAGATGATTGGGTTGTTCAAGCTTTCACCCATGGGTTAAACGAGCGGAGTTCGATAGCATCGCGATAGTTGAAGCAAAATTTGGTCGAGTATCCAGCTGTAACTTGGGCAAATGTGCACAATCCATATCAATCAAAGATCAGGGTCGAGGACGACCAATTAGGAGCCCCTTCCGGTTCAGTACATCCAAACAGGTCGGCAGTTAAAACCCCGAGTGACTTCGACATGGAGCAAAGGTCGAACAGAGAATGATATCAACCATATACCGCAGATCGAAGGAACAATGGTTAAGGATGCAATTCCGCCCGAAACAATCGAAGAAGTGATCGAGGACAGAATTCTCGGGGACTTATGAGCAAAGTGGTTTTGATAAGCATGTCGATCCCATAGAGGCACCTCGGTTATCGGAATATAACTTTAGCATCAACGCATCGGGCATTGTATCGGCAATCGGAAGGATCAAAGACACTAGGTGGCCCAGACCCATACAGACCGATCCTTCCCAAAGAAACCCAAATTTGATGTGTAAGTATCATTGCACGCATGGTCACAAGACTGAGGATTACAGGAAATTAAGAGAGGAGGTAGCCCGTCTATTCAATAAGGGCCACCTTCGAGAGTTCCTCAGTGATCGAGCCAAGAGTCATTTCAGAGAAGGGATACCAATAGGAAAAATGAACTGGAGGAACCACAGCATGTCATTCATATGATCGTTGGTGAGGTCGACATTCCACAGGGACCCATATTCAAACGAACTAAGGTATCAATCACCAGGGAAAAATGAACCCGAGATTATATGCCCGAAGGCTTTTTATCATTCAACGAAGAAGAAATAGAAGGCATTTCTCAGCCACACAATAACGCTCTGGTAATTTCTATCTTATTGAATAAAGTTCAAGTTAAGCGTATTTTAGTGGATCTGGGTAGCTCGACGAATATTATCCGATCGAGGGTCGTGGAGCAACTCGGCCTGCAAGATCAAATCGTGCCCGCAGCTCGGGTCTTAAACGACTTCAACATGGCTAGTGAAACAACTAAAGGGGAGAATATTTTGCTAGTGATTGTGGCTGGAACCATTCAAGATACCAAATTCCACGTGATCGAAGGCGACATAAGGTATAATGCCCTACTCGGGTGGCCTTGGATCCACAACATGAGGGCAGTCCCCTCGACTCTCTACCAAATAATGAAATTCCCGACGACGAATGGTGTAAAAATAGTATACGGGGAGCAGCATGCCGCAAAGAAAATGTTTGCGGTCGATGAGGTAACACCGATATCAACCTCGAAAAGGTCGAGCATCAAAGGTAAAGATGAAGCCAAATAGCAATCACAACCACTAGCCTCGATCGAATCAGGAAAGCAGGGGATAAAAGAAGAAGAAGATTTTCTAACTCCTCGAACTTTTATTGTTCCCGAAGATTTTGACGCCACCAAATCAACGGTCGAAGAGCTGGAACAGGTTATATTGATCGAGTACCTGCCCGAGCAAAAAGTATACCTGGGAACGGGATTAACCCCCGAACTCAGGAAAAAGCTTATTCAATTTCTTATTGATAACATAGATTGTTTTTCTTGGTCCCATTTAGACATGATAGGGATCCTACCGGAGATAACAACGCATCAGCTAAGCCTTGACCCTAGGTTCAAACCGGTGAAGCAAAAGAGAAGGCCCCAATCCGAGGTAAAGCATGCATTCATAAAGGATGAGGTAACTAAACTTCTCAAAATAGGGTCTATTCGGGAGGTAAAGTATACCAAATGGTTCACCAACGTAGTCGTAGTCCCTAAAAAAGGGAACAAACTTAGAATGTGTGTAGATTATAAAGAGTTAAACAAGCATGCCCCAAAGATTCTTTTCCATTGCCTAATATCGATCTCATGATTGATGCCACAGCTGGCCACAAGATCCTTACCTTTCTCGATACCTATTACGGGTACAATCAAATTCAAATGAACCCGGAAGACCAGAAAAAGACTTCATTTATCACCAAGTATGGAACATATTGTTATAATGTAATGCCCTGCAGGCTAAAAAACACATGAGCTACTTACCAACGCCTAGTAAATAAAATATTCGAAGAACAAATAGGTAAGTCAATGGAAGTTTATATCCATGACATGCTAGTTAAGTCCCTATGCGTGAAGGACCATTTGGCTCAGAAAACGTTTGAGATTCTAAGGAAATATAACATAAAGCTTAACCCCGAGAAATATGCTTTTAGGGTCGGTTCGTGCAAATTCCTAGGCTTCATAGTGACGAATCGAGGAATCGAGATCAACCCCGACAAAATCAAGGTTATCGAAGACATCACCATCGTAGACAGTGCAAAAAATGTGTAGAGGCTAACTGGACGGATAGCTGCTTTAGGTTGATTCATCTCAAGGTCGTGGGATTGAAGCCACGCATTTTCTCTTACTCAAAAAGAAGAATGATTTCGCCTGGACCCCGGAATGCCAACAGGCATTGGAGGAACTGAAGCGATACCTATCAAGTCTACCACTGCTTCACACTCCAAAGGCAGATGAGAAACTTTACTTATACTTGGCAGTATCAAAAATCGCGGTAAGTGGTGTCCTAGTTCAAGAAGAGCAAGGTACGCAATTTCCAGTTTATTATGTAAGTCGAACCTTAGGAGAAGCATAAACTAGGTATCCACATTTAGAGAAATTGGCACTTGCACTGATAAGAGCTTCTAAAAAGTTAAAATCGTAGTTTCAATGTCACCCCAAATGCGTGTTAACCACTTACCCACTTCATAATATTCTGCATAAGCCCGAACTACCGGGCCGATTGGCCAAATGGGCCGTCAAACTCAGTAGGTACGATATCGAGTATCAACCTCTAACGACCATCAAGTCCTAAATTTTGGCGGACTTCGTGGCTTTTGAGGGTGGTGTACTTCCACTTTTTCCTTCTTCAAATGTTTGACTGGATTCCATTTCCTTGGTCGTTTTACTATAATTTTCCATGTTGGTTAGTCTATTGATTCTTTTCGTGGGCTCCTTTTGTGGCGCCTACGTCGATTCACCAACGTCCAACCTTTATCACCATCAGGCTGATCAACTCCAACTTTGTTGTTCTCCAGTAATTCTTTATTTTTACTTTCTTTAAAATTGCATAATTCATCTAGACTGAATAAGCCAAAGGTGATAGAGACTTGGTTCGCACTTGCCTTCTCATCTTCAAGCACGATCTTCTTTTCATAGGCCAAGTCCATAACATTGTCATTAAAGACAAAGCACTTCTCAAGAGGATGACTCACAAGTCGATGATATTTGCAGTAATTTGGATCATCAGTTTTCCTAGCTTAATTTGTTCGCTTCATCCCCAGAAGCTCAATGAGCTTTAACTTGAGAAGCTCTTCAAAAATTGCAGGCACATTAGAATCCAAAAATGGGTACTCATTCTCTTGCATTTCTTTTAGAGTCAACTTTCCACTTGGCTTATCTTGAAAAGAAGTGGATTTTATACTCTGCTTCTTGCTCACCTTAGTTGTGAACTTCACAGGTGATGTGTTGACATTCACAGCTTCTTTGTTTTCAGACTTGGGTACGAACTTGCTCCATTTCCTTACTTCTTGCTTGTCGCTCCCTTTGGAGGGTCATAGATAGGCAGCCTTTCATTTCCAGCGGAGGCCATGCTCAATTCCATGTCATGGGCACGAGTTGCAAGTTCTTTAAATGTTCTAGGCTTGATACCTTGCAAAATGTAGTGCAATCCCCAATGCATGCCTTGGATGCATATCTCTATGCCAAAAGCTTCACTAAGCCTGTCTTTACAGGTGAGGCTTGCATTCCTCCAATGATTGATAAAGTCGATAACTGGTTCACCTTTCCGTTGACGAGTATTTGTGAGTTCCACCATGCTCACAGTGCGTCTTGTGCTATAAAAGTGATTGAGGAACTCTTGCTCTAGTTGATCCCAGCTACCAATGGATCCCGCCTCAAGGTCTGTATACTAATCAAAAGAATTTTCTTTTAGCGAGCGGATAAACTGCTTGACGAGGTAATCTTCATAAGTCCCAGCATTGTTTCATGTCTCAACTAAGTGCGCCAGATGTTGCTTTGTATTGCCTTTACCATCAAACTATTGAAACTTTGGAGGTTGATAGCCAGCAAACATCTTCAATATATTGACCCTTGAAGTATACAGCTTTGTGTATGTAAGGGAGGACTTGGCAGCAACTTCATACTTATTCTTAATAGTTCCTTCAATGAACTCCTTCAGTCGATCGATTGGAATCATCCCTTCAGACGGGATAGGGATAGCTTAGCGGATGCTACTCGTCTTGGGGGAGAATCATTCTCTAGAACTTTTGGGAGTTTGCCAAGTGCATGGGTAGATTCTTCTTCCATCAAGATTCCTACCCTGTCTATTAGCTTGTCATTTCTAGCATCTTGATTTCTCATGCACTTGGTCAAGCCAGCGATTGCTTCCGTCAAGTTTGCCAACTGCTCCTCCGCAGATGAAACGTTTGTCACCATGGCTTGCATGATTGTTGGGGACGATAGAGAGTAGCATAGATTGTCACACAGATTGATCCTCGATTAGGTATGAGGTGTAAGTGGGGAGGATCCATCACTTGAAGTATCATAATCTTCCTTTACAGCAGAGTTCTTGGATCTGGAGAGGTCAAGCAGAGCAAGAGTTTTCTTAATCTTTTCAGCAATATCACTTCCTCCTTCAGGTGTGTATGTGGAAGATCTTGCTCCTTTTTGAGGATGAAGATCCAAAAATAGGGTTGATGCGGACGGCACTTGGGGTGCTTATTGTCCTAATGAGCTTTCTTTGCTTCTCGTAACTGGTCCAAAGCTTCCAAAAGTAACATCAAGGATACTTTCTACATCAGCATAGAACCTGGAATTAACAGCCTTGGTGGACGTTGATCTGGAATTGATTTTCTTTAAAGCCATTTCGATATTCTTGAACTTTGGTGACTGAAAAGTTGAGATGAGAGGTAAATATTGTCCCACTGAGCATGCCAGAATTTGTAGACAACAAATTGCGTCGAGAAAATAAGATCAAGACCGAAAAATATTACAACAATCATAGTATTTAATTTTAAATATTTGAGTGTTACAATCTCTATGGTTCCTTTGATTCTTCTTTTCTGATATAAATTCAAGGGCCTGAGGTTGATTTTGAATTTGAATTTAATTTAACCGTCGCAAACGCTTTGATTGTTGCCACGAATTTTATCACGGACAAGTTGCCTTGATCTTGAATGCCTTGTATTTGATTTGATTTCGTTCTTGATCTTGAATACTTGAAATTTATGCTGAAATGCTTGAATGCTTGAACACTTGCAATTTGCAGAGAATTGTGGCCTTTGATCCACGAGCTCCCTTGTGTCTTCTTGTCATAACTTTTGGTGTCCTTTTTGAGTTATGAAGACCCCTATTTATAGTTGTGGAAGGAAAGAGTTGTGATGAGAATAAATTCTTTCCGACCAATCAGATTGAAGACTGACATGGCCGCATTTGATTGGCCAGAACATGTCATTTGCGTATGTGGCACAATTTCATTGGCCTTTTAATTTGACTTGACATGTTTTGTCATTTTGACATGTGTCATGATCCTATTGGCTCTTTCGTTTGACTTGGCGTGCCACGTCATTGACATGTGGCAGCGAACTGGACCTCTAGGAAGATGGCATATTGGGCATAAGTAAGTGGGCTGATCATTTGTAGTCCAATCGAATGGGTTGCCTACTAGATTTAGACTCCTTTATTTAACTCATATGTATTTGACTAATATAATTAATCTAATTATATTAGCCCATAATATTTATTTGGACTAATATACCTTGAATTTAAAGTGCAATCCAAATAATTTTATGGATTTAAATCCATAAAATTTAATGTCTACACCTTACATGTAAATCTTTAGGATAGTGATACAATTTTATTCAGTGTAACTTTTTTTTAAAGTCTAAAAAGGTCGATTAAAATTTTATAAAATTTATTTTAATGAAATTTCAAAATGAAATGTTGATCAACTTTTTAATCCTTTAAATATATATTTTATCTTGGATAAAATTATCATTTTATTTTTCCAATATTTTAGGACTTTGAAGTCAACTAAATTTTACTTAGTAAATCTTTCTTTATTTTAACTATGTAGGAAACACTAATATTTACTCTTTCTAATCCAATTTAGTGACTGTGTTTAACAGAGAAAGGAGTCTAAGAAAGAAGAAATATTTTAAAATTTGTGGTCTAAAATAAGTCACATATATTTATGCAACTATAAATCATCTTCTTAAGAGTAAATTAAAAAGTTTAAAATTAAATTATTTCTAAATAAGAAAATATTATATTCTTTTTTTTTCATAACTTGGGATAGATGGAGTAAAATTTTAAAATCTAGTATTTTATCTTATATAATCATTCATTAAATGAATTAGGTAACAGAACTATAATTCTTTCCGAAAATATAGTAAGCCAAAGCAAATAAATTGACAAATCATTAGAAATTTATGGGTTCAGCATTTTTCTAATTGCCTTCCGACATAACTAAAGAGAACAGTAATTTTTAATAGCAACTACGCAATAAAGATAATCAATAAATATGAGTTTCTGATTTCATGACAAAACAAATACTTGTACTAGAGAAACACAAGAGATTTATTTCTCTATTTAACTAAATATGATCAACATTCTTTACTTTCAGAAACTTTCACTTTTTTTAATTTATATTTTATTACTCAACTATATGTGTGTGTATATATATAAATTAATATTTATGTAAATTTTTAATACTTATTAATAATGGGGTTATGCATATAATAAGACCAGTTTATTAATATAACTTTCAAGGGTATTAAATTAACCACCCTTAATTTACGTGGCTCCGACACTGGCGAGTGCTTTACCTAGTCCTTAAAAGCTTGTTTATATGGTTGTTATGTATCATATAGTATTGTATTGTATTATATTGTACTGTATCGTTTTGATGTATATAATATTTAGATAAATTGTATTTTTTGTGATTGTTTCATGATGTCATGCACTAACAATATGAAAAATAAACTTGCAATATTACAAAGAAAAAGTAAGATGTAGAGGTAAAATTATTATATAAAAAATAGGGTAAAAGATAAAATAGGATTATTTAATAATAAGAAAGGGCAATAGGAGAGAAAAAAAATAAGAAAGCTATGCAACCAAACCAAATCGATGTTATATAAAATATTATTTTTTATCATTACGTAATGATAGATTTAATAATACGATACAATAAAATTTAAGTAACAGTATATCATTAAAGGTAACAACAATCCAAACAAGTTGCAAATTAATGTACACAAATGTATGTTGTTGAAACAAATTAATTATCTTAGAATTGTTGAAGCCCTTACTCCATAGGTGACCTAGTCACTCTTGTCCCTGCTGCATCGCCGGTCCCGCACCCAGTCGCCGGCCTCCGTCGAATCGACGGCCACCAGCCATAATAAAAAGGTTAGTTCTCTTCCTTCTCTCACTTTTTTGAATGTTTAATTTTTGTTTCTTTATGGCTATTTGAATTAAATTGTTAAGTAATAAAAACAACAACGTAGCAAATTGAGATACTGAAATCATCTCAGAGGCATGCAAGTTTGACTTTTGTTGATTTCATCAGACAAATGGTCAAAAACTATCAAGCACGAAATATCTTTTTTTGTGTGTGTGTGTATTGTTTATTTATGTTGTATTGATTTTTTTGGGTTAAACTTCATGTATGGACAAACCATCATCACAAAAATTGGAACAAAGGGAGTATTAGTGTTTGTACTTTATAAGATGGTCGTAATTTGTGCTGATTTTTGAATTTTTATTAGGATATAGGTATTTGCAATTCAATCCATTTATGGAAACTGATAAGTGGGCAAGTTTTTCTGAAGGAACAAGTGATTCTGAAGGCTATGGGGAGGATCTTGATGATGATGACCATTGCTGTGCATATGCATCCACTGATATACCCAATTTGCAGTTCAGGTTTCACCTCTTCTGTTGGGAATTTTATCTTTATTATTAAAAAATAATTTCACAAATAACATACATGCAATTTTTTTCTTCAGGAAAGATATTTCAAGATCACGGTGGCTTGACCACTTAGGAATGGCTGAGGTCGTGGAGAGGAAGGGTGGATTGTTGACAACTACTGGGATAGTTCGTAATGGCAAGATATATTGCTTCATTGAAGAGACGTTGTAGGTGATGAAGATTCTCTTATATTATTAATATATACTAAATATAAAGATTACTTTTGTTATCTCCTATTAGTTGAAGAGTTAAATACTATGACTTCTAGTACAGGCATTATTTGGTAATAAGCCACGTCCAAATAAGAAGAGGAGAAAAATACTCTGTCTTCAGCATATGTGGCATGTCTATTGTCTGATTAGAATTCAAATTTTAGATCTGTTTGGCATGTCCGAGAAAAAAAAAAGAAAATATTTTTCGGTGATATCTTTAACAAACCTCAAAAGAGGTATGGTTGCTCTTGTTTCTAAATGCTGCAAAAGTTGAAAATTGTGTTGTTCGTTTAATACATTGACACGCTTTTCGTTGATTCTTTTGTCATTGTTGGTTCTGTAAGTGGATTTTGGTATGAAGATTGCTGATACTCTTAGGTCATATTTTTTCATTATACCTCTCTAAGTTATGCTAGTTTATTTTAGTTGCACACCTGTCTACTGCTTCTACATATTAGAAATAGTAGTCTGGATGTAGAAGAGAGTAGAAGCCAATAGATAAAATTATACATATAGCAAGTGTCCTATTACAGGAGAGTTTTGTCGTCTGACAATCTTATTTGTATTAGGAGTTAATACGAAAAATTTATGGCTTCATTTGAGAATTATCTTCTGCAATTGGCAGTGTGTTTAAAGAATGATACCTTATTTTTTGTGATGTAGATATCTGGCGGAAATTGGGGTTTTACATCTCTTCAGTAACAATGACGCACCCCTATCTCTGGAACATATATACAATAGGGTTGCAGAAGGAAAAAGTGGATGTTCCTTGGAATATTTTGAAGCCTATAAGCACCTGAAATCTCTTGGTTATATAGTCGGGCGTCATGGTATTCCTTGGTCAGTTAGAAGGTCAAGTGTAAATTATATTTCTAACCAAGACCTGCTGGAGACTACTGAGATTAGAGATAAAGAATCAAGAGACAGCATTCTCATCAGTGAAATGTTTAGTAATATGCAAATTGGTGGATTGAGAATGGTTTTTGATGTTTACCCTCCTAATATTAGATTCAGAAAGTCTGCACCTGGTGATCCATGTTTTGTACTTTGTCTTGCCAGGTAGGGTACCTTGTTAATGCGGTTCATTGTATTATGGTGCTAGCGCCTACTAAAATTTTCTGAATCTTTGCCTCCTATATTTTAGCCGATTGTTATGTACAGGGACTTGAGATATACTAGTTAGCATTGCAATGGTTGAGCAACGCTGAATGTTTAAGAATAAGACTGATCACCAGATTGGATGAGGATGATATTCTGGCATAAGTAGTTGTTTTTATCTTTTTCTCTTTATCCCTCATTCCTAGCCTATCTAATTCCCTTCCTCCACTCTCTCTCCTGACTTGTTGATCCACTTGATTTATCGATGTAGCTCTATTTTATGAGTGATGTATTTTCTTGTGCAGTGAGTATCCACCTTCTAAAGAAGAGATTGAAGATCTTGAGAGACATTCTCATGGTATTCCTTTGAAATTCTGTCTGGTTGAGCATGGGCGTGTGAGCTTTTTCTCATTCAATAGAGTTGAGCTTCCTATCCTTCCATGACCCCGACCAGCAATGAATCCAAATACCAACATGCCTTGAGAAGAGCTATGGTACAATTATCAATTTTAAGTTTGTGGATTGATGTTTCACAATTGTGTAATAGGCGTCTGCATTATTCAGACGATAAGCATGTCTGGCTTACTAATCAGGACCTAGTCTCCTGTGCTTATAACAAAACCAGAGTGAGTCTTGTCTTCTTTGCCCTCAATGTTTTTGTAAAAGTTGAAGGTTGGTTTATTTTATTGCCTAACATAAGTGTTACACTGGTGAAATTTAGTCTGGTCAAAAGTGATCAATCTGTTAAGGTGAGCTATCAAGCTAGTTCTTTCTTTGCTATAAACACTTCTATCCTTTCACTACGGGATTGCTCTACCCATCTGCTGTCTTTTTTCAGTTTCATCAATTGTTGAGTGAGGAAACCAATTCCAGTTGTTGTGTCTTACCTGGTTGCCAACTTCTAAAACCTCTGTTATCAGTGATTTTTCCATTAAATGGTTATTTGCCAGGCTAATGCTGAGACTCCCATGGTTATGCTTTCCATGTATAAGTCCATCCCTATGTTGCTCCAACTCTCCGAAAATGTCGCCGGGTGCGTGTCGGGTTCTCCAAAAGTAGTGTATTTTCGGAGGATCCGACACGGGTGCGACAACATTTTGGTGAGTCCACGCAACATAGGTCCATCCCCATTAACTCATTGGAGAGCCCGTTCCATCCATCTTCATATCTTTTTGGTGATCTGGCTTTTGTTGTTTCCTCTAGCAAAAGCAATTCCTCTTTCTGCTTAAAAATATTGTACGGGGAGAAAGGAATGAATGATACCATGATCATTTACCTACTTTCTTAATGCCTTCAGTTTTTAACCATTAGTAGTTTTGATGATTTTTTTACAAAAAGAAGTATAATATGATGTGATCTTAGAGCATAAAGGAAACTTTGAATGGATTTACCAAGCAAGGTAACTATTGCTCCTTTCTGTGCCTGATTCTACTACTTCATAGGCTCCGTCACTATTTTTATGTCTCCTCTTTGTGAATTAGTCACCCTAGTTATATTGCTAAGATTGGAAGAAAAGAAAGCCTGTGGCCCTTTAATGTCTCTTCTTGTGTTCCTTTCTTTTTTCCTCATCATCTATTGTATATAAGATGAGGCTCTGTTATATTGTTCTTGATTGTTCATCGATCTCCTATTATTTGAGCGACTCATATATCAACCTTCTGTCGTCACTTATTTTCCTTTTAGTGCAATTTACCTTCTCCTTCTTCCCCAATTGATTTTCGTTGAACCTTTTTTCTTTATATTTTAATTAACAAAAGCTAAGAAAGAATATAGAATATGGAACAGGTTAGAGATAGACCCATTACATAATGATAATGATAATTGTTAAATAAATAACTACAGTACTAAAATATAACTCTTAGATCACACAAAAACATAAGATAATGGGAATACTTTCCTAAGCGGTTCTATATAAATCTATATGTTTGATAAGTGGCATAGCGTACTAATTTAATTTACCAATAAGCCATGGCAAGATCCAGAGTAGTCATTGTTGCTTCCTTATTGTTCTTTCATTTTGCTGTTACCAGCTTTGTGCACCCAAAAATTAATGAGTCTTCATCCTCAAGTCTTTGGTGCTGCAAGGGATCTAGACCTAGTCACAGACAGGACAAATCAGAAGACTGCAGCAATGCTTTTGCTGTTAATATTGAATGAGATATCTTAACAATCAGAAGACAGCCAAAATATGACTGTTAATATTGAATGAGATATCTTAATAAGATTCCTTTTTCGGGAGCGATTCATCCTTCCCGCATGAGTTGTAATGCACTCTCCAATTGTGCTTGTTCCCCCTTTCTTCCTTACCCTGGCAAATCTTTGTGAAATAACAACTCCCATGACAAAGAAAAAAGAAGGCGTTAAGAGACCCGCCTGGGACACCAAAGTTGGTAAAAACAATTTTATCACTTTTGTCTTATTATTAAAATCTTATTTTCAAGTGTTCAAAGCTATGGCCTATAGGAGATAAGTTCCAAGTGGCTGGTTCTTTGAAAAGTTTGAACTTTTATCTGGACGATTTCATGATACTGCACATGCCATTGGTCAGTCATTAATTTTTGGTCTTTTCTGCCAAAATTCTTCCACAGGACAGGACCTCTAAATACGGCTTTTTGGATCGAGTTCCTCTCCAGTAGGACATCCTTCACTACATCTGTAGATAGTACTTGGTAAACTATACATGCCAGTGATGCCAATGGCTCAAATTATAGGAAACTGCTCGTGCCATAAGCCATTTGACTCAAATTTTAAAAACTTATTCAAACAGGGTGTTTTCCTCCAAGCAATAAATATAAATACATATGTTTTACATATACATTTTTTTAACTTTTAACCATGGTTAAGTGATATACATTTTCACTTTTATATGTTGATTCTTAAGGTTAATTAGTTAGTAAGGTATAAATACCTGGCGCGGGTAACTATTTACGAGATGCCTACCAACAACATCCCAAAAAAAAAAATACCAACAACAACAAAGTCTCAAGAAATCTCTCGAGATGAAGTAAGAGATGAGATCTAATAGTTAGGCCTCATTTGTTTTTTTTAAGATTAAGACGTCTGAATTTAAATACACATCGGAATATCAAGATGTGTATTATACACATCTGAATATATTAAGATGTATTAAGATCTGAATAAAAATAATTAAGACTGTTTGATTTTTAACATCTGAATGTATAAAATTTATCTTTATTTGAAAATTAATAAACATAAAATTCAAATGAAATATTAACTAATTAATATTCTATCAATAAAATATATAGCTTTTTAAAATATGATAGTTGTTGGTGGTGATGGCTAACGGGTGAATGTCGACTAGAGGCGATGGTTGGTGGTAGTTTTGGTTGATAATGGTGGTTCATGCTAGTAGCTAGTAGGGATTGGTAGTGGTGATGATTATGATTGAAGAGGTCGGTGGTGATAGTTAATAATGGCGGGTAGTGATAATAGTTGTGACTGAGGAAGGTGGTGGGTAGGTGATGGTAGGTTAAAAGATGGGCAGTACTGGCTGTGGTTGTTGATGGTGATGGGGTGGTCAGTTGTGGTAGTTGAGGTGGATGAGTGTTGATTGTGGGTGAGAATAATGGCGGTCAGAGTGGTGGGGATAGTGGGTGGTGATGCTTGATAATGGTGGAGGCTATGATTGAGGATGATGATGACGTGGTGGTGGTGGTGATGGTGG
The DNA here is from genome assembly GCF_000393655.2 of Nicotiana sylvestris. NCBI lineage: Eukaryota > Viridiplantae > Streptophyta > Magnoliopsida > Solanales > Solanaceae > Nicotiana > Nicotiana sylvestris. The sequence goes on along the minus strand of NC_091068.1, from coordinate 85,295,900 downwards.
CATGGTGGTAGTTGATAATGGTAGGCGGTGTCGGCAGTTAATAATGAATATATGATAGCATCTTAATTAAATTAAGTTTTTGTTATATATCTTAATCACACAGACCTATTCAGACCCATTAAGTGTGAAGTAAAAGAAACACACTTAATGATTAAGATCTGAATAATTAAGATTCAGACTTTAAAAATAAACACACTTAATATCTGAGATCTGGATGATTAAGATTCAGACCTCCATTAAGTGCAAACAAATGAGGCCTAAATGTCATTAATTAGAGTGTAAATCGTGTGGGATAGCCACTTTTTAAAGTGATATTTATTTTTTATCCAGCATTTTTAATGCTTATCAATAGTAGCCACTAGTCTATTAAAATTAATATGAAAGGACGATGTTACCCTTTCTTCTATCCCTTTCATGTGCTAGGGAGAAGAACAAATGGCAGACTCTTCTTCATCTTCAATGGGTTTGGCTCATGTCGTGTATGCGTCTGCCATGAATTAATTCCATTGATGCACTTCGGCTCTTTTAACTATCGAAGCAATTATTTCTTATACTTTCACTAAAATTCCATAATGCATGACAAGCTTCCCAAAATAGAGATTGGAGAAAAAAGATGAGGTAAATGCTTACCTTAATTCGACAGTAAACATATGTTAGATTTACCACATAAAAAGTCCATATTATATATTAAATTTGCTTTAATATCTACATATCATAAATTTCAAGTAAGGCGATATTGATAATTAAATCATATTTTCGTAAGTTTCAACTGACTAACTGGATGAGCACTGACGAATATGAAACTAGACTTATTTTGATTTACTTTGAACACTTGGTCCTGAACTTACAGTTCCAAATTCAAAAGTTAAGGACACTTGGTTCTGAACTTCGAGTTCCAAGTTCAAAAGTTAAGGACACTTGGTCCTAGGATTACAAGTTCAAAAGTTAAGAACGTTTAGTCCTGAACTTAGACTAACAGGCTCAAAAGTTAAGAACAATAGGTCCTGAACTTACAATTACAAGTTCAAAAGTTAAGGACAATAGGTCTTGAAGTTCTGAACTTAGACTAACAAGCTCAAAAGTTAAGGACAATATATAGGTCCTGAACTTAGGCTAAGAAGCCCAAAAGTTAAGGACAATAGGTCCTGAACTTATTGTTACAAGTTCAAAAGTTAAGGACAATAGGTCCTGAAGTCCTGAACTTAGACTAACAAGCTCAAAAGTTAAGGACAATAGGTCCTGAACTTAGCCTAAAAAGCCCAAAAGTTAAGGACAATATGTCCTCTAACAAGCTCAAAAATTAAGGACACTTGGTCTTGAACTTACAATTAAAAGTTCAAAAGTTAAGGACATGTAGTCCTGAACTTAGAGTTCCAAGTTCAAAAGTTAAGGACATGTAGTCCTGAAGTTAAGTTCAAAAGTTAAGGACATAAGCAGAAAGGTATTTTTGTCCGGGCAGTTAAAGTTTATTAAAGCAGTGGCTAAAGACATTTTAAACAGTGATTTAAAAATAAATACATGTGTTATTAGTGGTTAAACGTGAACTTCCCCCTTAATTAGTCAGACAGTTGCTGGGTCATATTATAACTACTACTAGTAAAATATTACTAATATTAACTCTTAGAGATCACCCCAAGCATACGATAATAAGAATATTATTTACCCAAGTTGTTGTATGTAAACTTGTAGTTAATAATTAGTTATTGATTATATTTTTTAATTTTAATATTTATAAAACAATAAAATAAAATATTTTATAATTAAAAATGAAAATTTAAAAAAAAACGTCTATTCAAATTGGAGAGTAGTTTTAAGTAGTAATTTTTAAATTATTTTAAAATAAAAACTAAAATTACAAAAAATAAAAACATGCCAATTTAAAATTTCTTTGGTTTTTAAATAATTTTTGTTTTTCTTTTTAAGAATAAAAAGTTTATTTATTCAGAAAATATTACTGAGAAAAATATAATAAAAAATATATATGTATCTTCTATTATATTATAAAAAGAAAGTAGCATACAAATATTTAAATAAAATAATATACTCATAAAAGTTTCTGTTAACAATGTAAAAATATTAAACATTGGATGACAGAGTAAAGAAAAATATAGAATTAAAAAGCTATTTAATGACTATATAAGGCCCTTTAATATATCACATTGACATATAAGATACAATTCAAATTTATTAAAACAATACGATCTAATTTGGGGGAAAACTTATCCATACCCGATGTATATACCAAGCCAATAGTTAAATGACACTTATCACCTTATTTAATTATAAACTAGTTGTAAGTATTTAACCAAAGTAACTCTATCTAATTTTTATATAATCTTAAATAATAATAAGAATATAATAATTAATCTTAAATATTTTCAAAGAAACCGAACAACAAAAAAATTTGAGCATACACATCTTGGCCATTAACAGCATTAAAAGGAACTAACCAACCAAGGATGTTATGCATTTGTAAGTATATTAAATAATTTGTTGCATTTTTCTACAAAGCACCGAGGTACTTTCTTTCACTGCTTCTTGTCTCGCCATGCCAATTTCTCCAGCTGAGAGTAATGCAAAGTCTTATATACAACTAAGAAGAAAGGTTTCATCATATAACACCTCGTCTAGAGTATGTTGATCACAACCAAGTTGAAGTACAATGCTTCTGCAACATTTACCTCGACTAGACTAGTGTTTTACCCAAAAGCATAATTCCGCTTCTTGGAAGTTAGATCATACTTATGGTTTGGCAAGCATAATACATCTTTCATCTCTGTCACATGCTAAAGGCTCTGAAACACTCAACATTTAGCAATTATGTTAGAAATAAAAGAACAAGAAACTCGCAAGATGCAACAAGAAATTGCGGCGAGAAATAAAATAAGGACGACAACCCTAAAAAGTTTAACATCAATTATTAGCACTGTTTATTACCTTTTCTTATTTTTTTTATAAACTCTAGTAGATATTGTGTTTATTTCCTATGGTTAATTTAACTAGATTTGGTGTAAATTTTTTCCTCTAATTTGTTCAAACAAGCCGGATCACAATTTAATTTAATTTATATTTTTTAATATTAACCGCATATCGAACAAGTACGACTAATCTAAGTAATTAACTGACATTCACATACTACCAAATTAATTGTTAAAAAAAATTAGATTGTCACTTGTTAGCAAATTTAACTTTAAATCCCATTCAAAAATTTTTACACCACCTCTATATTTATACCACCCAAACCTGGCCTCCTGAATTTCTGTCGTAATCCTATTATTCAGTCACCATACCTCATAGTAAAAAACCCACCAAAATACAGAGAGTACCAAAAGCCCCAGCCAAGCAAATATATTTGCATTACCTTCATATCTCAAATTAAACTTAGTAGAAACCCCTAACCATAAGGCATCAGTATGAACTCAACCTGCAGCATTCCTACCCCTACCCCTCTCCTCACAAAAACTCTTGATTCTGAAAATGATATCCCACCCTATACTCAAAAATACCAATGTTACATCCAAGAGAGATGCTGCCACAGTGCTCTTAACTTCAACTAATTAATGTATCACTAAAATAACTACTTCGTCAATTTTAATTTATGTAAATCTATTTTATTTTTAATCCGTACAAAAAAAATAATATATTTTCTTATTTGAAAACAATTTAATCTTATGTAATAATTTGTAGTCACATAAGATATATGTGACTCATTTTATCTAACAAGTTCAAAAGTTTATCTCTTTTTCTTAAACTTCGTGTTCAGTTAAATATGTTCACATAAATTAAAACACCTCATCTTAGAAAATACTTTTTCATCAAATATGTCTTACCCAATTTATGCATGCCAACACTGAGATAGCATCAACGTACAACAATAACTTTTGTGTAAGAACTGACTGGCAATCCAAGTGCGCAGGAAGATGAAAGATGGTCAAACCTAGATGTTATCTCAATTGTTGGTATGCCAGGTTCAGGTAAAAGAAAACCAAAACATATACTCAAGAATATATTTTTTGGGCAGAAATGTCTTACCCAAAATTGGCACACTAAAAATTAAGATAACATGCAGGTACAACAATCCTTCAACAATCAACAATTGTTTTTCTCTTTCAAGTCTGCGGAGGCGCAGAACATGCTATTGAGGAAACCCTACTTAATTCTCAAAAGGGGCAAGGGAAAACGAGGTTTTATAGAGGAGTTCTAGGTTAGAGGTCTGGACTTTCGAAGCTTGGCATAACATGGGCTTCCGTTTTACATTTCCAGCTGAATGTGGGCTGGTGTTTTCAGTTTTAGCTTGTGAACCATTAGTGGATTTTGCTATTGTTGGGCTAACGGTGAATTACAAGTTGCGTTCCTGATTGAAGATTTAATCCAAATAGTCGTCCACCTAATCTCGTAAAAATAGCACGGGCTAGTTAATTTTTGGACTGATCATTCAAAAATAGTCAGCGTTTGCAAAGTCATTGAAAAATAACCACTATTTTGCTGCAACACGAAAAGTTGCAACATAATATAATGAAATCGGTACACATGTGTATGAACATCCAGCATATTATGTTGGATCGGTACTCCAGTATATTATACTGGAGTTCCAGTATATTATGCTGGAGTATTTTTCGGATTTTGAATAGTGTTTTCGTTCATATTTATCTTTATATGAGAAGTAGCTAAATTTCGATTACTTTTGAAACTGTGGCTATTTTTGAATGACCACTTATAAATCTGGCTATTTTTTTATTTCCCCCCCTAATCTCTTAAACTTAAAATAGTTAAAATAGTCGATGGATATGTGTGTGTATATAAAATTTATGTACAATATATGTAAAACTGTGTATAATCGATGTATACCGGGCTAGAAAAAGTAAACATTAAATCTGGACGACTATTTGTGTAACAATTCCTTTCTAATTCCTGCTAAAATTATCTGGATTAGCATTTTTTTATTTAATCATTTCTGAAATGATGCTGGATGGACATTTTTTGAAGCAATGTTTTTATTTTGATCCTGCTAAGAAATATTTTAGGAAAATAATCCCAAATTAGATTTTTAAAACATGCTAAGTATGATTTTCCTTGATTACTAGAATTTTAAACCACGTTGGCCCGAACTTTAAAACACACAACGATTATGGTAATTGTCAGGATTTAGCCCTCACTAGAATTTCAGTCGCAATGCTCAAAAATTTTCGGTGGCCATTAGGATTTTGTGGTAAAATCCTGACGATCACCACAACAGCTACATGCTTTAAATTTTTGCATAGTGTTCTTTAAAATTCTGGTATTTTACCAAAAAATTCTGCCAAGTATATCTTAAAATACCGGTACGTCAATTTTTCACAAATTTTCTATAAGTAGTATTAAAAAATCAATAGTGACACAAAAGTATCTTGTTTATGTCATTCTCCCAAACCATTTGATATTTGAAGATCGATATTCTTGGTAAGGAAAAGTATTTCCAAAGTCAAATCCGAAATATTTGGTTAATAATAAAGAGCTCTATTTTGAGACCACTATTTATGTTCGTATATTGTGAGCACGTGATTTTTGTTTTACGCGACAATCGCTCCAAAAGAAATAAAAATAATAACAATTGGTCCTGCTGTACAATTTTCGGATTTTACGTGGCATTTTGTTAATTATTTATGATTTTTGCCCATTTTATTAAAATAAAATACAAAATGTATGTGTCATGCGTAATTTGAACCGTAATCCGGTTGTTAAATAGAAAATCATAAATATGCATCTTCGTCCGTGATTTTTGTTTTGTTTGATTTTACCTTTTTAAATATTTTAATATGTGTGTGCAAATAATTGTATTAAGTGTTTATTTGATTTTAATTTGATTTACTTAGGTTTTGTTTTAAAATAAAAAATAATAATAATAAAAGAGAGTGCAAAATTGGGTTGAAAATCAGTTGGGCTTATTTTTCATTTTAAATTCGAGGCCCAAAACTCAAACCCAAAACCCCTGTGTAACCCGGTCCAGACCAGCTGATACCCAGAGCTTCCAAACGACACCGTTTTAACCTGGTCTGATCTGGGCCGTTGATCTCAGATTGATCAACGGCCAAGATCACTTCCCCATAACCCATAAACAAAACCCGACCCATTCCACCCGGACCGACCCAAACCCCTCTAGTTTTGAAACGACACCGTTCCTATTAGTTGAAGGATCCTGGACCTTCATCGTGTCTCATCCGACGGCCAGGATCCATTCATCCACACCATATATAAGCTCCCACTCGTACCCTGCCCCCCCTATCCAATACCCCAGCTTTCATCATCTTCACAAGAACCCCCCGAACCCTAGAGCCGCCCCTGTATACTCTCACCATGAAAGCCGGCGGCATGGACGCCGGTGACCCCATCCTTAACACCATAGAACCCCCTTGCCACCCTGAACATGGATCTATTAACCACTTAGCTCGAATTCCCTCCCACCTTCTCGAATCTTCATTTGAAGATTCGAGTCGGAACTTAACCTACACCTATTAACCCCAGTTTCATACCAGATAGTCCCCGGACCCCTCTCGTGACCAAACCATGCTTGGTTTGGTCCGAATCTGACCAGGGAAACACAAATCCCAGATCTGATGTTCTGAACCCTAGGGTCCTCATGTCTATTCCTTTCCTGTTCCGTGCCTGTTCCGTGCCTGTCCTCGTGCCTGTTCCGTGCCTGTTTTAAACCAAGAGATTAGGGTTAACCTCGTGTTTGTTCCGTGCCTGTTTAAACCAAGGGATTAGGCTTAAACCTCGTGCCTGTTCCGTATCTGTTTAAGCCACAGAGATTAAGGTCTAATGGACCTTAATCGAAGTGTTTCTCATCTAAGAAACACTTCGATTAAAGTCCGTTCAGCCTTAAGAAAGGCCTGTTCGAATCCAAGCTAAGGCTCTTTGACTTTTCGGGATTTAAGGTGAGTTTTGTTTTCTTTTCTTTTCTTTATTCCATGTGCTGATTAAAGGTCTGTTCATGTTTTGTTTTAATTCGTGTTTTTGAATTTTACCAACTGTGTCCTGTCCACCTTGCCTGAACCTCTATGTTTGATTGAGTCTTTCCTCTACTTGTTACTGATAATGTATATATGTGTATGTGCTGTGCGGACAATTGAACTTCAAATTTTGACTGATCAACTGATTCCTCGAGTACAATTTTGCTTAGTCAGTACAATTCAAATCATGAGTTCGATACTGTTAAATGTCTGATTTTGGCTTCGATTGTATGTGTTTTAACTAGTATAGTCGAATCGATATACGTCGTCAAATGGTTTCATGTTAGAATGGTAGCAATTTGACTCAGGCTTTTGTGATTTACTGAAGCATTGTTGAATCAGATTAATGTTGTTGCCACTCGGTAATTAATTTGTTTAGCCAAATCAGAAAGACATTTAAAGGATTGATTTATTAGCTAGGTTTCAGATTTTAATTTAGTTGATAGCATTGTTTACTCATCTCTCAGCTTTGGGCAGCATGTGCATTACAAAGTAATGGACAACATGTGCTGTCAGAATACATTCTGCTGCCCATATTCTGCTTTAGTTTCAGAAATAATAAGCATTACTCAAAAGGTAAGCCTGCCAAGGGAATATCATGGGGTTGTGTTCTTATTTAAATAGTGAGTGGAAACTGAAAAGGGGTAGCACATGGGAGGGTGTTCTGATGGTCTAAACAGGCTGTTAAAGGGTGGAATTTAGGCTATAAAAGGGGGGACTTCCATTAGTTAAAAGAAGAAGAGGAGGACATCAGAGAGATCCAAGAAGAGAGAGCAAAAATACACACACATTAACACACACAGACAGAGGATAGATCTGATAAGAGGAGAGGATAACAACAGGGAGGGGAGAGATTTTTGAAAGGAAGAGAGAAATAGAAGGGAGATACAGATACACATTGAGAGAGACACACATAAAGGGAAGCTGAAACCAAACAGAATCAGTTTCTAAGTGAGAAAGAGAGTTTATTTTGGAAATCAGGAGGGGGAATTTTGAAAAGAAATTCTTTGTTCGACTGGAAACACTACTTTTCCTCATCCTTTCGTGTTTGAAATCCAGCATCCAGTTTGGTCTGTTTCTATCAGATTTTAGGATCTTCCTTTGAGTTTTGGAAAAGATCAACATTGAGTACTGTACCATTGGTTCACTGCTTTGGTCTGTTTGGTCTGGGATTGTCATTGCTGCTGTGTTGCTTTTGTTGTTACTACCATTCTTGTGCTGCTGCTGCCTGACTCTTCTGCTTCCACTTCTTCTTTGCATTTCAGTATCCAGGTACACGTTTCAAGTCCCATGTTGGTGTAACTGTAACAATCTGAAAGCATGAAATGAAAAGTTGGAGAAGTTTAAATGTCTGTTGTAATACTCATGGCATAATTGATTTCTTTCTATATAATTGATTAGTTTGTAATTTCAATAGCAGGGAAAGATCAGTTGATGCTTAACTAAGTTCTAGTCTCTTGCGTCTTAGTTTATAGTCGTTTGTTGTTACGAGGTATGTAATTGTACAGTACACAGAATGTACAGATAATTGACATAGCGACTGACCAGATTCTTGTTAGCTATAATGATATGCATACGATAGAGTACTTCCATTTTTTGATGTTCTGTTCTATTTTTAGTTTCCTTTATCAGGACCCGCTAGGCAGTATATGGAAGCGCGTTCGAATCCCTATTAGTAATAACGCCTAGTAGTTAATTCCCTTAATCTAGCCTAAATAAGTCTAGTGAAATTCGATTAAAGAAATGTTTGGATGCAAGTATAGCATATCATCAGCTCGCATGTAGTCTCTTTGTCAAATTAAAGCATTCTTTCCATGAATTATAATGTTTTCTCCACTTTGTAAATAATTAATCAGAAGTTGATAAGAATCCGGATTAGGCCAAAGCATATAATTAAATTAGCATGTACCTTTTCCTTCTAGTTTTAGAGACAAACGCATTAGAAATGTAGCCACTTTAGGATATCCTTTCTAAAATAGAGACGAGCCTCGTCAAATAAAAAATACAAAATTGCGGGGCCCTCAATAAGTAACCATAATAATTATTTAGAATTCAGGATATGCCGTTTTAGTGAATTTCATGGCCTCCTACAAAAATAATAACGCGCTAGACTCTTTAGGCGCGGCTTAATTAAATTACATTCTTAAACTCGGGTGCGCATTGATGTGACCCGAATCCAAATCTCAACGGAGTCGAAATGGTCAACAACTACGGGTGCATTGATTGCGACGTGGTTCGAGATACATTTTCGCGACGTTGCAAATTCTATAAAAATAAATGATAATAATAAAAGCGGTTTAAACTTAATAAAAGCACATAAGTCACAACATGTATTTAAATCAGATATTTAGCCATTATAGCAATTTAAGCGACCGTGCTAGAACCACGGGATTCGAGGGTGCCTAACACCTTCCCTCGGGTCAACAGAATTCCTTACTTAGAATTTCTGGTTCGCAGACTTCATTTGGAAAAGTCGAAAATTTCCTCGATTTGGGATTCAAGATAAACCGGTGACTTGGGACACCAAAAGCCAAACCTTTACCAAGTGGCGACTCTGAATTAAATAAATAATCCCATTTCGAATATTGTCACTTAAATTGGAAAAACTCCCTCGCGCATTTAACCCTTCGGGGCGGGGCGCGCAAAAAGGAGGAGTGACAGCCCTGGCGACTCCGCTGGGGATGTTTAACCCAGAACCACTGGTTCAGGGTTCAAGAATTCGAGCTTAGAATAATTGTTATATTTGGCTTTATTATCTGATATTTATTACCTGTTTTGACATAACGTGCTAAATGTTGTTGTTTACCGCTTTGATATTATCTGAACTATATATAAACTGTGCCGAACCATTCTCTCTTCACCTCCGGGGAGAAGCTCGCTGGCCGAGGCTCCTTATTCTGTTAGTGTCGATACCTGAAATAAGAAAGAGAACGGATAAGTTACGAAGCCGGACGGCCTTTTGGTTCCCGGTAAGTTGCCCCTCCTCGACCCGAGTTGTCCGCTCGGGTACACAGTCTAGAACATCTACCCAGGTTATAAACTTAGTATAACGAAACCTCATGCCGGATCCCTAGTAGGAACGCTTATCTGCATCATGTTGCATTTGACATAGGGGACTCAACACAGGGGTTGGGTCCGTCTAGGACAGGCAACCTGGAACGAAAAGACCATCCTGCTGCATCCCGTTTGTTTTGCGCATCTATTTGCTTCAGATCTGCGTGTTGACTGGTTTCCGAAAAATTTTCAAAAAATAGCAGGGTAGGGAGATAATTACTTATTCTTTTGAAAAAAAAAAACCATGTCCGAGCAATGTTAAACCTAACCGGAATTTTCTAAAATATATAAAAAATGATAAAAAAAAGCTTGCCTTTCAATTCGACTATTCCTTTTAATCACTTTCAAAATCCAAAAAAATATATAAATAAAAAATCAAATTTTTTTTTATTGTTTCATTTGTAGCACCTCTTTAAAAGATTTTCAAAATTTCAAAAAAGAGGAAGTTTTAAATGTGTAAATATTTCTTTGGTCTCTTTTCAAAAATAAATAGTAAAATGAAAAACAAAACATATAACAAAATTTCAAAAAAAAAAAGGTTATTCTTCTTTAAAGGATTTTATTTTTTGTTTCCCCTATTTTGATCCGACCGAACTACGCCGGTTTGATTCTCGCACGGGGTGAGATACGTAGGCAACCCTCGTCGGGTCCAACCTCCCGTTTTTTTTACAAAAGAAAAAAGAAAATCTAGATAATTTTAATTTTTGAGTCTAATAAAGTTTATCACCCTAAATAAATGTGCAGGATGAGCACGATACAAAATGAATCGTTTTCAATAATGACCAAGATCCCTTTTGAGTTGCGATTATGGTGGAACGACTTAGGCAAAGAGGGGCAAGGCAAAGTGAGGAAATATCTGAAAAATCTCCCGGATTTACTAGACATTCAGCCTCGGGGTGATATTATCAGATCATTGGTCACTTACTGGGATTCGGCGCACAATGTATTCCATTTTTCAGACTTCGAACTCACCCCGACGTTGGAGGAAATAGCGGGATACATTGGGGGTGATGAAGCTCCGTTAAGGTTCAAGTACTTGATTGCACCTAGGGCCGTCACGGTACACCGATTTTTGGATTTTCTGAAAATACCCCGAACATTTCACCATCCAGATCTTGCCAAAGGTTTCTGCAGTCTCCATCTCATGTATGCTAGATACGGTCATGAAGGCGGGTTCAATAAGCCGGATTTCAAACTATGTAGTAAAGGCAACCGACAAAAGTGGGACGAACACAGGTAGTTAGCTTTCATGACGGCCTTCTTAGGTCTTATAGTGTTCCCGAGGAAGGACGACAACATCGATCTAAAAATAACTGGGGTTGTCAGTACTTTGCTCATCCAAGATAAGAGTACTCTAGCGCCTATGATTATGGCAGACATTTTCCGGGCTCTCACTGCTTGTCGAGCCAGGGGCGACTTTTTCGAAGGATGTAACCTACTGTTGCAAATATGGATGACCGATCACTTATGCCGCCGCTCTCCGCTCTTGGGTTATGGTTCGCCTGAGAAGACTTGCATTGGAGAATTCTACACTAGAGTCAAAGGTTTCAATCTACCTGAGGGCGTCACATCATGGACCTCATTTTTCCAAACTCTCACTGCTAGCCAAATCCAGTGGACGCTCGGATGGTCGCCTGTTGAGGAAATCATATACATGCCAGCAACCAGGCCCCACTTTCTGTTGATGGGACTTAAAAGCATCCAACCCTACGCACCATATCGGGTTTTGAGGCAACTTGGGAGGTATCAAGTGGTGCCGAAAGATGAAGATCTGAGTACCCAAGTGATTGAGATCAGTCCAGACGGTCGTTTTCCCGAAGAAGAAGTTCGCCAAATCTGGAGTGAGTGCCAACATCTGACGGCAAGCACTTGTGTAATGGATATAGCAAAAGGGGAAGTTGCCCCAGGATATCACGCTTGGTTCAGGGGCGACCTGTCTTGTGAAAGACCAGCTAAGAGACCGCATCTCAAAGATTTTGTGGAATCATCCCAAGGGCAATGGAACTGGTTAGCAAAAGAAAAAGGGTATCGGGCCGAGATCGGTGATTTGAAGCTACAAATTGACAGTCTGAAATTCAGTAACAGCATGCAAATCGCGGCGGATCGAAGCGAAAAGAATAAATTGGTCCGAGAGAATGAAGAACTTAAGGCCCAAATCCAAAAATTGAGATTGTCTCTTGATGAACAGCCCAGAAGTCGATCAGACCAACAGTTGATTAAGGGTTTGAGAAGAGAAGTCGCAGAATGGCGAGATGGTTTAGAAGAATCGGGAAAGATTATGGCGAAGCTCAAGGCACAGTGGGGAGTAAAAGTAGAGAAGAATCGCCGATACTTGAACTAATCGAAACGCGACCACGAGAAAACTGTTGCCAAAATGAAGAGAGAGATGGCTATACTTGAGACCAAAGCAGTTAATCAGGCTAAGGATTTCCAAATTAAGAGCAGATACTGGTACGACTTATTGGCCCAGATGAAGTTAGAAGTACGGCAACTGAAGAATCAACATACACAGGATGCTCAGGTATTCAAGACGTGTAGTGATAAGATAAAACGCCTACTCATAGAGAAAAATCAAACCAGAGATAAGATCAGGGCCATTGCCCATGCCATCACCAGACGGTGTCTACGATGTGAGAACATGACCAGCATTACCGTCCTCTCGGCAGTGATGAGTTATGTCAAACAGACCATGCATGAGCTGGAGCAACTTGAGAGGGATCTCACACCTAGGACCGCAGCGAGGCCGAACGATGCCCCGCGGACACCAATTTTCAAAACCATAATGCACTCATAAGTCAAGTCTGTATCTTAGCATCTTCTGCCTGTTTTCCCATCAGGGTGATTTTTAGTCTTGGTTTATTTTCAAAATTTGCTCTTTCTTTTGCAAAATGTAGTTTGTAATAGACCATTTCAATAATAAAAGGTGTGTTTCTTTCATTTGTGTTTCGAACTACGTAATGATCTGATTCACGTAGGCATCGTGATACGTAGGCAATCCTCATCGGATCCGGTCGCATTTCTTTTACTGCAAAATAAAAAAAAACATAAAAGAAAAACAAAAAAAAAGAAGAAGAAAAAGAAAAAAAGAGGGAAAAATAATAATAAGAGGAAAAATGCCGGAACGACGCATGCTCTCGTAGCAAACATGTAGGAATCCACTTGACTGTATAGGTGCATCATGCCCAACGTGAGATTGCCTATCTATTGTTTGCTACAAATTAACCCTGCGTTTGTCGTTGAGTACCTCCAGGTTTTTTGGAAAGACGGTTGGTTTGGTGAAAGTCTGGCCTCGCACTCATACTTCACGAGGTCAAAGAGAAGTGTTCAACTACCTTTTGTTAGGACCAGAAGCAGTACTCACACTTACTTCACCAGGTCAAAGGGAAGTGTGGAAATGTCTTCAGAAATTCCGTTGCAAACAATCCTTGTTTCCGAGGAGAGCTCGATCTCAGCCGTCCTCACACCTGAATCCGCAACTGCGGAGGAAAATAGAATCCTACGGCTCCGCATGTTGGAAATGCTGGACGACTGGAATAATGGGAAAGAGCCGCCAAGTGTCGTCCCCGGATTCCCTGAATTATTCTCCAGGTCAAGTGGGACTTCTAATGTCCCCATAAATTATCCTGCTACCCCATTCGGGTACCCAGCCACCTCAGCCTTCTCTGCTGGATCGCCTTCTGAGCCTCATCCCCGAATGTCATCCACTGATGCAAGCATGAACATCTTTACTGCATCGCCTTGCCCGATTACGGCACAGCCTACCACGTACAAGCCAAGCTTTGACTCATCCTCTTTTACATTCCAAGCACCATTGTTCTCAATGGAACCAACTAGGTTTGCTACCAGCACTAATCCTCCACCGCCTCAGTGCGAGCTTGCACCCGGGCAAGATCAGAACCCCAGAATTGCAAAACAAAATGAGATTGCCAAGAGAATGAGAAGCCTTGAACAAAGTTTGAAGAACATGCAAGGATTGAGCGGGCAGAAGAGCGTCTCTTACGCCGACCTATGCATGTTCCCTCATGTGCACCTGCCAACGGGTTTCAAGACCCCAAAGTTCGAGAAATACGATGGGCACGGTGACCCCATTGCACATCTTAAGAAATACTGCAACCAATTGCGGGGAGCCGGCGGAAAAGAAGAACTGCTAATGGCATATTTTGGGGAAAGTCTAGTAGGGATAGCCTCGGAATGGTATATGGACCAGGAAATGTCCCGATGGCATATATGGGATGATCTCGCCAGAGATTTTGTGAAACAATTCCAGTATAACATCGACATTGCGCCAGACCGAAATTCTCTGTCGAATTTGAAGAAGAAACCTTCAGAAAGCTTCAGAGAATATGCTATTAAGTGGCGTGAGCAGGCGTCAAGGGTGAAGCCTCCCATGGATGAAGTGGAAATGGTCACTACCTTTCTCCAGGCTCAAGAGTCTGACTATTTCCAAAACATGATGTCAGCCATGGGAAAGCCATTTGCAGAAGCAATTAAGATTGGAGAGATGGTGGAGAATGGTCTGAAGACAGGTAGGATTCTGAGTCAAGCAGCCATAAGGGCAACCTCCCAGGCCGTCCAAAGCGGGTCTGGAGGGACGACAAGGGGGAAGAAGAAGGAAGAAACGGCTATGGCAGCCTCTGAAGCAAGGGAGTATCGTCATCCCAGGCCCCATTTTCCGGAAAGGGCCCCACAACACTACTACCCCCACTCAAATGTGGCATATGCTCATCAACCTTATATGGTCATGAATGCCCAACCTTATAACCATCCACCACAACAAGCCAACCGAGGCCCAGCTCCACCTCCCAGAAATCAGCCTCCTTACCGCAACCACTATAACCCACAACCCCCGCAGAATAACTACCGCCCCCAGGAGCCACCTCGAAGGCGGACTTTCACGCCCATCGGTGAACCATACTCTACTTTGTTCCCGAAGCTAGTCCAGTTGGGTTTCTTGCAACCAATCCCTCAAACAAGGCAAAACCCGACGTCACCTTCTTACAAAGCTGGAGTCAGATGCGCCTATCATTCAGGGGCCGAGGGACATGATACAAATGACTGCTGGTCGTTGAAAAGAGTGGTCGAGAATTTGATAGAGCAAGGGAAAATAGTGCTAAGGGACGAGGAGATCCCGAATGTAACTAACAATCCATTGCCTGCTCACAATAATGGGCCGCTGATCGGAATGATTTGCAAAGACAAAGAATTCGACCCTGCTCTGAAAGCTATAATTGCCATTGTCGACACGGGGAAGAGGCCTGAGACAGACCAGAAACCAGAAAAGGGGGAGGAGGCCAAGGCTATAAAGAGCGAGCCCGAAAAGAAGGTGGAGAAGAAAGTGGTACCGGTAAAGGATGGAGTTCTTTACATACCACGAGGTCGAGCTGAGAAGACGCAGAACTTCAGGATCAAAAAGACAAAACCTATATACGTGCCAAAAGGGGCCTATGTGGCCCGGGGGACGATTCAACCACCTCAGCTATATGAGCCAGTGGTTATCGGACGCGTGCCACAAAAGCCGATGACCAACTCGTCCACAGTACCATGGAATTATCAGAAGACTTTGGTAATGTACAAAGGTAAAGAGGTCATGGGAGAACTTCCAGAAAATACTTTCATTGGAAGGTATTCAAATACCCAAGAGCTGAACAACGCCACACAAAGGCGCTTCCCACCAAAGAAGCCTGTAAGCGTTGAAGAAGCGGAAGTGTTCTTCCAACAAATGAAAATGCCAGATTACGAAGTGATAGATCAACTGCGCAAGTACCCCGAGCAAGTGTCTATGCTATCATTGTTGATGAGGTCGGCCGAGCATCAAAAGATCTTACTGAAGACCCTGAATGAAGCACATGTACCAGTTAAAACCTCGGTTGAACAACTAGAGCGGATGACGGAAAGATTCTTCGCCGTCAACCAAATCTCTTTTCAGCAAGAACGATTTACCCCCGGAAGGAGCGGCACACAACAAGGCCTTGCATCTAACAGTTAAATGCGAGGACTACTATGTCAAGCGGGTAATGTTGGATGGGGGATCAGGTGTTGACATTTGCCCGCTCTCCACGCTACAAAGAATGGAAATTGGGACCGGAAGAATCCGACCCAACAATGTCTGCGTAAGGGCTTTCGACGGCATCAAGAGAGATACCATGGGGGAAATAGACCTGTTGTTGGTCATAGGACCAGTCGAGTTTGAAGTAACCTTCCAGGTGCTCGACATGGATACATCCTACAATTTTCTCCTTGGCAGACCTTGGATCCATGCGGCAGGAGCTGTGCCTTCCACTCTTCACCAGATGGTGAAGTTCGAGTACGAAGACCGAGAGATCGTGGTCCATGGGGAAGACGAGCATGCTATCTATCGGGACCCATCCATCCCATATCTTGAACCGAGAGAAGGGAGCGAACATACGGTCTATCAAGCTTTCGAGATTGTACTGGCAGAGCAGCACGAAGAGGGAATACCCTGCCCCCAGCCTTTCTTGTCTAACGCCTCGGTTATGGTGGCCAAAGAGATGATCCGGCACGGATTTAGGCCAGGGAAAGGGCTTGGACGAACCCTTCAGGGAATAACAGAACCCATTACCTTGCCAGTCACCAAGAAACCCTTTGGACTAGGCTTCAAACCTACTCCAGCAGACGAAGAGTGGGCAAAGAAAAGGAAAAATGAGGGTTGGAAGTTACCTCGACCACTGCCGGATTTATATGCAACTTTCATCAGGCCAAGGTACGCCGAAGAAGAAGATGATGAGGTCTTCACAGCTGAGGAAATCGAGAAGATATGTGGGGCGATGAGAGAGATGCTCTACGAGGTCCACATGGTTCAACCAGGTGAAGACACAAACACTGCTGAGATGTTGTACGTGGGGCCGAACGCCAAACTTCAAAACTAGGAGGCCACGCCATTCCCAACTAGACGGAAGTCCGGGTAGACCTGTCCTGCCACCTTTCCTGTGTCACAAGTTGTCTCCAGGACATAACTTGAACGTTTTCTTCCTTTCAATTGTTGTTTTGAATTCCTAAGTTGTAAACATTGTTGTCTTCCAACTTTCCAAAGAAAATAAAAAAAAATCATCATTGCTTTCCCATTCTTTCTTTTGTTCTGATTTTTGTTATTTTTCCTTTTATCTTTCCTTTCAGTTATAATAATGCGGCTTTAAATATGACATGCTTGCGGACTTCACGCCCAGATCACAACGAGCTATTTAACTGCGAATTAATGAACCCAGAACCAGAATATGATGAGGAAGAAGCTTTTAGGGAAATAAACCGAGAGTTGGAACATTTTGAGAATAAACCTAAGCCAAATCTGAATGACACCGAACCGGTTAATTTAGGAACTCCTGAAGAAATCCGGGAGACCAAAATAAGCATTCACACGGACAAGAAAATGCGAGAGGCGATAATTCAACTTCTTTTTGAATTTAAAGACGTGTTTTCTTGGTCATATGATGACATGCCGGGTCTAGGTGTTGATCTTGAGGTTCATAAATTGCCGATTCATCCTGATTGTCCTCCAGTTCAACAAAAGCAACGAAAGTTCAAAACTGAGGTCAGTGACAAGATTAAAGAGGAGATCACCAAACAATTGAAAACGGGAGTGATTCGGGTAGTCCAGTATACAACTTGGTTGGCAAATGTGGTTCCAGTACCGAAAAAGGACGGGAAAACTCGGGTATGTGTAGATTACCGAGATCTGAACAGAGCAAGTCCTAAAGATAATTTCCCGCTGCCCAACATCCACATCCTCGTTGATAATTGCGCCAAACACGAGATACAGTCTTTCGTAGATTGTTACGCTGGGTATCATCAGGTATTGATGGATGAAGAGGACGCCGAGAAAACTGCCTTCACCACGCCTTGGGGCACCTACTGTTACCGGGTCATGCCATTTGGTTTGAAGAATGCTGGGGCTACTTACATGAGGGCCATGACTGCCATTTTTCATGACATGATGCATCAGGAAATAGAGGTGTACGTGGACGACGTGATAGTCAAGTCCAGGACGCAGGATAATCACATCCAAGACTTGAGGAAATTCTTCGAGAGATTAAGGAAGTATGACTTGAAGCTGAACCCAGCCAAATGTGCTTTCGGAGTTCCGTCGGGCAAACTTTTGGGCTTCATCGTAAGCAGGAGAGGTATCGAGCTAGATCCAACTAAGATAAAATCCATCAGAGATCTGCCTCCCCCGAGAACAAAGAAAGACGTGATGAGTCTGTTGGGCAGGTTGAACTACATCAGTCGGTTTATTGCCCAGCTGACAAGCACGTGTGAGCCCATATTCAAGCTGTTAAGGAAAGATGCGGCGATTAAATGGACAACTGAGTGTCAAGAAGCCTTTGATAAAGTCAAAGAATACCTTTCGAATCCCCCAGTCTTGGTCCCTCCAGAACCAGGGAGGCCACTTTTCTTGTATCTGACAGTCTTGGAGAACTCTTTCGGTTGCGTCCTCGGGCAACACGACGTAACCGGAAAGAAGGAGCAAGCAATCTACTACTTGAGCAAGAAATTCACCGGCTACGAGGCCAAATACACTCTGCTGGAAAGGACATGCTGCGCTCTCACATGGGTTGCTCAAAAGCTGAGACATTATCTCCAAGCCCACACTACGTTCCTCATAAGCAGGTTGGATCCTTTGAAGTATATATTTCAGAAACCAATGCCTACTGGGAGACTGGCTAAATGGCAAATCTTGCTTACGGAATTCGACATAGTCTATGTCACTCGCACGACAATGAAAGCCCAGGCGCTAGCAGATCATTTGGCCGAAAATCCGGTCGATGAGGAATACCAGCCATTGAGTACCTACTTTCCAGATGAAGAAGTAAACACCATAGAAGTGGTCTCGGAGGACGCTCATGTCTGGAAGATGTTCTTTGATGGAGCCATGAACGCCAAGGGTGTAGGGATTAGGGCAATTTTGATCTCGCCTTCTGGTCAGCATTATCCCGCCACAGCTAGACTTCATTTCTTTTGCACAAATAATACAGCTGAGTATGAAGCCTGCATCATGGGCATGTATATGGCAATCGATCAGGATGTCGAAGACTTACTAATTATGGGAGATTCTGACCTGATTATCCGGCAAGCCCAAGGCGAATGGGAAACTTGGGATGTCAAACTTATCCCTTACCGACAGCATGTGGAGGACCTCGGCAAGCGCTTTACATCAATAGAGTTCAGGTATATCCCGAGGTGTCACAATGAACTGGCAGATGCACTTGCTACTCTGGCTTCAATGCTACCCTACCCGGGCAACGCCCACGTCGATCCTTTGGAAATCCAAATCAGGGAAAGACACGGTTACTGCAATGTAATCGAGGCGGGATCAAATACGCAGCCTTGGTACCATGACATCAAGAGGTTCTTGAAAACGCAAGAATACCCCGAGCATGCTACTGGAGATCAAAAGAGGACCATTAGGCGACATGCAAGTGGTTTCTTTCTGAGCGGTGAATTGTTGTATAAGAGGACCCCGGACCTCAATCTCCTAAGATGTGTCGATATCGAGGAGGCAAGAAAGATCATGCACGAAGTACACGCAGGTGTGTGCGGACCTCACATGAACGGGTATGTCTTAGCGAAGAAAATCCTTCGAGCAGGTTATTACTGGATGACCATGGAAAAGGATTGCTTTAGCTTCGTTCGGAAGTGTCATCAGTGTCAGGTGCACGGTGATTTGATTCATGCACCTCCCACGGAGCTGCATCCCATGTCTGCACCTTGGCCATTTGTCGCCTGGGGCATGGACGTCATTGGACCAATCGAACCAAAGGCTTCGAATGGACACAGGTTTATACTGGTTGCCATCGATTACTTCACAAAATGGGTAGAGGCTGTCACTCTCAAGTCGGTCACTAAAAAAGCTGTAGTGGATTTTGTACACTCAAATCTTATCTGTCGTTTCGGTATTCCTGCGACTATCATTACAGATAACGCAGCAAACTTGAACAGTCACTTGATGGGAGATGTATGCGAGCAATTCAAGATAACGCATAGGAATTCTACTCCTTATCGGCCGAAAGCCAATGGTGCTGTGGAAGCGGCGAACAAAAACATCAAGAAGATTTTGAGGAAAACGATCCAAAGTTCCCGACAGTGGCATGAACAGTTACCATTTGCATTGTTGGGGTATCGCACTACGGTACGCACGTCAGTAGGAGCAACTCCTTATCTTTTGGTTTATGGGACAGAGGCTGTAATACCGGCAGAGGTAGAAATTCCTTCGCTTCGAACCATTGTCGAGGCAGAGATCGAAGACAGCGAGTGGGTCAAGACTCGGTTAGAGCAATTAACTTTGATTGATGAAAAGCGAATGGCCGTGGTTTGTCACGGACAGTTGTACCAACGAAGGATGGCCTGTGCTTACAACAAGAAAGTCCGACCCAGGAATTTCGAAGTAGGTCAGTACGGCCTAAGGAACCATATTCACCGCCCCGCCATGACCAAATTACATTTTTTGGCATTTTACGGCCATAAAACTGGAAATCCGCGCGAGTCCCAAATTTTTGTGTGCTATAGCCCACGCCTTCCGCCGTGGGCCCGGGACCCCGGACCCGAATTGCCTAAAATTTTTCCGGGACGTCGAATACGGTCTAAGGAAACATATTAACCGCCCCGACATGATCAAATTATGTTTTTTGGCATTTTACGGCCATAAAATTGGAATTCCGCGCGAGTCCCAAATTTTTGTGTGCTATAGCCCACGCCTTCCGCCGTGGGCCCGGGACCCCGGACCCGAATTGCCTAAAATTTTTCCGGGACGTCGAATACGGTCTAAGGAAACATATTAACCGCCCCGACATGATCAAATTATGTTTTTTGGCATTTTACGGCCATAAAATTGGAAATCCGCGCGAGTCCCAAATTTTCGTGTGCTATAGCCCACGTCTTCCGCCGTGGGACCGGGACCCCGGATCCGCAAACACTACAAGCCTTTGAGCCGCTTACAAAAAAAAAACAAAAAAAAAAAAAACAAAACAAAAGAAAACAAAACAAAACATTGATTGAGGCCTGAACTACGTTTGACTTGATTCCGAAAGAATACGTAGGCAGCCTCTCCCTGAGGTTCAGTCACACCAACAATAAAATCCCATTCACCCTGAAATTGAAACCGGGGCACGTCGAGCAGTTTAGAAGTTAGTATCATCTACCTCTCTTTACCAAGCACAAGCCTTCAAATCAATTACCAAAGATAGTGGGAAACCAATAAGCGTCACAAATGGAGACCGGCACCCTCTGAATTGAGAGAGATAAAATGAGAGAGTCTCGTCGGTGAAAACCTTCGGGCACCACGAGGCGACGGGAGTAGAGAAACCAAAATGAGAGAGCTTGTTTAGCAAAAACTCACAAAGAGTGCTATCAAGCGATGACAGGAAGAGAAATGAGAGAGGTCAGCTGGCGAAAACCCGCAAAGGGCGCTATTGGCCTAAAAGAATGACTCCACCCCAAGGAGGTCTCGGCAAAGTTCCACCGGTTTGGAATCACAGATCCGTTCTGGTTCGGGGAAACGCAAGTTCATGGAAGGTCAGGCGTCCAGTCCAAAGAGCATGTCATGTCATTTAAAGCCAGCATTATCTTCCTCAGATAAGTCTTTCTCGTCCCAAAAGGGACCCTCCCTTCCTGAAATTTGTTTTCTCCTTTCTTTGTTTCTCTTCGAATCCCTTTTATGTTTTAACCCCAAGTTCAGGATACACCGGAAAGGACAGGTGGCAGGTTTGGTTGCACGGAATTCCGTTTCATGAAGGAAAACACCTCGTTTCGTTGGTACGTTTGTCCAAGCCTGATGAATCATGATGTTTAATGGCGTTCGAAGAAAAGAGGAAAAAGAGAAATTTCCCCCAGCAAGTCCGCATTCGAACGAATCCCCACAGAGTCTCCCCTTGTACAATCCCACACAGAGTCTCCCCAATATATATATATAAAAAAAAAAAATCCCCGTTGGAATTACCCCAGCACATCCCCAGCGAGTCCCTTTGTAAAAATTCCCCAACAAGCTTACCTCAACAAATCCTAGAAAGCCCGTTTCGAAACAAATCCCCAGCATGCCCCATTATACAAAAATCCACACAAAGAATCCACTTTGTAATTATTCCCCCACAGGGCTTCCTTTTGTACAAATCCCCACAGAATACCTCCAATAAAATCCCCGTTGAGAACCTCCAAGCAAAACGGGACAAAAAAAAAGAGAGAAAAGAAAAAGAGCCTTACGAGGCAAATCATCGCAGAATCTGGAAATACAAGCCTGAGCAGTCTAAAGGGTTTCGCCATTCGAATCAAATCAATGGCGGGACTTCGCAACAGAAATAAAGACGCAACAAAGCAGCTGGGAACGATCAAGGTCACCGAACCGACTGGCATTTCCGAACTAACAATTGTTTTTTGTCTGAAAAGTTGAAACAGGTATGATCCAAGACAACCGTGCAAGAAGCAGTGTCGCCCAAAGAAGAAGGTACATGGGTACAAGAAATATTTTGGCAATAAGGAATTCGCTCGAAAGGTAAGTTTCCACGAAACTCCCTTTTATCTTCTACTAAAACAAGAAAATTCAAAAAAAAGAGGTCAGTTGTTGTTCTCGAATTTTGTCCCAGCCAGTCAGCATTAGGGTTTTAAACCCTAAACTGAATTTTCCTTTTAGTCAGCATTAGGGTTTTAAACACTAAACTGAACTTTTCCTTCCAGCCAACATTAGGGTTTTAAACCCTAAACTGAGCTTTTCCATGTAGTCAGCATTAGGGTTTTAAACCCTAAACTGAATTTTCCTTTTAATCAGCATTAGGGTTTTAAACCCTAAACTGAACCTTTTCCTGTAATCAGCATTAGGGTTTTAAACCCTAAACTGAATTTTCCCATTCAGCCAGCATTAGGGTTTTAAACCCTAAACTGAGCTTTTCCTTGCAATCAGCATTAGGGTTTTAAACCCTAAACTGAATTTTTCCTTTAGTCAGCATTAGAGTTTTAAACCCTAAACTGAGCTTTTCCATGCAATTAGCATTAGGGTTTAAAACCCTAAACTGAACTTTTTCTTTTCAGCCAGCATTAGGGTTTTAAACCCTAAACTGAGTTTTTCCATGCAATCAGCATTAAGGTTTTAAACCCTAAACTGAATTTTCCTTTTAATCAGCATTAGGGTTTTAAACCCTAAACTGAACCTTTTCCTGTAATCAGCATTAGGGTTTTAAACCCTAAACTGAATTTTCCCATTCAGCCAGCATTAGGGTTTTAAACCCTAAACTGAGCTTTTCCTTGCAATCAGCATTAGGGTTTTAAACCCTAAACTGAATTTTTCCCTTAGTCAGCATTAGGGTTTTAAACCCTAAACTGAACTTTTTTCCATTTAGCCAGCATTAGGGTTTTAAACCCTAAACTGAGCTCTTTCATGCAGTCAGCATTAGGGTTTTAAACCCTAAACTGAATTTTTCCTTTAGTCAGCATTAGGGTTTTAAACCTTAAACTGAACTTTTTCCATTCAGCCAGCATTAGGGTTTTAAACCCTAAACTGAGCTCTTCCATGCAATCAGCATTAGGGTTTTAAACCCTAAACTGAACTTTTTCCATTCAGCCAGAATTAGGGGTTTAAACCCTAAACTGAGCTTTTTCATGCAGTCAGCATTAGGGTTTTAAACCCTAAACTGAATCTTTCCTTTAGTCAGCATTAGGGTTTTAAACCCTAAACTGAATTTTTCCATTCAGCCAACATTAGGGTTTTAAACCCTAAACTGAGCTTTTCCATGCAATCAGCATTAGGGTTTTAAACCCTAAACTGACCTTTCTCCTTTAGTCAGCATTAGGGTTTTAAACCCTAAACTGAATTTTTTCCATTCAGCCAGCATTAGGGTTTTAAACCCTAAACTGAGCTTTTCCATGCAATCAGCATTAGGGTTTTAAACCCTAAACTGAATTTTTCCTTTAGTCAGCATTAGGGTTTTAAACCCTAAACTGAACTTTTTTCCATTCAGCCAGCATTAGGGTTTTAAACCCTAAACTGAGCTTTCCCATGCAATCAGCATTAGGGTTTTAAACCCTAAACTGAATTTTTCCTTTAGTCAGCATTAGGGTTTTAAACCCTAAACTGAACTTTTTTCCATTCAGTCAGCATTAGGGTTTTAAACCCTAAACTGAGCTTTTCCATGCAATCAGCATTAGGGTTTTAAACCCTAAACTGAATTTTTCCTTTAGTCAGCATTAGGGTTTTAAACCCTAAACTGAACTTTTTTCCATTAGTCAGCATTAGGGTTTTAAACCCTAAACTGAACTTTTTTCCATTCAGCCAGCATTAGGGTTTTAAACCCTAAACTGAGCTTTTCCATGCAATCAGCATTAGGGTTTTAAACCCTAAACTGAATTTTTCCTTTAGTCAGCATTAGGGTTTTAAACCCTAAACTGAATTTTTTTCCATTCAGTCAGCATTAGGGTTTTAAACCCTAAACTGAACTTTTTTCCATTCAGCCAGCATTAGGGTTTTAAACCCTAAACTGAGCTTTTCCATGCAATCAGCATTAGGGTTTTAAACCCTAAACTGAATTTTTCCTTTAGTCATCATTAGGGTTTTAAACCCTAAACTGAACTTTTTTCCATTCAGCCAGCATTAGGGTTTTAAACCCTAAACTGAGCTTTTCCATGCAATCAGCATTAGGGTTTTAAACCCTAAACTGAATTTTTCCTTTAGTTAGCATTAGGGTTTTAAACCCTAAACTGAACTTTTTTCCATTCAGCCAGCATTAGGGTTTTAAACCCTAAACTGAGCTTTTCCATGCAATCAGCATTAGGGTTTTAAACCCTAAACTGAACTTTTTCCATTCAGCTAGCATTAGGGTTTTAAACCCTAAACTGAGCTTTTCCATGCAACCGGCATTACGGTTTTAAACCCTAAACTGAACTCTTTCCATTCAGCCAGCATTAGGGTTTTAAACCCTAAACTGAGCTTTTCCATGCAATCAGCATTAGGGTTTTAAACCCTAAACTGAATTTTTCCTTTGGTCAGCATTAGGGTTTTAAACCCTAAACTGAACTTTTTTCCATTCAGCCAGCATTAGGGTTTTAAACCCTAAACTGAGCTTCTCCCCAGCTAGTCGGTATTAGGGCTCCAACCCTGAACTGAGCATTTTTATCTTCTTTCATCAATTTTATGAACTTCCTGGCGAATAATTAACGAAATTTTCCTAGTGAAACTGGGGCAGAAAATTTCGTTCGTTTGTTTGTTTTCTCCCGCAGGTCTAACCTCGAGCCACACGGATCGAAATGACCCACGAGATGAGTCTCAACTCAGAATCAAAGAAGAAAAAGACAAAAAAAGAAGATGTCCCGAGATATCGGAGTAAATGGAAGGCAGATCGACTCCAACATTTGATTAAGGTCCTGAACTCTGCCAGTCGCGTTTCACTCAGTATCCCAAAGATTGAACAAGTCGCCGCAACTCGCAAGCATCAAGATTCGGATCAAAGTCTCCAAGCACAATCAGCTAAGACCCAAGATCAAGTCGCAAAAGAATCATAGATAGGAATCTTGTAACTCGCAGTTGACATGCATATAAGTAGTTAGTTCAGTTCCAATTTTCCTTTGGTTGTAATAAGGCGGTCAGTGACGCAGCAGTGACAACAGCAACAGCAGTAACAGCAAGCATTGCAATCCCATGGTAGTCCCAGCTACCGAAGTTTCCCGAACTACATTGACCTGATTCCTGTTTAGCCCAGGATATGTAGGAAATCTTTGAAGCAAAGATTCGGTCAAATCTTTCAAAAACATGCTTCACACGGAGTAGTCCATAGGCAAAAATCGCTCATATCCGCTCACTTTATCTTTGCACGAAAACTCTTCGTGTTTCCTAACAAAGAGGGGCAGCTGTGAGCACGTGATTTTTGTTTTACGCGACAATCGCTCCAAAAGAAATAAAAATAATAACAATTGGTCCTGCTGTACAATTTTCGGATTTTACGTGGCATTTTGTTAATTATTTATGATTTTTGCCCAATTTATTTAAATAAAATACAAAATGTATGTGTCATGCGTAATTTGAACCGTAATCCGGTTGTTAAATAGAAAATCATAAATATGCATCTTCGTCCGTGATTTTTGTTTTGTTTGATTTTACCTTTTTAAATATTTTAATATGTGTGTGCAAATAATTATATTAAGTGTTTATTTGATTTTAATTTGATTTACTTAGGTTTTGTTTTAAAATAAAAAATAATAATAATAAAAGAGAGTGCAAAATTGGGTTGAAAATCAGTTGGGCTTATTTTTCATTTTAAATTCGAGGCCCAAAACTCAAACCCAAAACCCCTGTGTAACCCGGTCCAGACCAGCTGATACCCAGAGCTTCCAAACGACGCCGTTTTAACCTGGTCTGATCTGGACCGTTGATCTCATATTGATCAACGGCCAAGATCGCTTCCCCATAACCCATAAACAAAACCCGACACATTCAACCCGGACCGACCCAAACCCGTTCTAGTTTTGAAACGACACCGTTCCTATTAGTTGAAGGATCCTGGCCCTTCATCGTGTCTCATCCGGCGGCCAGGATCCATTCATCCACTCCATATATAAGCTCCCACTCGTACCCTGCCCCCCTATCCAATACCCCAGCTTTCATCATCTTCATAAGAACCCCCGGAACCCTAGAGCCGCCCCTGTATACTCTCACCATGAAAGCCGGCGGCATGGACACCGGTGACCCCATCCTTAACACCATAGAACCCCCTTGCCACCCTGAACATGGATCTGTTAACCACTTAGCTCGAATCCCCTCCCACCTTCTCGAATCTTCATTTGAAGATTCGAGTCGGAACTTAACCTACACCTATTAACCCCAGTTTCATACCAGATAGTCCCCGGACCCCCTCGTGACCAAACCATGCTTGGTTTGGTCCGAATCTGACCAGGGAAACACAAATCCCAGATGTAATGTTCTGAACCCTAGGGTCCTCGTGTCTGTTCCTTGCCTGTTCCGTGCCTGTCCTCGTGCCTGTTCCGTGCCTGTTTTAAACCAAGAGATTAGGGTTAACCTCGTGTTTGTTCCGTGCCTGTTTAAACCAAGGGATTAGGCTTAAACCTCATGCCTGTTCCGTATCTGTTTAAGCCACAGAGATTAAGGTCTAATGGACCTTAATCGAAGTGTTTCTCATCTAAGAAACACTTTGATTAAAGTCCGTTCAGCCTTAAGAAAGACCTGTTCGAATCCAAGCTAAGGCTCTTTGACTTTTCGGGATTTAAGGTGAGTTTTGTTTTCTTTTATTTTCTTTATTCCATGTGCTTATTAAAGGTCCGTGTTTTTGAATTTTACCAACTGTGTCCTGTCCACCTTGCCTGAACCTCTATGTTTGATTGAGTCTTTCCTCTACTTGTTACTGATAATGTGTATATGTGTATGTGCTGTGCGGACAATTGAACTTCAAATTTTGACTGATCAACTGATTCCTCGAGTACAATTTTGCTTAGTCAGTACAATTCAAATCATGAGTTCGATACTGTTAAATGTCTGATTTTGGCTTCGATTGTATGTGTTTTAACTAGTATAGTCGAATCGATATACGTCGTCAAATGGTTTCATGTTAGAATGGTAGCAATTTGACTCAGGCTTTTGTGATTTACTGAAGCATTGTTGAATCAGATTAATGTTGTTGCCACTCGGTATTAATTTGTTTAGCCAAATCAGAAAGACATTTAAAGGATTGATTTATTAGCTAGGTTTCAGATTTTAATTTAGTTGATAGCATTGTTTACTCATCTCTCAGCTTTGGGCAGCATGTCATTACAAAGTAATGGACAACATGTGCTGTCAGAATACATTCTGCTGCCCATATTCTGCTTTAGTTTCAGAAATAATAAGCATTACTCAAAAGGTAAGTCTGCCAAGGGAATATCATGGGGTTGTGTTCTTATTTAAATAGTGAGTGGAAACTGAAAAGGGGTAGCACATGGGAGGGTGTTCTGATGGTCTAAACAGGCTGTTAAAGGGTGGAATTTAGGCTATAAAAGGGGGGACTTCCATTAGTTAAAAGAAGAAGAGGAGGACATCAGAGAGATCCGAGAAGAGAGAGCAAAAATACACACACATTAACACACACAGACAGAGGATAGATCTGATAAGAGGAGAGGATAACAACAGGGAGGGGAGAGATTTTTGAAAGGAAGAGAGAAATAGAAGGGAGATACAGATACACATTGAGAGAGACACACATAAAGGGAAGCTGAAACCAAACAGAATCAGTTTCTAAGTGAGAAAGAGAGTTTATTTTGGAAATCAGGAGGGGGAATTTTGAAAAGAAATTCTTTGTTCGACTGGAAACACTACTTTTCCTCATCCTTTCGTGTTTGAAATCTAGCATCCAGTTTGGTCTGTCTCTATCAGATTTTAGGATCTTCCTTTGAGTTTTGGAAAAGATCAACATTGAATACTGTACCATTGGTTCACTGCTTTGGTCTGTTTGGTCTGGGATTGTCATTGCTGCTGTGTTGCTTTTGTTGTTACTACCATTCTTGTGTTGCTGCTGCCGACTCTTCTGCTTCTACTTCTTCTTTGCATTTCAGTATCCAGGTACACGTTTCAAGTCCCATGTTGGTGTAACTGTAACAATCTGAAAGCATGAAATGAAAAGTTGGAGAAGTTTAAATGTCTGTTGTAATACTCATGGCATAATTGATTTCTTTCTATATAATTGATTAGTTTGTAATTTCAATAGCAGGGAAAGATCAGTTGATGCTTAACTAAGTTCTAGTCTCTTGCGTCTTAGTTTATAGTCGTTTGTTGTTACGAGGTATGTAATTGTACAGTACACAGAATGTACAGATAATTGACATAGCGACTGACCAGATTCTTGTTAGCTATAATGATATGCATACGATAGAGTACTTCCATTTTTTGATGTTCTGTTCTATTTTTAGTTTCCTTTATCAGGACCCGCTAGGCAGTATATGGAAGCGCGTTCGAATCCCTATTAGTAATAACGCCTAGTAGTTAATTCCCTTAATCTAGCCTAAATAAGTCTAGTGAAATTCGATTAAAGAAACATTTGGATGCAAGTATAGCATATCATCAGCTCGCATGTAGTCTCTTTGTCAAATTAAAGCATTCTTTCCATGAATTATAATGTTTTCTCCACTTTGTAAATAATTAATCAGAAGTTGATAAGAATCCGGATTAGGCCAAAGCATA
The DNA here is from genome assembly GCF_000393655.2 of Nicotiana sylvestris. Lineage (NCBI taxonomy): Eukaryota > Viridiplantae > Streptophyta > Magnoliopsida > Solanales > Solanaceae > Nicotiana > Nicotiana sylvestris. The sequence goes on along the minus strand of NC_091068.1, from coordinate 85,266,704 downwards.
TAATTAAATTAGCATGTACCTTTTCCTTCTAGTTTTAGAGACAAACGCATTAGAAATGTAGCCACTTTAGGATATCCTTTCTAAAATAGAGACGAGCCTCGCCAAATAAAAAATGCAAAATTGCGGGGCCCTCAATAAGTAACCATGATAATTATTTAGAATTCAGGATAGGCCGTTTTAGTGAATTTCATGGCCTCCTACAAAAATAATAACGCGCTAGACTCTTTAGGCGCGGCTTAATTAAATTACATTCTTAAACTCGGGTGCGCATTGATGTGACCCGAATCCAAATCTCAACGGAGTCGAAATGGTCAACAACTACGGGTGCATTGATTGCGACGTGGTTCGAGATACATTTTCGCGACGTTGCAAATTCTATAAAAATAAATGATAATAATAAAAGCGGTTTAAACTTAATAAAAGCACATAAGTCACAACATGTATTTAAATCAGATATTTAGCCATTATAGCAATTTAAGCGACCGTGCTAGAACCACGGGATTCGAGGGTGCCTAACACCTTCCCTCGGGTCAACAGAATTCCTTACTTAGAATTTCTGGTTCGCAGACTTCATTTGGAAAAGTCGAAAATTTCCTCGATTTGGGATTCAAGATAAACCGGTGACTTGGGACACCAAAAGTCAAACCTTTCCCAAGTGGCGACTCTGAATTAAATAAATAATCCCATTTCGAATATTGTCACTTAAATTGGAAAAACTCCCTCGCGCATTTAACCCTTCGGGGCGGGGCGCGCAAAAAGGAGGTGTGACATATATCAAAGTAGATTGCCATATTTGATTACTTATTAGAGATTATTATTTGATCCAATTATATATCTGCTATGATCTTATTTTAATAAACTCTCGAATGATTCTTTTGAGTTATACAACCAAAACCTTAGCATATACGTAACTACATATAAGTACAATACAATATCGTTACAACTAGGTCAGGAAATAAATAAGATGCCATGGCTAGGGAATGCATAGTGTGACAGGCAAAAGACTGTGATTAATTTAAAAATAATATAAAAGTGAATATAACAACCACGTCACCCTATTATTTAAAAAGTATAGGCTGCATTATTTCTGAAAATTTAAGAAGTATGTTGAAATTTACTCAGGGTCATTTGGTTTGCAAATAAATTACATATAAATTATAATACAAAGATTAAATAAAAACAAGTATTTAGTAGATATACTTTATCGGTAGATGCTTGATTTATTGAACTAAAAGAATAAGATATGCAAGGTATACTACAAAATATGTGTTTTGTTTAAATTAGATAAATATTTTGGATAGATCTTTATTTTCAATTTTAATCTTGGCTTTCGAAGAAGACTTTTGGAGAAAAGCTTTGCAGAATGGCAAATGCGTCATTTTATTATTTTTATTCCAAGATTACTGATCATGAAATGGTAATCCCTCATAGAGTTTGGTATAAAATATATATACCACAATTATAGTATAAACAATTACGTGAGTGCTAATCCGAAATTAAAAGCTTTACAAAACGTGGCATAACAATGCTTTTTTGGGAAATAACCACATTTTTATGTTTTAAAAAAATTACAAAGTTTTAACTAAATTAATATATTGTTTCTAGAAAAATTCGAAGTCTAAATCTCTTTTTCCTTTCAATCAAGTCAAATAAGGATATAACTAGGGAAAAGTAATAGATGATGATGGATCGATAGAGAGAATGAACAACTTCTCACTAAACCAACACTCAGGGAATTCACATCAAATTCCATCCAAACCCCCGGACAAAAATTCATCAACAATCAATCCTACTTCTTCTTACAAAGATAAACTAATTCAAGGGGAAGTATTCTCCATTGATTCCTAATCAATTCCGGGATCCTCATCTACTACCATGGACATTCAATCATATGACTTGGAAACCACTCCAATGGAAGATGTGTGCCAAAATATGAGGCAAATCATACTAAGTGAGGATGATAAATAAAGGATGTACAATCCTTGGAAGTACTCACTCATCATCAAACTCATAGGCAAACGGATAGTTCACCATTACCTAAAGAGGAAAACTCAAGAGCTATGGAAGGTAGATGAAAACTATCCTCTAATAGACCTAGGGGAAGATTACGACACGGTTAAACTGATGAAAGAGGAAAGCATGACCAGGATACTACATGATGAACCATGGTTCATCAATGGCTTTTTCGTATAAAATAGTTCCCTAATTTTGTAGCAACTAAGGCATCTCAAAATTGCACTGCCGTTTGGGTTAGATTACCACAACTCCCCACAGAATTTTATGATGGGATTATCCTAACAAAAATTGGGAACTGCATTGGCAAATTGCTGAAAGTGGATGCATGCACATCAACCACTTTGAGAGAGAGGTATGCGAGACTTTGTGTTGAATTGCCATTGGACCAGCCGGTTCAAACTTTCATCATGATTGTCCATCACAAATAACCTATACTCTATGAAGAAAAAGTTTTTTTGTGCAAAATTTGTGGAAGGCTGGGGCACTCGAACAGAACCTGCCCCCATAGGACTCTACCAAGTGGCCATAATGAAGGTCCAGTCACAAATGAGGCACCACAACCTAAGGAAGCCACAACACAGGAGTGGATGACAGTTTCATTTCCAGAAAAGCAAATTAAAAGTAGCCAATCAGTCCATGAACAAGGCAAGTTCCTTTGTTGCCCTAGGTATTAGTGTACGCATATTTGATGCATTGTCAGGTAAATTTTTAAATACACAGCGTATGGGCTGTGTCAATAATAATTTGCTTACTAACCCTAACTCAGCTTACAATACAGCCCAATCAGATATAGGTGGGGGGGGGGAACCTTAGGAAAAAATGAACTCACTGGAAAACCACACATTGACAATAAGGGTGGTTTTTTCAATAACCTATAAGAGCACATAGTTTTGGAAAATTCAATTAAAGATAATAATAAAAACAACTCAATTTTGCATGGCAAGTTAAACACCATCTCTACAAGTTTCAAAAACGTGTCACACCCTACTTAATCTAATAATTATCCAAACCTTTTGTCTAACAAAATGGATTTGGTTTAAATCCCACAATAACCAACAAAAGCGGACTAAACATCACTAATTCATCTACTAATAGCCACTCCCTAAACATTAACAACCAATCAAACTAAGTTGGAAAAAAATTACTAGAACCAACTATGCTAAAATTCGACCCTGATTCTAACTTAACCATGCAACACATGGATATAGAGGGAGACCAAGTGGAAGAGGGTAAATCCATGCAAGATTTGGATATAAACCACACGCAATCCCTATTCAATCCTATAAAAATAGAACAAATCATTACAAAACCTACTACCCCAATAGATTGTATCCCTCCTATATTACCTCAAGCTACCAACAATGCCAAGACTACCACTAACCTTGAGAAGGAGATATCGGTTGATCCAACTATTTCACATCTCAAGTAATCAAAGAATGAACAACTTACCACCACTTGCTCCTCAATTCCAGCCAAATCCAGTAATCTATGCCCAACCTCCGAGCCCACCCAACCATGTACCCCAATCATGGGTGGAACTGGGTCTCCAAGGACATGCCATCTCCTTCAACATGGAGATTAGGAGTGGCAAAAGTGCGTGTCGGGTCGGATATGGTTCGGTTGAAAACGGGTAATGAAAAAATGGATCAATTATCCGACCCGACCCATATTTAATACGGATAAAAAATGGGTTAACCGGCGGATAATGTGGGTTACCCATATTATCCATGACTTCTTGTATATGATCACTTTTGGGAGAATTCTTAGTTTTCCTAACTTGAGGAGCCCCCAATTTGAGGCTTTACAAATGTAAAAGTTAGACCCATTGGTTACTTATTAGTTATCCATTTTCTAAATGGATAATATGGTTCTTATCCATATTTGACCCGTTTTTAAAAAGTTCATTATCCAGCCCATTTTTAAGTAGATAATATGGGTGGTTAACTGTTTTTTTTAACCATTTTGCCACCCCTAATGGAGATCAATGGTCAGGAGTCAATCCTGATCATTCAAAACACACACTTCCTTGCACAACTAATCTCGGAAGGGATGAGCCTAGCAATGAACAACTATATAAATCAAATGTGGATAAGCAACATCCTACAACCCCCTATAACCTTCATTAAATCAAAATCTAGTTCACAATATGCAACAAATATGGAATATACCCCACAACTCCAACCAACAGCTTTCACAGAATCCACCTATCAACCTTCCCTTCTTTGCACCAGAGGACCTGATGCTCCTGAACCCCATCTTCACATAGTGGACTCCACAACATATGCAAGACCAATAACAAGGTCCACAACTAGAGCCAATGGAAGATCAAGCCCCAACACAAAACATGCAGAATCAGGAAGGGCTTCAGGAGGAAAAAGAGGAGGAAGAGGACAACTTACCACACTTGGGGGAGCCGACAGTAGCTTTTTCAAACCTAAGCGAGGTAAAAATACTCATCTTCAAGGAAATGTTAGACAGTAAGTCTATCTTCAGTTGCCCAACAATACTTTACAAGTGCTCCTTGGACATCCGCCCTCCTCACGATCCCACAGTGGGGAAAAATGTGGTGATACTGGTTCCCTCCATAAGGAGGAATCCCAACAACATCCCAACAAATATCAATCCCATGGATCAACCCAATAATATTATTATTTGGAACGTGAGAGGAGCAAACAATGCAAACTTTAAGAGATACTTTCGTGAGCTTATGGATACCCATAGGCCATGTTTAGTTGCTTTGTTGGAAACAAAAATGGAGAGTCATATCTCTATCCTAGAGGAGTATCATTTCACGGAAATGGTTGAGGTGCCTGCCATTGGTCAAGCTGGAGGTCTGGTGATACTGTGGAATAATAAGGTGGTGACGGTTAGCAACTTTACTAGGAATGGACAATCAATACATGCAATGATAGAGGTAAAGCCTAAAAACCTTACTTGGTTATTTTCTATTATTTATGATAGCAATGACTTTGCTTATAGACATTTGTTATGGGATAACCTTAAATCAGTGTTTGATAGGTATAAGGGACCATGGATAATCGGGGGAGATTTTAATGAAATAATAGATTCAGAGGATAAGTTTGGGGGCATGCCTATTAATCAAAAGGGGCCAAAAGTCTAGTAAATTGTCTTAACTATTGTAACCTAGTAGATCTAGGGTTTAAATGATGTAAATATACATGGTCCAACCATCGTAGGAGAAAGGGGGGCCTAATTATGGAAAGGTTAGATAGGGTATACTCTAATTCCGAGTGGTTGCAAGAATTCAACAATGTTACAGTAACACATCTACCCAAACTACACTCTGACTATAACCCCATTTTGGTCAATCTTAACAACAATATTAATAATAACTATGCTAGGCCCTTTAGACTAGAAACCTTCTGGTGCTCCCCCCCCAGATTTCCCAAGAGTTGTGTCTGATAGTTGGGCAAATAGGGATATAATTGATGGGACTAAGCTTTTTTACAAAAACATATTATAATGGAAACAAGTTACCATTGGGAATATCTTTGCTAGGAAAAGGAAATTATTAAAACGTATTAATGATATTCAAAACTCTCCTAGCTACCAAACTAGCCAATACCTTAGAAACCTAGAAATAAAATTTGTCGAAGATTATGACACAATCCTCAAACTAGAAGATGACTACTAGAAATTACGATCTAGGATCAATTGGTTAAATGAAGAAGATGCAAATACAAAGTACTTTCATATTCAAGCCACTAACTGGAGACGGAGAAATAATATTGTCTTTTTAAAGATAACTATGGAAATTGGATCGAAAATCAAACTGCCCTAATTGATTATGTCTCAAATCACTTCCAAAGTATTTTTACTACGTCTCATGAACACACTAACTGAAAAGCCATTCAATCGGATAACACTACCTACAAAAAAGTAGACCTATCCAACCTTGATAGTAAATTAAAAAATCATGAGATTAGGAAAGCCATTTTCTCTTTCAAACCATACAAGGCTTCTGGACCGGATGGTCCACATCCTTTCTTCTTCCAAAAGTTCTAGCCAATACTAGGCAGTAAGGTCATAAACTTGTGTCAAAAATATTTGACACAAAGGTTATGCCTCATGAAATTAATAAAACCTACTTATGTTTGATCCCTAAATTTAGTAATGCAAACTAATTAAAAAAATTTAGGCCAATAAGCCTTTGTAACACTTTGTATAAAGTGGTCACTAAAGTTATTGCTAATCGCATCAAGCATTTCCTTAAGCATCTTATTAATGATCAGCAAAGCAGCTTTGTTAAAAATTGACGAGCTACACATAATGCTATCATTATTCAAGAAGTGTTAAAACGATTTAACACTCACAAAGAAAAAGGAAATTGCATTCTAAAGCTCGATCTAGAAAAGACATTTGACAAATTAGAGTGGTCATTTGTCTACAGAACCCTAAGATTTTACAACTTCCCTCCTAATATATCCTCCCTAATCCTTAATTGCATATCAACCAGTACTATCTCTATCTTAGTGAATGGGAATAAAACGAAAGAATTCTATTCCACTAGGGGAATTAGACAAGGAGACCCAATGTCACCCTATCTTTTTATCTTATGCATGGATATGTTATCAAGAAATATTGAGCATCAAGTTGACACCCTTAATTGGAACCCAATTATACTCAACAAAAAATGTCCACCCATGTCACACTTGTTCTTTGCAGATGACCTAACCTTAATGGGCCGTGCAAACAATAAAACTATCACTACTATGTGGAAAAGTATGGAAATATTCTGTTACCTATCCGGGCTTAATATAAACAAAGATAAATCTAAATTGTTAGTGTCAAACTCTTGCTCAAATGATAATATCACCATGGCTACTAGTACTTTTGACATAAAAATTAGTAAAGCTTTTGATACTTACCTAGGTTTTCCCATGCTCCAAAACCAACCTAGGCATAAAGACTACCAACCTATAATTGAGAAAATGTGGGCAAGGTTGAATAATTGGAATGCAAAATGGCTTAGCATGGCAGGAAGGTGCACCTTAATAAAATCCACTCTCAGCACAACCCCAGATCACCAAATGCAATTATCACTACTTCATAGTAAGACTCTAAATGAAATTGATAAGATTCAGAGAGATTTCCTCTAGGGAACTATAAGTGAAAAGAAAAAAATTCACCTAATTGGTTGGAATATGGTAACTCTTTCTAAAGATGAGGGGGGGGGGGCTAGGGATTAAAAAAGAAAAATCTAAAAATATTTCCCTATTGGCTATCCTAGCTTGGCGTATTCTTACTAACTCATCTTCTCTCTGGACTGGTGTTCTCATCAGCTTATATGGACATACTAGTACAACTAAGGGTGGATCTAATACTTGGAAAAGCATATTAAAGGGTTGGAGCATTTGTAAACAAGGTATAAGACAACGAGCGATCAAACATCCAAACATGACCATATGAGACACAAACTGGATCCCAAATTTTAACAACATTAGAAATAACTTAATTGGTCCTCTAACCTATAATGAAAATTGTCTGAAATTGAAAGACATCCAGAACAACAATGGATGGAATTTAACACATATCTTTTTTGATCTCCCACAAAGTATTATTTATAGTATCCATTCATTATCTACAACTTCAAATACTACTCACATCAATAACCTTATCTGGAGTATGAACCCTAGTGGGGTATTCACAACTTCTTTGTGTTACAAATTGATTGACATACAATCTCAACCAAGTAAAATATTCAATTGGATTTGGGACACAAAATGTCCAAAGAAAATCCAGTTCTTCCTATGGAAATGTTACCACTCACGTCTCCCTACTAGAGAATACCTAGGGAAAATTGGTATCAACATAGACACAAACTACCCTATATGCAGAAATATAAATGAATCCACATTACATATTTTCTGGGAAGGCAAGGTGGCTCAAGTTTCTTTGGCAAATATGGGGGTGTCCTTAAATAACCAAATGGAAAATGAACACTGGCTAGATTTTTTACGTAAAAGGAACCCTAAAATAACAACCAATCTCATAACATTGGAAGAAGTCTTTCCATTTGCAATTTGGGCAATTTGGAGAAACAGAAATGAAAATAATGTGAACAATACTAACAACCATATTAACACAACCAAGGTTGTTCACCAAGCATTAGAATATCACTTGCTAACATCCAAGTCCACTACTAATAATATTCCAATCAAGCTGAAAGTAAAATGGCAGCCCCCTCCAAGGAACTGGTACAAGCTCAACTTTGATGGAGCCTTCAACAAAAGCTGTTTACATGGAGGAGTCATTGGAATAATACGTAACAATAAAGGAGAATGGATACTGGGCTACTACGAGAAGTATCCAACAACATCACCTATCCAGGCTGAACTCCTAGCACTACGGCATGTACTTCAAACAATTAGCAAGGAAAACATATTCCCATGCGAAGTTAAAACAGATGCCACAGAGGTCATTCGATTTCTTGAAGAAGATTATCCTACTTACAACGATTTAATTCATGAATGCATGTGGTTAATGGAGAAGACAATGTAGCAAGGGAAGATCATAATGAAGCACAACTTCCGTAAAGGAAACATGGTAGCACACCAGTTGGCAAAGGAAGCTCTAAAGTGCCCTAGTTATAATAAAACTCTTTATTTTGTATCACCACCTACCTTTGCAATAGATGTCTATTGTAAGGACCAGGATAACTATATCTATGCTATATCATGTAGTATGAATGTGTGTAATACTCTAGCAGCACTAGGAAATGACATTGCCTTACAAGGCATTTCACTACTATGTACTGATGGCAATACTATGGGTCCCGTACCCTAGTTTGCTATTGTTTTACTATTATTAATATAAGTATCTTTTTCCTTTAAAAAAAAAGATATAACTAGGGAAGCTTTACGTGAAGGCAGAAGCTTCTAATTTTTGTGAAAGAAAGGGAAGGGATGAAAATGGCAATTTTTCACTAATTGATGATAGGCCATAATTATGTATTTTAGTCGATTATTACATTCCAATTTACTGCACTTTAATTGAGTTTGAGCTTTAATCGCAATGGTGTGTTTTATGCCTTGTAGGAGTGATTCCGAGCCAAGTAGATGTTATGGAATGAATTCAAGTGATTTTGAGCTTTGAAGTCTGAGTAAAATTTCAAGGAATTAAGCCGGGATCGTGTTCGGGGATCAACGGATGATAGTTAAGAACGAACGATGAATCGAGTAGGCATATTGCACACTGTCTAGTAAAATACACATAACTTTTCTCTCAGAACTCCATTTGGGCTCCACAATTTATGTTTGGAAAGCTACTCAAAGGGATACAACTTTCATGTTTTACATTTTTCCAAATCCCAAACATAACAGGGTGAAAAGTGTGCATCAAGTGCACGACCGCGCACTGGCCACGCAAATGGGGCAAAACACTGGTCAATATGCACGACCCATCCGCGGTTGATCCACGGCCGCGCACGTCTGTCCAGAAAAAGTGTCCTTTTTCGCGTAGGAGAAGGTATAATTGTTTGGGCCTAACCCTACTTGGTATATATATATATATATGAAAAACGGTATTTTGAGTACTTTTGACATAATTTAGACCTAAGGAGGCTAAGGAGACAGGGGATTCAACCTAAGGAGGCAAGAATACACTAGGAGAAAGGCGGAGAATTCTTCTACGTGTTTTTCACTTCCATCTTCCTATTTCTATTATTGGTTATGAATTCTAGTATTGTAGTTTTGCATACTATTATGAATAGCTAATTTGTTATCTAGAGTTTTGATGGAACCTATTGGAGGATGATTTTTCTGTTATGTTAATATAGTTTTGCCGTAGTATTTTCTCTATTTATTTAACTACGTTATTATTGTGGTTGGTTGCAGATCTCTCAATCGACTGTGCCTATTTAGTGTATATTACTCGGGAGAGAGTGCATATTTAGGTAGTTGTTGAACAACATCACTCCTAACGTATATGAGGGATCAATACGAATGATTTAAAGGTGGGATTAGGGATAACGAAACCTTGGGTGAGATCCGAGTGAGCCGTACTTAATGCCAGCTATCGTAATTCGGGAGAATATGTCTAGTAAATTATGGTAATTACTCAAGAGAGAGTTACGACAATCAGAGCGCTTATGATCGGTAGAGAATACTTAGGCGAATTTATAGAAAACGTAGCGAGAAGGATTCCAACAATAGGGAAAATCATAACTCTAGACCTCCTTAATCTTGTCTCTAACCCTTAGTATCTTTAGTTGATTATAAGTTAGGAATTATTCAAGCTTGTCTTCTTGGTGATAGTGAACAGTTATAGCTAAACCTTAGTTCTCTGTGGGATTCGACTCCGGACTTGTAAACCAGATTATATTTGCAACGACCGCTTAGTCCTTTTTATAAGACATAGTTGGGCGTGATCAAATTTTAGCATCGTTACCGGGGAACTAACGGTGTAGTTGTAGCTGTATATATTGCTAGGTTGCGAGTTTGAACTTTTATTTTGTTTTGTTTTGTTTTGTTTTTTTATATTTTATTATAATCGTTGATTTGAGAAACATGACATCTTGGAATTATGGGAATTTAGGTGTAGATAATTCTACTATTGATCCTCATAAATATTTTAAAGGAAACTACCCGTATTAAAATTATCAAAATATTCCCGAGAGCGAGTTATGTGCACCAACTCAATCTTATTTGTGGAATGTGTGTGATGTGTGTGGTGTTAAAAATGTTCACTTTCATGGTTGTGCTTATATTTCTTATTTTCCCTCAACCCCTTACTATGATGGTTCTACCTTTTCTTGTGAAGTTAATAGGAACAAAAAACCTGGGAATGCGGACCTGAAGGAGATCAAGGATATGCTAAAGTGCCTTCTGGAACAAAATAATGAGAAACAATTGCATATAGAAAGGCAAGAGGCAACTATTCGCAACTTGGAGGCTCAAGTGAGTCAAGTGGTTGAGGTTTTTAATGCTCAGCAAGCCAATTTTGAGGATAGGAGCCAAGAAGAGCGAGAATTTGATGTGCTAATTGAGGAGGTCATAGTAGAATATCAACAACCTAGCCAACTATAATTTGAGGATGTCGATGTTGTAGAAGTGAGACTAGAGTCAGCCAAGGACATTGAGGATACAAATTTTGTTGACTCTAGTATCATTGATGTTGAGGATGCTGAAAGTCCTGAAGTTCATGTGTGTGAGCGCATTGGTCCTCACTCCAAATATTTTTCTACATTGTGCTTGGATGACGATATGGAAATAGAGTCATCCGAGCCGATTGAGAAGTTAAGGAATGAGGAACAAGGTGCCTACATTCTGGAATTTTTCTTGCCAGAAAGACAGGACTACATACCTCATCTAAAAGCCAAAAAGTGTAGAATAGTACAATGGTTGCTTGGGACAATTAGATTTGTTCTTCCACCCTTGGAGCGTAGCCAAAGACTCATAGACAACCCCTAGGACAGACTTGCTCTGATACCAAGTTTGTCACGACCCAAACTGAAGGGCCATGACTAGCACCCGACCACACTTGCCGAGCACCAACGTACATTTCATCTAACCTTCATTATTATCTTTTAGGGCTGACGAGATCAATATAAATGGTAGACCTAGATCATGGACAACCAGCAATAAAATATGACGGCATGAACATACATAGCAGGGGATGACCAGACAATCAAGAAACTACATATAAGGTATGAGCTACCATGCTACTATGAAAGACTATACAACAAAAACTAGCCGACAAGGCATACCAAACTATACATGAGTCGACACCTGTCTATGAGCCTCTAAAGGAACATAAGTGCTGCAACATAGCCGGAACAGGGCCCCGACATACCCATAATGTCTATAACAAAAATGCATACCAAGACCAAGGCAAGTCCGGAGAAGGGATCTCGCCAATCACCGCTGAACTGGACAGCCTACTGTGGTGAGGGAGCTGCACCTGCCTGTCTATCAGGACCTGCAGCACGACATACAACGTCCACAAATAAAAGGACGTCAGTACGAATAACGTTCTGAGTATGTAAGGCAGGGAACCATAAATATGATCAGTAATGTAAGCAAGGATAGAGAATATACAACCTGTAACATCTTAGTACCTCTGAGGGCTACTGACATGAAATGCATGATACATATGTATAAATACATAAACCTTTAAAACATTCGCCTCTGTGGGCATCATCATCATCATCATATCGTACCCGGCCATAATAGGCTCGGTAAAAAAACGTACCCGGCCATCATAAGGCTCGGTAGAATCGTACCCGGCCACGTGGAGCTCGGTAAAACCCAACTGATCAGTGGTTGCACAATAGGTGTCGTACCCGGCCAACTATAGTGTGGCTCGGTAGAGTAAAATAGATACATATATATAATGCATGCTCGACTCATGGAATCACATTCTAAACCTTTCGGAGTGACGTAAGGTCAGTATCCTCTGTACACGTTATTAGGACTAACTCTTCACTATGAACCTTATAAGAATCAGGAAGTACCAACAACATTGATAACATAAGAATAAGAGAAGCAACATTAACATCAATCGTTCCATAAGAGGGAAAACAATGTAAGTACTGCTAGCTTCTAAGAGTAGAGTATCTTGGAAGCTCGTTCATTACATTATGTACAATCGGAGTCGTGCAAAAGAAGGAAAGGGATAGCCTCACATACCTTGTATATACTGCCCCAATCTCAAGCTATGCAATTGTCAAAACTCCTTAGTCTACAATAAGAGAAACGATACTATCGTTATCATTTAAGCGTCATAACTATTATGTATCGACCACAACCTATTTTACGATGAAACGGACAGCACCTCCCCTATATATATGACTTCACACCATTCCAAACAATCACCAAACAGCCCAAACAACATCAATAATAAACATATTGAGACTCCCAAAATAGTCCACACACAGCCTAATCACTCCATGCATACGACGACCACCGTAGTCGTGTCAAACGACCTGGAAATGTTACGAATAAATATCAGCCCATAACCCTACATATATATGGTGTTTCTCCACACCCTTCCTCCTCCAAAACTCCACAAAACAGCAGTAAAATACGCAGCCCAACAGCAACGCAAAACAATCCACAAAACAATAACATTACTACCAAGCCTTTCGATATATATTTCACAAGTTCTAGCTTCAATGGATTAGCCGCAACTTGGATAATCTTAAATACATATAGAATAAGAGGTTCCTTACCTTTATACAGAAAGAACAACTCCAATTTGACCTTAAATTTCCATGAAATATCCCTCCAATGCTGCCACAAAAAAAAAAATGAAACTAGCGATCAATTAGTGTTTTTCAGCATTAGAATCACTTTAGAAGGCTTGAAATCACCTAGTATTGATATTACGAACATGAGGGAGTATTTACAGAACATAAACCCTTTAAAACAACCTCCCACATGAGCTGGAACGACACAAAAATGAGCAACAACAAGAAGAACAAGAGACTTACTAGCGCCACAGAATTCCCGACACTTGCTTTGTGTTGTTTGCCTTTTTTTTGGGTCTTGAATCTTGAGAGAACCTTGAGAGAATGTTCCTAGGGTTCTAAGGTCTGAAAATAGTGAGAAGAAATGACTTTAAACGGGTTGGAGGCATCCTATATAGGTCCAAATATCTTAAACCGCCTTAGTGGGCCCCATAGAGAGGTGCTTGGCGCAGTCTCGCAAAAATGCGAATATCTCTCTACTCCAAGATCGTATCGATAAACGGTTTAATGAGTTGGAAACTAGACTCATAGATATTTAATTTGGTTGGTATATCACCCCGTAATTCCTTGTAAATTAGGAGAAAAGATTAGAAACATTTGACCTAATGTTTAAGTAAAATTATGAACCTAAGTTGCGACAACTTTTGTCGACTTTTGTTTCATAACTCGTTTGACTTCAAGACTTATGATACGGATATTATATGATTAAAATACCTTAATAAATGACCTCTTGAGTGTATTAAGCACCGCTAGATTACCTGAAAATACGAGTTACAACATCCTTGATTCATTTAACTTCTAATACTTGTTAATCACCCTTATACACTCTTGTATCACTTAAGACCAATAGGATTGACTTCTTATCATCTCAAAGATAATTCCTTCTTGGATTTATGTTAACTAATATATGGCATGAACTAACACATGTGGATATGGGTTGTAACACCCTCCCCCCTTAGGAACATTCGTCCTCGAATGTAAGGGTTCATGGGGAGTTTAAATCATCGTGGATTCCAATGGAAATTTCCGATCAATTTTCCCCTATAAAATGGTCACTAGCAAAACTTGCAAGTAATTAAGCCCAACATATGGCTTCACAAGGCTACACAAAGCATTATGCGTATTTACATTATCTACATATCACCATTTTGTATTAAGGAGGAGTATTCTCAAATTATTGCTTACCTCATAGAGCCGTTTCACCTTCCAATGTATCCTGTCTTCCACCAGCATCCTTGTTATCTTCATTCTGGAATAAGTAAGGGTATTTAGACTTCATCTCCTCTTCTGCTTCCCATGTCATTTCTTCCATATTTTTGTTCCTCCACAATACTTTGACGGAAGCTACATCTTTTGTTCTCAGCTTGCGGACTTGCCGATCTAATATCGCCACTGGCACTTCTTCATATGATAGGTCCTCTGTAACTTGTACATATTTGATAGGGACGACTCGAGAAGGGTCTCCAATACATTTTCTCAACATAGATACATGGAATACCGGGTGGACAAATTCCAATTCGGATGGCAATTCTAACTCATAAGCAACCTGTCCAATTCGTCGAAGAATTTTATACGGCCCGATATACCTTGGACTCAGCTTACCTTTCTTCCCAAAACGCATAATACCCTTCATTGGTGAGATCCTTAGGAAAACCCAATCACCAACCTCAAACTCTAGATCACGACGTCGGACATCAGAATAAGATTTTTGCCTGCTTTGTGCCGTCCTCAATCGCTCATGTATCACTTTCACCTTCTCAATAGCTTGGTGAATCAAATCTGGCCCATATAATTCTGTTTCACCGACTTCGAACCATCCAACTGGTGATCTACATCTCCTCCCGTATAGTGCCTCGTATGGGGCCATTTTAATACTGGAATGGTAGCTATTGTTATAGGCGAATTCTATGAGTGGAAGATGATCATCCCAATTCCCCTTAAAATCTAGAACACATGCTCGTAGCATATCTTCCAGTGTCTGAATGGTACGTTCAGCCTGTCCGTCAGTCTGCAGATGAAATGCAGTGCTGAGATTTACTTGTGTGCCTAAACCCTTCTGGAAAGACCTCCAAAAGTTAGCCGTAAATTGAGCTCCTCGGTCTGATATAATAGATACGGGCACACCATGAAGCCTAACAATCTCCTTGATATACAACTTCGCATAATCTTCAGCCGTGTAAGTTGTCTTCACTGGCAGAAAATGGGCACATTTTGTAAGTCGATCAATTATCACCCAGATGGAGTCAAACTTATGATAAGAGCGAGGTAATCCAATAATGAAGTCCATATTAATCACCTCCCACTTCCAGGTCGGAATCTCTATATTTTGAAGCAATCCACCGGGTTTCTGATGTTCTATCTTTACTTGTTGACAATTGGGACACTGGGCTACAAATTCTGCAATAGACTTCTTCATATTATCCCACCAATACTGCTCCTTGACATCATGATACATCTTTGTCGAGCCGGGATGGATGGAATATCGGGATTGATGAATCTCATTCATAATCTTCTCTCGCAACCCTGCCACATTAGGCACACACAATCGGCTCTGGTATCTCAGTGCCCCGTCTTTTCCGATCCCAAAAGCCATACTTTTACACTGTTGAATGCTTTCTCTTAATCGTACTAAGATAGGATCTTCATATTGTCGTGCTTTTACCTCGGCTACCAAAGATGATTCTGATGTATTCTGTACAGTAACACCTCCGTCATCAGAGTCTAACAATCTGATTCTCATATTGGCTAGCTGATGAAGCTCTTTAATCAACCCCCATCTACCTGCCTCAATATGTACTAAGCTTCCCATTGATTTACGGCTGAGAGCATCTGCCACAATATTGGCTTTACCGGGATGATACAATATCTCGACGTCGTAGTCTTTCAATAATTCAAGCCACCTACGCTGCCTCAAATTCAACTCTTTCTGCTTGAAGATGTATTGTAAACTCTTGTGATCTGTGTAGATGTCAACATGGACGCCGTATAAGTAGTGCCGCCATATCTTCAAAGCATATATTACTGCAGCCAATTCCAAATCATGGGTTGGATAATTCTTTTCATGCTTCTTCAATTGTCTTGATGCATAAGCAATCACATTCCCACGCTGCATCAATACGCACCCCAAACCTATACCTGAGGCATCACAATATACCACATAACCTTCTGTTCCTTCAGGAAGAGTGAGCACTGGTGCAGATGTCAATCGATTCTTCAGCTCCTGAAAACTACGTTCACAAGTGTCAGACCACTGGAATTTGGTAGCTTTTTGTGTTAACTTAGTCAATGGTGATGATATAGAGGAAAATCCTTCTACAAACCGCCTATAATATCCTGCTAGCCCTAGGAAGCTGCGGACTTCTGATGGTGTTGTAGGTCTCGGCCAATTCTTTACTGCATCGATCTTCTGAGTGTCGACACTAATACCCTCATCAGATATCACATGGCCAAGGAATGCTACTGAGTTCAGCCAGAATTCACATTTGGAGAGCTTAGCATATAACTTACGATCCTGAAGCGTCTGTAATACTATCCGCAAGTGGCCCGCATGTTCCGCCTCCGAACGAGAATACACTAGAATGTCATCAATGAATACAATCACGAACACATCAAGATAGGGCCTGAATATAGTATTCATGAGATCCATAAAAGCTGCTGGGGCATTTGTTAGCCCGAACGACATCACCAAGAACTCAAAGTGCCCATATCTTGTCCGGAAGGCCGTCTTTGGAATATCCTTCTCCCTAACCCTCACCTGATGATACCCTGAACGTAAATCAATCTTGGAGAAATACTTGGCACCCTGGAGTTGGTCAAACAGGTCATCAATTCTTGGAAGTGGATACTTGTTCTTTATAGTAGACTTATTCAACTGTCGATAGTCGATACACATCCGTAACGACCCGTCTTTCTTCCGCACGAATAGGACTGGTGCACCCCAAGGTGAAGTGCTAGGCCTAATAAAGCCCTTATCCAGCAAGTCCTTCAACTGCACCTTCAACTCTCGCAACTCTGCCGGGGCCATTCTGTATGGAGGAATAGAGATCGGTTGAGTGTCAGGCAACACATCAATGCTAAACTCAATCTCCCTTTCAGGAGGAAGGCCTGGGAGTTCATCTGGGAAAACATCTGGGAATTCGTTGACCATAGGGATTGATTGTAAAGTAGGCGGTTTCGCCTCTGCATCCCTAACGTGAACGAGATGATAAATGTAACCTTTTGAGATCATTTTCCTTGCCTTAAGATAGGAAATAAACCTACCTTTTGGTGTAGCAATATTCCCTTTCCATTCAATGATGGGTTCACCAGGAAATTGAAACCTAACCATCTTCGTACGGCAGTCAACATTTGTGCATAGCATGAGGCCAACCAGTCCATTCCCATTATCACATCAAAATCAACCATTTCTAACTCAAATAAATTTGCCGAGGTTTGACGACTACAAATCATCACAGTGCAACCTCTATATACCCTTCTAGCAATCACAGAATCTCCTATCAGATTAGATACCGCGAGGGGTTTACTTATCAATTCAGGTTCAATGCCAAACTTATTAGCCACAAAGGGTGTAACATATGATAATGTAGATCCCAGATCAATCAGCGCATATACATCATAAGAAAACACAGATATAATACCTGTAACAACATCTGGAGACGACTCGAGATCCTGTCGACCTACTAGAGCATAGGTTCGATTTTGAGCACCACTCGAACTCGGCACTGCACCTCTACCCCTACCACGACCTGTCGACTGCTGAAAACCCCGTGCTGGAGGTCGAACTGATGAGGAAGAACCAGACACAGATCCAGTCGGCTGAGCCATACCATCACCTCCTCTATTAGGACAATCCCGCATCATATGGCCAGGCTGCCCGCACGAATAGCATGCATCAGAACCTCGACGACACAGTCCAAAGTGGGCCTTGCCGCACTGATCACAATGTGGTGTTGGGGGTCTCATCTGACTAGTATCCCTGTGATGTTGCGAGCCAGATGCCCGCGAACTCTGACCTGGACCAGAATAGGATCGATCATATCGAGGCCTCTGAAACTGTGGAGGAGCACTAGCTACAGGTGGCGCCGAACTCCTCGAAAACTGTGGCCTGATGCGGCCTCTGAAGTCATCAGAATACCCTGCAAATCTCGCCCTCTTATGCTGGCCCCTATCCTGCTCCCTAACTGCCCTCTGCTGGCGCTTACGATCCTCTAGGGTCTGGGCATAAGCTTGAATACGGGAAATATCCATGCCCTCCACCAAGGAGGCTGTCGTACACTCATTTATCAGATGTGGTCCCAACCCATTCACGAACATATGCACCCTATCACTCATCTCGGCCACCATATGGGGAGCATACCTTGCCAAAGAATCAAACTGCATACTGTACTCTCGCACACTCATATTACCTTGTCTAAGGTTCAAGAACTTATCAGCTCTAGCTCGTCGTATCTCAACTGGCAAGTAGTGACGAAGAAAGGCCTCAGAAAATTCCTTCCACACAGCTGGAGGAGGGTTCGGACCCCTGGATCTCTCCCAACTATCATACCAGAGAACCGCTAAATCCCGTAGCCGATAAGAAGCCAACTCTACTGCCTCTGTATCACTAACATGCATAACCCGAAGTGTACGATGAACCTGGTCAATAAAAGTCTGTGGGTCCTCCTTGGGGTCTGATCCGGTAAACACTGGAGGGTCTAAATTAATAAAATCACGAACTCTTGTACTAACTGGTTTCTCAGCAGCACCTGTATTCTGCCTCTGAGCCTGAGCATCTACCAAGCTAGTCAATAACTGCAAAGCACTCCGCATATCCTGGTCTGGAGTGCCAGACGGAGGAACTAGAAACGCTGGGTGCCTTCTAATATCCTCTGGAAGAGATGGAGTAGATGAGGTATGAGAGGGCATCTCACTCTGAGCCTCACTTTGTCCTGCTCTGACTTGGGGCACCTGACTGGTACCCTCTCCCGCTGCTGTATCAAGCTGTCTACTAATCGTTTGCTTCCTAGTCGAAGGCATCACTAAAAAAAACAAGGTGAATATTAGAGACGAACACTTACGACTCAACTCTACGCACGATCTAGATTCAGGAAGAAGGTAACAACCCTAGATGTCATGTAGCCTCCTGATTATAAATGTGGCGCGCTACACATCCATAATCAAGACTCTACTAGACACGGCTCATAGACAACCCCTAGGACAGACTTGCTCTGATACCAAGTTTGTCACGACCCAAACTGAAGGGCCATGACTAGCACCCGACCACACTTGCCGAGCACCAACGTACATTTCATCTAACCTTCATTATTATCTTTTAGGGCTGACGAGATCAATATAAATGGTAGACCTAGATCATGGACAACCAGCAATAAAATATGACGGCATGAACATACATAGCAGGGGATGACCAGACAATCAAGAAACTACATATAAGGTATGAGCTACCATGCTACTATGAAAGACTATACAACAAAAACTAGCCGACAAGGCATACCAAACTATACATGAGTCGACACCTGTCTATGAGCCTCTAAAGGAACATAAGTGCTGCAACATAGCCGGAACAGGGCCCCGACATACCCATAATGTCTATAACAAAAATGCATACCAAGACCAAGGCAAGTCCGGAGAAGGGATCTCGCCAATCACCGCTGAACTGGACAGCCTACTGTGGTGGGGGAGCTGCACCTGCCTGTCTATCAGGACCTGCAGCACGACATGCAGCGTCCACAAATAAAAGGACGTCAGTACGAATAAAGTACTGAGTATGTAAGGCAGGGAACCATAAATACGATCAGTAATGTAAGCAAGGATAGAGAATATACAACCTGTAACATCTTAGTACCTCTGAGGGCTACTGACATGAAATGCATGATACATATGTATAAATACATAAACCTTTAAAACATTCGCCTCTGTGGGCATCATCATCATCATATCATACCCGGCCATAATAGGCTCGGTAAAAAAAAACGTACCCGGCTATCATAGGCTCGGTAGAATCGTACCCGGCCACGTGGAGCTCGGTAAAACCCAACTGATCAGTGGTTGCACAATAGGTGTCGTACCCGGCCAACTATAGTGTGGCTCGGTAGAGTAAAATAGATACATATATATAATGCATGCTCGACTCATGGAATCACATTCTAAACCTTTCGGAGTGACGTAAGGTCAGTATCCTCTGTACACGTTATTAGGACTAACTCTTCACTATGAACCTTATAAGAATCAGGAAGTACCAACAACATTGATAACATAAGAATAAGAGAAGCAACATTAACATCAATCGTTCCATAAGAGGGAAAACAATGTAAGTACTGCTAGCTTCTAAGAGTAGAGTATCTTGGAAGCTCGTTCATTACATTATGTACAATCAGAGTCGTGCAAAAGAAGGAAAGGGATAGCCTCACATACCTTGTATATACTGCCCCAATCTCAAGCTATGCAATTGTCAAAACTCCTTAGTCTACAATAAGAGAAACGATACTATCGTTATCATTTAAGCGTCATAACTATTATGTATCGACCACAACCTATTTTACGATGAAACGGACAGCACCTCCCCTATATATATGACTTCACACCATTCCAAACAGTCACCAAACAGCCCAAACAACATCAATAATAAACATATTGAGCCTCCCAAAATAGTCCACACACAGCCTAATCACTCCATACATACGACGACCACCGTAGTCATGTCAAACGACCTGGAAATGTTACGAATAAATATCAGCCCATAACCCTACATATATATGGTGTTTCTCCACACCCTTCTTCCTTCAAAACTCCACAAAAGAGTAGTAAAATACGCATCCCAACAGCAACGCAAAACAGTCCACAAAACAATAACATTACTACCAAGCCTTTCGATATATATTTCACAAGTTCTAGCTTCAATGGCTTAGCCGCAACTTGGATAATCTTAAATACATATAGAGTAAGAGGTTCCTTACCTTTATACAGAAAGAACAACTCCAATTTGACCTTAAATTTCCATGAAATATCCCTCCAATGCTGCCACAACAACAAAAAAATGAAACTAGCGATCAATTAGTGTTTTTCGGCACTAGAATCACTTTAGAAGGCTTGAAATCACCTAGGATTGATATTAAGAACATGAGGGAGTATTTACAGAACATAAACCCTTTAAAACAACCTCCCACATGAGCTGGAACGACACAAAAATGAGCAACAACAAGAAGAACAAGAGACTTACTAGCGCCACGGAATTCCCGACACTTGATTTGTGTTGTTTGCCCTTTTTTTGGGTCTTGAATCTTGAGAGAACCTTGAGAGGATGTTCCTAGGGTTCTAAGGTCTGAAAATAGTGAGAAGAAATGACTTAAAACGGGTTGGAGGCATCCTATATAGGTCCAAATATCTTAAACCGCCTTAGTGGGCCCCATAGAGAGGTGCTTGGCGCAGTCTCGCGAAAATGCGAATATCTCTCTACTCCAAGATCGTATCGATGAACGGTTTAATGAGTTGGAAACTAGACTCATAGATATTTAATTTGGTTGGTAGATCACCTCGTAATTCCTTGTAAATTAGGAGAAAATATTAGAAACATTTGACCTAATGTTTAAGTAAAATTATGAACCTAAGTTGCGACAACTTTTGTCGACTTTTGTTTCATAGCTCGTTTGACTTCAAGACTTATGATATGGATATTATATGATTAAAATACCTTAATAAATGACCTCTTGAGTGTATTAAGCACCGCTAGATTACCTGAAAATACGAGTTACAACATCCTTGATTCATTTAACTTCTAATACTTGTTAATCGCCCTTATACACTCTTGTATCACTTAAGACCAATAGGATTGACTTCTTATCATCTCAAAGATAATTAATTCGTGGATTTATGTTAACTAATATATGGCATGAACTAACACATGTGGATATGGGTTGTAACACAAAAAGTGATTCGCATTGTGCCGCAACGTTAAATCAAGCATTGGTTGGGAGGCAACCCAGCTTTATTGCTTTCTTTTATTTTTATTTTTATTTTTTAATTGTATTACTTTTGTAGTGTCAATTTTTTATTTTCTAGGAGCACGAAAAGCCAAGCTATTGGAAGGATGCAACAACAAACCAGATGGTTGGAACTAAGTGTGAGTACCCGCACGAAGGACCAAGCCTGGGAGAAGTCTGAGTACCCCATGGGTCATTACTCGTTTTGAAAATTTTTTTGTGTTCTGAGGCCTTAAAAATCTCTTTTTGTTTCACCTCAATTTGTGTGCACATTTCGGACGCATTTCCGGAAAGCGTTTATGTGAGAACTAAGTGAAATAAGGAAATTGGCTTTTAAAATTGAATAAAGTTGACTTTGGTAGACATTCTTGGTAAACGGACCCGAACCCGTGATCCGACGGTCTCTTACGGTCTGTAGTAAAATATGGGACTTGGGCGTATGCCCGGAATCGAATTCCGAGGTCCCAAGCCCTAGAAATGAATTTTTAAAGAAAATTATTTTCTGGAAATTATAAAGGTTTTTAGAAATGAATTGATGCATTTTCTTGATGGTATCGGGACCGTATCTTGGTTCCGGATCCCGGTACAGGTTTGAAATAATAATTAAGTTGAATCTGTAAAATTCGGTAAAAACCGGAATTGGTTTGGTATAAAACGGACCTATAGTTGAGAAAATAGTAATTTTGATGTTCTTGAGTGATTTCATGAATTTGAGGTTTAATTCATAGTTGATGTTATTTTGATAATTTGATTGCACGAGCAAGTCCATATGATGTTTTTGGACTTGCGTGCATGTTTGGTTTGGAGCCTCCAGGGCTCGGGTGAGTTTTGGAAAGGTCATGGAGTGAAATTGGACTTAGGAGCAAGTGCTGGTATCTGGTATTTTTGCCCAGGCCTCTGATGTCGCAATTGTCACACCTCCTTTTTTACTACACCCCGTAAAAGGGTATAAATATAAGGGAGTTTTTTCAATTAAAGGACAATCGAAACGGGATTGTTTATTTATTAAAAATCAGAGTCGCCACTTGGGTTAATTTATGGTGTCCCAAGTCACCGGTTTAAAATCCCGAATCGAGGAAAGTTGACTCTATTCACGGTCTGCGAACACAGAAATCTGGGTAAGGAATTCTGTTAACCCGGGAGAAGGTGTTAGGCACTCCCGAGTTCCGTGGTTCTAGCACGGTCGCTTTTGATTATACTTGGCTTACTAAATTGTTTTCCTACTCATTTTGAAACCTATGTGCTTTCACCTCTTAACCGCTTTTAAATTAAAAATTATCTTGAAACGGGTCACGCGTACGTGTACCCATTTTTGGCGCGTAAAGACTATATCACGCGTACGTGTCCACAATTAATAACGCTTATTATTATTAAGAAAGTTTAACTGACGTTACGCGAACGTATACTCCGATTTTGTTTTTAGAAATCGTAATCGTGTCACGCGAACGTGTCCACAACCACGATAGTATTTTAAACGGCCCTAAAGGTTTCTCTACGAATATTTGTCTTATTGTCTAATTAAAACATGTGAGGGTCATATATTGGTTGATATTACACCACAAACCCATTGAGGGATGGTAATTAATTAACCCGGGCCACGACATTAAACATACCCTAAAATTGAAGTGCGGATTGCTTTTATTAGCCAAAAACCCGAATGGGATAAAACAAGCGTTCACATCACCTGAGATGGTTTTGGGCTGACTATAGGCCCAATATCACTTGAAGCATTTGGAGTAAGGGGGAAAGCAATACAAATATTAAGGCCCTTTCCTAGCAAGCTGACCCATGTGGTCCAAACCCGGCCCAATTCCTTTAAGGAATTCCATAAAGATAGTCATACATGAACTAACATACATCCAGATTGCTAACTCAAATTCGCATATGTTTACAAGCAAATATGAATCCGAGGTTACTCTCTGTTACATGCTAAATTTGCATCCACAATTTATTCTGATAATGATAAAGTCACACCGCTCCAGCAATTAACTAAGTTACTCAATTTAAATGACCCAACTATCAAGCTTCGACTACCAGTATACACGCGATACCTAGATCACTAACCTGGGATGTGAAAGAAAAATGCAGAACTCAACTTCTAGTAATACTTTTCATGCATTGCTAAACCCATTTCTGCCATAAAATGCAACAATCATATTGGACCAAATGGAATTATGAAAATTCAAGTCCCAAACTACATCATCAACATATTGCATGGAACTCGAATCCTGATGGTATTTTACCAGATTTGGGACTCGTCGAACTGTAAAATCATGGTCTAAATCACAGTTCTTCGAGAGCACAAACACCTTGTTTGAATTCTAAAAATGTACCAGAAAATGTGATATAAAACTCAGAATTTGGAAGAAAACATAAGTTAAACGTAAATACCAACTTCAATCAGATCTAACAGTCTGTGAAATAAACAATCTTGAGTCAACAGCATCTAAACCAGTCCAACTACTGACCTCGAGACAAACAAATAGTAAAATGACTACATATAAAGAACTTATACTGAGATAGACATTTAGATTAGGCTACCATGTCGTACGACATTCAGAGGTTAAATGTTGATCCCATTGTTCATAGTTGAAAGGTAGTAAGTGGAATTTCCAGCAAAACAGAGTAGACAAGCATGCTATATTCTTAATTTAAACTCAAACTGAATACAACTCAAAGCTCCAGATTCCATTTTTGATTCCCACATCAAGCTTTACATTCGAATAGAGTGCGGAGATGTGTACCTCAGAATGAACAAAGACAAGAAATGAAAAATCAACAGGAGCAGCAAGAAGAATCAGCACTGAAACAGCCAGCAAAACCAGTCCCAACCCAGAAATGATGTGTAACAGCTCAATATAACAAACTCGAACACACGACAGCCCAACAAAACTTTAGACCCAACTTTTGGCGACCAAGTTCAGTCCATTTCCCACTCGGATAAGTAGAAAATAGTTTCAGAAGTTGAAAAGGAATCAACAAACACTGAAATTCAATGAAACAGTAAAAATTCCTGCCATTTTTGTATTTTTTTGAGCTTTTCTTTTTTTTAGCTCTTGGGTTTGCCTTGAAAGGCAAGAAAAGCTGCCTTTATAGGCAAGATATTAGGTTAGACTTAGTTTTGCACTTTGCACCCTTTTGAATTTTTATTATAGCTCAGATACCCTTATAAAAAAGAACAGAAAATCAGAACCAACCCCTTCCCCAGCTTCCTAGAAGCTTCCTAGTCTGTTATAGCAAGATTCCCTTAGGCCAATTCCCTAGACTACCCTTTAAAGACTCTGAAACTACCCAAGAACCACATTGGTCAACTGGTCAAGCTAATTGGGTCAAGCTGACCCAATTCGATTGGTCTACTGAAAACCTAATTCAACTCTCCATTGGGCTTTTTAATCTTGTGAACCCAATCAATACTAAGAAAAACCCCAAAACCCAAACGTTCAAATTAAGACCCTGAAGACTCGGAACAAAGTTAAGCCCAAAAGACATTGCAAATTCAAACTATCCGAACTTGAACACAAGACCCAACTTATAATCACACACATCCTAAATCTAACATGCAGGTACGGAAGATAAAGAAGAATGATAAATAAAAAGAAACAAAATAAAAATTAGAAAATAAGAGAAAGAGTAGAAGAAGATAAGGATGAGGATACAAAATGCCAAAGGGCAAAGAAAAATACCTAGGAATCTCGGACAAACAAGAAATAACATTTATGCTTTGAAATCTCCAATTCCGGCCCAATCCGAGATTAATCGTATGTTCTTTGTCAAAAACACGCGATTAAAGTCAAACTGAGCCTTAAAATCTTCAATGAAACCTTGATTTGAGACCTGAGGATTTTATGGTTCATCTTCTGATTTAATATTCGAGAATATCGGGCGACATTCAAGGGAAATGGAGTGGGGATTTGGAACGAGGGGGTCAGGGTGGTCTTGCAACTAACAGATGTAAATAGTTTTGGCCGCAGGCGAAAGGTGATCTTTGCCCTTTTCTATTCAATGTTCGATATCTACTTTAGATCTCGATCAGATCGCCTCACATCATGTAAGGTCCACTAAAAGAAAAAACACTTTCTACCATGATATTTTTCATTTCCGGCAAGGTATTGTCTCACCATCCGATCCTGACTTGTTATTTTCAGGAAAGATCTAGTATTCAAAATATAATTTAGCTTGATTTGATACTGCTTTCCTAGCTTGCACCGAAATAGTTTAGGAAATTTGGCACCCTATATCCACTCGACCTACTAATTAGTTATATGTAACCCATTTTTTGTTAGCCCTGTTTATCCTAAAAATTGAGTAACAATTAAACTTGTAATGTGGTTTTAAGGATACGTGATTTCACCTAATATCAATTGATAAACGTAAAGATAAATGATATAAATTGACAATAATATAAAGCAAATCAGCGTTTGGACAGGGCCCTCGAGCTAGGACACCCTCGAGCTAGTTATACAAGAATAGTTAAAGGCATAATGAGCTGATGAACAAGAATGTAAGTTAAGAAATATTATATTGCTTTGATATTCGTGAATGTAAGGTGCTTACAAATGTGGGGACTCCCCTTTATATACTAGAGGAATCATAATTATAGTACAATTCTATTATGGAAGTAGATCCCATGATTGGTGAATGACCACCCTTGATTTGATCTGTTCCGCCCTGATCTCTGACCGGTTACCGATATCTCGCCTTTCCGTTATTGCACTTCACTCAAAGTCGTTCATACTTAGTCTCGATCACTACTGGCCTCGATCTCGACAGGAACCTCGATTCTTGAACTTGACACCTCGTCTTCGTACTCTGGCCTGATCCATTACGAGGCCGACCCCTGACGCAATCCCCTGATCTCGATTAAATAGAAAAATTGGGCAAGCCCGATTTTAACAGTATGCAAGCCTACTTCTCCTTTATCCTCCTTAAAAATAGCAAAAAATATTTAGTTTCTCTCTAATAAAGATTTTAGCCAAATCTTTCAATATTTTCACCCAAATTTTCTTTACTTTATTTCAGCTAAATCTTTCTATCTAGGATTTCAATGTTGTTGTGTGTGTCTCTTCGAGTTTTGTTACCTTTGTTATGCCTTTTTCATTGTGTCTTACTACTCCAATATCGCTATTTTCTTCTTATAATCTATAAGGGTGCATCTTTTTGGATAGAATTTCTTTGCCGAGAAAGAACTAGTGAATATGACTTCGATGTATCCCCTTTTTTTGGAAAAACTACTTATTCAAAATGGATAAGAAAAATTGAAAACTCCATCATTGAAGTTTGAAGGTTGAGGGTTTAAAGGTAAAAATCCAGAAGATGTTGCTAAATAGAATGGTTGTTGTTGCAATAGATTGGAAGCATCTTCCGGAAGCTAAATCTGAAATTTGAACTCATCTGGAGAAGATCTTGTGTGGTTGGAGTTAGAATGTGGTAGTTATGGTGATTTTATATATGTATAAAGTTCATGTATATCCTCCATATATCACATGTATATTCATATATATATATATGAGATACAACGTGATATATATGTCGTAGGTGTTGTCTGTCACCCTATATATCTGTTTATCTCTTGTATATCTGTATGAGATATCATGCATAGTGATATCTCATATCCCCATTTTCTACATTTCTGCTTTCTTATGTGTTGTTCAGCTGTATTGTGTGGTATCGGCTTGGTTGGTTCGGGTTCGGAGTGGTTTTGGAAAGGAATGAGATACTTAGTCTCCTATTTTGAAGTTAAGTTGGAAAAGTCAACCGGATGTTGACTTATGAGTGGATGATCTCGGATGTGAATTCTGACAGTTCAGTTAGCTTCGTTAGATGATTTTTGGACTTAGGAGCGTGTACGGAATATACTTTGGAAGTTTTTGGTAGATTTAGGCTTGAATTAGCGAAATTAGAAATTTGGCATTTCTCGGTCGGGAGTGGAAATTTTGATATCGGGGTTGGAATGGAATTCTGGAAATTGAAGTAGGTCTGTGGTGTCATTTGTGATGCGTGTGCAAAGTTTCAAGTCATCCGGACGAGGTATGATAGGTTTCAGCATCGTTTGCGGAACTCGAAAGTTTGAAAGTTCTTAGGCTTGAATCTGAGGGTGATTTGGTATTTTGATGTTGTTTGGAGTGTTTCGAAGTTTTGAATAAGTTTGAATAGTGGTATATGACTTGTTGGTATTTTTGATCGAGGTTCCGAGGGCCTTGGGATGAATTTAGATGGTTAACGGAAGGGTTGGAAATTGGTTTGAGCAGCTGAAGTTGCTGCTTCTATCATTTTCGCACCTGCGGATTGGGGACCGCAGGTGCGACTTCCGCAGAAGCGGAAATGGACCGCAGAAGTTGAGAAGGACCGTATGAGCGAAAGTTGGACAGCATCTGCGAGCCCGCAGGTGCGAGGCCTAGGGCGCAGATGCGGAAGCTGGGGATTTAAGTGAAATGCGCAGATGCTTTGGACCGCAAGTGCGGTCCCCCAGGTGCATGAATTTTGCCACAGATGCGGAAGTGCTGGGCAGAATGTATAAAAAGGCCCATTCGAGAATTTTGGTCATTGTTCACCATTTCTCATCCGGATTTGGAGCATTTGGGAGCAATTTGAAGAGGGATTCAAGGGTGTTTTCACTGAGGTGAGTAATTTGAGCCCTAATACTCGTGATTATGGTTAGTTTTATGTGGTTTAATCATGTAATTAGTAGTGATTAAGGGTGAAATGAGGGGTTAGGGCTTGGGATTTTGGAGAGTTTTGATTGAGGGTTTAGGGAGGGGGGGGGGGGGGGCTCAAATGGAGTCGGATTTTGATAAATTTTGTATGAATGGACTCGTGAGTAGAAGGAGTTTCTAGTTTTGTAATTTTTGTCGGAATCCGAGACGTGGGCCCGGGGGCCGGGTTTCGGTGAATTTTGGGATTTTTGTTTGAACTGATAGTTTTTCGTTTGGAATTGATTCCTTGGCCTATATTGATTGCATTGCATTGCTTTTGGTTAGATTCAGGATGTTTAGAGGCCGATTCCAGAGGCAAAGGCGTAACGGAGTAGGATTTGTCTTAATTTGAGGTAAGTAATGCTTCCAAACTTGGTTCTGAGGGTTCGAAACCCCGAACTATTTGTTATATGATTAAATATTGAGGTGACGCAATTACCAAGTGACGGGCGTATGGGCATGCACCGTGAGAATTGTGGTCTGGTTCATTACATGGCACCGCTTAGTGACTCTTTCTTGTTGATATCTGTGTTATGATTATATGATTAAGGAAATGAACTGTAAAACGTGCTAATTATCATGTTAGGGCTTCAGGCTGATACTGTTGAGACTCGAGTGGTTGTTTCTTGCTGTCATCTCATTAGTTTCATTAATATTCTGTACTCAGTCTTGTTCATCCATATCATATCATGTCTCTGTCTTAGTTGTTATTATTTGGCACATCATATCATTGTTTCGGGCTAGTTTCATGGCATTGTGAGCCAGTGTATGTGAGACTGGAGAGTGATGATTGAGTGCGGCCGAGAGCCTGATTATGAGTGCTAGTTATGGGATCGGGCTACACGCCGCAACAGATTATTGATTATGCCTTCGTTGGCTTGTTATAGGGCTTGGGCTGAAAGGAGACCCTCCGGAGTCTACACACCCCCAGTGAGTGCGAATGATATTATTGAGGGATGGATTTCCCTGGATATAGATTTGTCCGAAGTATTGATACCTGTAGATGGATTTCTCCTCAGGGTTAGATTACCCTTGTTCCTCGGTACCGGTTGACTTGAAGTCAGTGTTGTATATATTCCGGGATGGATTTCCCTGGGCTGGATGGCTATATGCGGTACCGAGTGGTTGAGCACTTGAGAGTGGGAGCACACTGTGCATTTTCATACATTTCTGGCATTGACATGTAGAGATTTGCTGAGCTTTATACTTTACATTGTTCGAATTGGTATTTTGCTTTACTGTTGAGTTGAATAATTGAATTTCCAGCATGCCTACTTTACTATACAATTTAAATGTGTTATAATTGCTGAGGTTTAGTTCATCACTACCTATCAGTCCATAGTTTGGACTTGTTACTTACTGAGTTTATGTGCTCGCATTACCCCCTGCACCTTGTATGTAGATCCAAGTATCTCAGGTTACGGTAGCGGCTGATGACTATTCCAGTCGCAGATTATCACTGGAGATAGCTAGGTAGCTGCTTGGCGATCGCAGTCCCGCCTTTCTCCTTCTTTATCTTCCTTCTAGTATACTTTGGCTACTTTCAGACTATTTTTTGGCCTTGTTATGTTTCGGAACAATTGTAGTATTGCTCATGACTTAGTGATACCCGAGGTCGGGCTTTTATTTCCGCATTTTGGTTATTGACTTTATATTTTTTATGGAATTTTAGTTGAAAAAGGTTGTTATTTAAGTTTTAAACGAATTGTTGAACTACTTTGGAAATGTGTCGGCTGGCCTAGTTTTATGATAGGCGCCATCACGACCAGGTTGGTTTTGGGGTCATGACAAGTTGGTATCAGATCCTAGGTTACATAGGTCTCACGAGTCATGAGGTTTAGTAGAGTCTTGCGGATTGGTACGGAGATATCTGTACTTATCTTCGAGAGGCTGCAGAACCTTTAGGAAAAAGCTTCACATTCTTGAATTCTTGTCGTGCGAATATGTTGATTCTGGTACTAAACTTCTGTTATTCTATTCTCTCATAGATGGTGAGGACACGTGCTACTGGTCAAGACGGATGGCCACCAGTACCATCAGTTGGGGACACTAGAGGCCGAGGTTGTGGTTGAGGCCGTGGTAGGGGCAAGGGTGTAGCCCGCACAGTGTCTAGGGCAGCATATGCAGATCCACCAGCCGCCCCAGTTGATGATCAGGTCCCAGTAGGGGATTGTGACGATCCAAAGGGTCATCACCGTAATTCTTCCTTGTTCTGTGCTTCCGAGGGCTTGAAAACCTCTCTGTTAGTTGCCTCGATTTGTGTGCGCAGTTCAGGCACGTAACCGGAAAGCTTTTATGTTGAAATATGCGAATTATGTGAAAACTTTGATGAATTTTGATATTAATATGCATAATATTGACTTCGGTCAACATTTTAGGTAAACGGACCCGGACATGTGATTCGACGGTCCCGGAGGGTCCGTAGAAAAATATGGGACTTGGGCGTGTGCCCGGAATCAAATTCCGAGGTCACAAGCCCGAGAAATGAATTTTTGTGTGAAATTATTTTCTGAAAGTAATTAAGGAAAAGGAAGAAGAAAATTGATCAGAAAACTGTGGTATCGGGCTCGTATTTTGGTTCCGACGCCCGGTACGAGTCTTAAATATGTTTTAAGCACTATTTGTAAAGTTTGGCTAAAAACGGACGTCATATGACGTGTTTCAGACTTAAAATGGGGAATTTGAGTTTTACGAAAGTTGAAAGAAAATCATGTGTTCGAGGCTTGATCCTATGTATATGATGTCGTTTTGGCGATTTGATCGCACGAATAAGTTCGTAAGGTGTTTTCGAGATCATATGAATGTTTGGTTTGGAGCCCCGAGGGCTCGGGTGAGTTTTGAGTGGGGCCCGGGAGGTCTTAGACATTAAAAATGCAGGTTCATATATTGCAGACCCCAATGCGGCCGTGGCCATTTCCGCGCGGTCCGCGCTGGCAGCCACGCGGCCGCGGTGCTTTTCTGTGCGGTCCGCGTGGTGGGGTTCAGAGGGTCGACCAGCGCGGCCGCGCACCAATCAGTGCAGTCCGTGCTGGGTGGGTTCAGAGAAAGCCCACTTCTTCCCTCCCTCGGCACGACCGCGGTACATTTCTGCGTGGTCCGCGCCAGCCCCCAGCAAAGTATATAAACTCGGGATTTTCAGTCATTTTTCCACTTTTCAAAAACCCAAAACCTAAGAGGCGATTTTCCAAACAACTTTTCTTCTCCAAAACGATTGGTAAGTGATTTCTAACTTAATTTCTTTATTCTTTGACATCTTTTAACATGATTTCAACTTCAAATCAAAGATTTTCATGGGGGAAATTGGGTGTTTTGGGTAGAACCTAGGTTTTTTTTTTTTTTTTACAAATTGAGAAGTTGGACCTCAATTTGGGGTCCGATTTCAAAACAAATCATATATTTGGATTCGTGAGAGAATGGGTAACCGGGTTTTGGTTCGAACCTCGAGTTTCGACCACGTGGGTCCGGGGGTATTTTTGACCTTTTTGGGAAAAACCTTGTAAAATTTATTTTCATGCATTGGGATTGATTCATTTAGCAACTATTAATGTGATCAAGTAACGTATGACTAGATTCAAGCGGATTGGTGGTGGAATCAAGAGGTAAAGCTATACTAGAAGCGTGAGTTGAGTTTGGAGCATTCGAGGTAAGTGGTTGTTCTAACTTTGGCTTGAGGGAATAAGATTAGCATGTTATTTGCTACTTGCTAATGTGAAGTACGATGTATAGGTATGGT
The DNA here is from genome assembly GCF_000393655.2 of Nicotiana sylvestris. Lineage (NCBI taxonomy): Eukaryota > Viridiplantae > Streptophyta > Magnoliopsida > Solanales > Solanaceae > Nicotiana > Nicotiana sylvestris. The sequence continues at coordinate 85,234,079 of NC_091068.1, read as the reverse complement.
GACGGTTATCTATACACCGGAGTCTAGCATGACCGTGAGTCTTAATTGCTCTTAATTCAAATGACGTGATACAGTTGTCTTGGTTAATTAAAAGTTACATATAATGTGAACAGTTGAGGTAGAATTGTGATTGGTGTATTTTTTGAGCGTTAGCTCGAACAAGAATGTGTTAGTTGAGGAAGAAGTGATTTAAAAAGAGAATGTGTTGTGATTACTCCCTTGCCGGGATGTGTAGACTGATATATACTCTCCCTTGTCGGGATATTTTGGGCTGTTAGTTGTACCCTTGTCGGGTTAAAAGTATTGAGTTGTTATTCTCCCCTGAAGGGGTCTACTATATGAAGTCAGATATTATGAACTATATTATGGGATCGTGTGGCACGCCGTCCACGTATGATTTTACGAAATGGGATCGAGTGGTACGCCTACCACAAATTAGAGTGATTATTGGTTATTGGCCTCCGTTGCCGGTGACATATCGTGCACTGTGATAAAGATGAAATGGGAACGAGTGGTACGCCTACCACGTGGTATATGAAAATTGGGATCGTGTGGCACACGTCGACTTATATATGATATGAATTGGGATCGTGTGGCACGCCGTCCACTTATATATGATATTATGGGATCGTGTGGCACGCCGTCTACTGTATATATATATATCATAGAAACCGGAGTTTCTTCTGTTTATTTCCGATATTTCATTTTTATTTGTTACTCCTCGATAGCATGTCCCCTCCCAGCTTTACTTTGTATTATCTTGTTATTGTTTTCTTGCACTTGTTATATATATCTGTACAGGTTGATTGTGGTCGGTCCTGTCTAGCCTCGTCACTACTTCGTCGGGGTTAGGCCAGACACTTACTAACACATGGGGTCGGTTGTGCTGATGCTACACTCTGTGCATTTTTGTGCACAGATCAGGGAGCAGTTTACAGACCGCAGCAGTAGGACTTCTAGGAGTTATCTTCAGTCCAGGGACTCACGAGGTAGCCTAGCTGGCGTTCGCAGGCCGAAGTCCTTTTCCATGTTTTTTTTGTTTGTTTGTTTATCATGTAACAGACAAACATGATGTATTTCCCTTTCAGACATTGTTTGTAGTATTCTGTAGTAGTCCGTGAGCTAGTGACACCAGACTCTGGGTAGCATTTTGGTTCAAACTTCCGCACTTTTGGTTCTCAATTGCTTTAGATTTAAAGTCTTCCGCTTAAATTTTGTCTCGTTTATTTTATTGTTGGAAGAAAGCAGGAAAAGTGTTTTATATATTTGGCTTGCCTAGCTCCGATAGTAGGCGCCATCCCGACACCCGATGGTGGGAAATCCGGGTTGTGACAAGTTAGTATCAGAGCACTAGGTTACTTAGGTCTCACAACTCACAGACAAGCTCGGTAGAGTCTGAGGGATCGGTACGGAGACGTCTGTATTTATCCCGCAGAGGCTACAGAGTTAGGAAAACTTCACTTTGTTCATTCTTGTCGTGCAATTCTGTTTCTCAAGTACTGATTGTCTTCCTACTCTGTCCTTTCATAGATGGCGAGAACACGTGCTTCCTCTTCTACCGCACAACAGCCCGAGCCCCCAGCAGTAGTTCCTATCAGGGGCAGCGGGCGAGGGCGAGGTCGGGGCAGAGCTCAGCCCCGAGCAGCAGTCCCAGAGGTGGAGCCTCATATTGACTATGACGAGGAGGTTCCAGCTCCAGCAGCTCCAGTGGGCCCAGCTCCGGTCCCAGAGGGTTTCATAGCCACTCCAGTGCTTCAGGACGCTTTGGTCCGATTGGTAGGCTTTATGGAGGGCATTTATAGAGCGAGTTTACTTCCCGTAGCACTAGCCACGTCTCAGGTTGGGGGAGGAGTTTAGACTCCCACTACTCATACTCCAGAACCGGTAGCTCCTCCAGCCTAGGCTCTAGCAGTTCAGCCAACTATGGCAGTTCAGCCAGTTGCAGCGGTCCAGCCAGGTATTGCGGCTCAGTCCAGTGATGGTGCGGCTATGTCCGCGGATGCTCTGTGGAGGATAGATCAGTTCACCAGGCTCTTCACTACCACATATAGTGGCACACCTTCAGAGGATGCCCAGAATTTCATATGCAGCTGTCATGAGGTTCTTCGGACTATGGGTATTTTAGAGACCAATGGGGTCGACTTTGCCACTTTTCGCCTAGCAGGATCCGCCAAGACTTGGTGGAGAGATTTCTGTTTAGCCAGGCTAGCAGGGTTGCCATCATTGACCTGGGATCAGTTTTCAGAGTTATTTCTGGGGAAGTTTCTCCTAGTTACTCAGCGGGATGCCCTTCGCAGGCAGTTTGAGCATCTCTAGTAGGGTTCGATGTCTGTTACCCAGTATGAGACACAGTTTATTGATCTTGCATGCCATGCCATTGTGATACTCCCCACCGAGAGAGAGAGGGTGCGGAGGTTTGTTGATGGGTTGGTTCAGCCGATCCGTGTTCAGATGGCCATGAGTGCCGGGAGTGAGATTACATTTCAGGAGGCGGCAGATGGTGCCCGCCGGATAGAGCTGACACTTTCTCAGGGAGGCATGGGTCTGATAAGAGGCCCCGTCATTCTGGTAGATTCAGCGGTACCTCATCTAGAGGTAGGGATTCTTATGGTAGAGGCCATCCTCCGAGGCCCTTTCAGTCAGCTCTCCAGACTTCTCATGGTTCACCAGTGAGTCGTGGTTCTCAGCCGCAATATTCTGACCAACAACTATTCAGTTCTCCATCAGCACCTATCAGTGCCCCGCCACTTCGTTACTCTCAGCAGCCGAGGGCTTGTTTCACTTGCGGCGATGTGAGGCACATTGCTAGGTATTGCCCTCGAGCTTCTGGCAGCTCTCAGCAGTAGGGACCTCGCCCTATGACTCAGGCACCAGTAGCCCCACCGCCTGCCCAGCCAGCTAGAGGCGGGGGTAGAGGACATAGAGGTGGAGCTAGAGGTCTTAGAGGTGGAGCTCAGACCGCCAGAGGTAAGGGTCAGTCAGCAGCGGATTATCCTAGGGATGTGATTCAGGGAGGTGGGGCTCAGCCCCGTTTCTATGCCTTACCAGCCAGGCCAGAGGCTGAGTCATCAGATGTTGTGATTACAGGTACCATTCTGGTCTGTAATAGGGATGCTTCTGTGCTATTTGATCCCGGATCTACGTATTCATATGTGTCGACCTATTTTTCACCCTATTGGTTATGCCTAGTGAGGCCTTGAGTATTCCTGTATATGTGTCTACACCAGTGGGGGATTCTATAGTGGTGGACCGGGTTCATCGTTCCTGTGTTGTGGTATTCAGGGGTCTTGAGACCCGTGTTGACTTGTTGCTCTTGGATATGGTGGATTTCGACGTCATATTAGGGATGGATTGGTTGTCCCCGTATCATGCGATCTTGGATTGCCATGCCAAGACCGTGACCTTGACGTTTCCAGATTTACCCCGACTAGAGTGGAGAGGGACCCTAGGCCATACCACTTGCAGCGTTATTTCTTCTGTGAAGGCTCGACGCATGGTCGAGAAGGGGTGTCTAGCTTATCTGGCTTATTTTCGCGACTCTAGCGCTGAGGTCCCGTCTATTGATTTTGTTCCTATTGTTCGGGAGTTTCCCGAGGTTTTCCCTTCTAACCCGCCGAGCATGCCGCCCGACAGGGATATCGATTTTTGTATTGATCTGGCGTCGGGCACTCAGCCTATTTCCATTCCACCATATCGTATGGCGCCACCCGAGTTGAAAGAGTTAAAGGACCAGCTTCATGATTTGCTTAAGAAGGGTTTTATTAGACCTAGTGTTTCGCCGTGGGGCGCACCAGTGCTATTTGTGAAGAAAAATGATGGCTCGATGAGGATGTGCATTGATTACCGGCAATTGAACAAGGTGATGATTAAGAACAAGTATCCACTGCCGAGGATCGACGATTTATTCGACCAGCTTCAGGGTGCGATGGTGTTTTCAAAGATAGATTTGAGATCTGGCTACCACCAGCTGAGGATTAGGGCGTCTAATGTCCCTAAGACAACATTTCGTACTCGTTATGGGCACTATGAGTTTTTGGTCATGTCATTTGGATTGACTAATGCCCCAGCAGCGTTCATGGAGTTGATGAACCGAGTGTTCAGACCTTATTTGGACTTGTTCGTGATAGTCTTTATTGACGATATTCTTATATACTCCCGCAGTTAGGAGGAGCATGAACAACACCTCAGAGCGGGTCTTCAGACCTTGAAGGATAGTCAGTTGTATGCCAAGTTCTCAAAGTGCGAGTTTTGGTTGAGTTCAGTCGCATTCCTGGGTCATGTCGTATCAGCAGAGGGTATTCAGGTAGACCCGAAGAAGATAGAGACAGTCAAGAACTGGCCTCGACCAGCTTCAGCTACGGAGATTCGGAGTTTCCTGGGTTAGCAGGTTACTACCGTTGGTTCGTGGAGGGGTTTTCATCCATTGCAGCCCTTATGACCAGATTGACCCAGAAGGGTGCCCAGTTCAGGTGGTCAGACGAGTGTGAGGCGAGCTTTCAGAAGCTCAAGACGGCTCTGACTATGGCACCGGTATTGGTTTTGCCCACAGGTTCAGGGCCTTATACAGTCTATTGTGATGCATCTCGTATTGGACTTGGTGCAGTATTGATACAGGATGACAAAGTCATTGCCTATGCTTCGAGGCAGTTGAAGATCCACGAGAAGAATTATCCGGTGCATGATCTTGAGTTGGCAGCCATCGTTCATGCCTTGAAGATCTGGAGGCATTACTTATATGGTGTGATGTGTGAGGTGTTCACGAATCATAAGAGTCTTCTGTATTTGTTCAAGCAAAAGGAGTTGAATTTGAGGCAGAGGAGGTGGTTGGAATTGTTGAAAGATTATGACATCACTATCTTATATCACCCGGGAAAGGCCAATGTGGTGGCCGATGCCTTGAGTAGGAAGTCAGCCAGTATGGGCAGTCTTGCTTATATCCCGGTCGGGGAGAGACCGCTTGCTTTGGACGTTCAGGCTTTGGCAAATCAGTTTGTGAGGTTGGACATTTCTGAGCCTAGTCGAGTATTAGCTTTCACGATCGCTCGTTCTTCGTTATTGGAGCGTATCCGTGATCGGCAGTTCGATGATCCCCATTTGTGTGACTTGAGAGACACGGTATAGCGTGAAGGTGCCAAGAAAGTGACCTTGGGAGATGATGGTGTATTGAGATTGCAGGGTCGAGTTTGTGTGCCTAACGTGGATGGGCTTCGGGAATTGATTTTAGAGGAGGCCCATAGCTCCTGGTACTCTATTCATCCGGGTGCCGCGAAGATGTATCAGGATTTGCGGCAGCATTATTGGTGGCGTAGAATGAAGAAAGATATTGCGGCATATGTGGCCCGGTGTTTGAATTGTTAGCAGGTTAAGTATGAGCATCAGAGACCTGGTGGGTTGTTTCAGAGGATTGAGCTTCCCGAGGGAAAGTGGGAGCGAATCACTATGGACTTCGTTATTGGACTTCCGTTGACTCGGAAGAAGTTTGACTCGGTTTGGGTTATTGTTGATAGGCTGACCAAGTCAGCGCATTTTATTCCCGTTGCAGCCACCTATTCATCCGAGAGATTAGCTAAGATTTACATCAGGGAGATCGTCCGCCTTCATGGGGTTCCCATATATATCATTTCGGACCGGGGTCCGCAGTTTACCTCGCATTTCTAGAGAGCAGTTCAGCGAGAGTTAGGCACCCAGGTGCAGTTGAGCACAACATTTCATCCCCAAACGGACAGTCAGTCCGATAGGACTATTCAGATTCTTGAAGATATGCTCTGAGCCTGTGTTATTGATTTTAGAGGCTCGTGGGACCAGTTTTTGCCTTTAGCAGAGTTCGCCTACAACAACAGCTACCAGTACAGCATCCAGATGGCTCCGTATGAGGCATTGTATAGTAGGCAATGTCGGTCCCCAGTTGGATGGTTTGATCCGGGAGAGGCTCGATTATTGGGTACTGATTTGGTTTAGGAGGCCTTGGATAAAGTCCATATTATTCAGGATAGACTTCGTACAGCTCAGTCCAGACAGAAGAGTTATGCAGGCCGCAAGGTCAGAGATGTTGCTTTCATGGTTTGTGAGCGGGTATTGCTCCGTGTATCGCCTATGAAGGGCGTGATGAGATTTGGGAAGAAGGGCAAACTCAGCCCTAGGTTCATCGGTCCATTTGAGATTCTTGATCGTGTGGGAGAGGTGGCTTAGAGACTTGTCTTGCCACCTAGCTTGTCAACCGTGCATCCCGTGTTTCATGTATCTATGCTCCGGAAGTATCACGGCGATCCATCGCACGTGTTGGATTTCAGCACTGTCCAATTGGACAAGGATCTGTCATATGAGGAGGAGCCGGTGGCTATTCTAGACTGGCAGGTTCGACAGTTGAGGTCGAAGAGTTTTCCTTCAGTGCGTGTTCAGTGGAGAGGTCAGCCTCGTGAGGCATCAACCTGGGAGTCCGAGTCTGATATGCGGAGTCGTTATCCTCATTTATTTCCCGACTCAGGTTCTTCTTTCTTTTGTCCGTTTGAGGACGAACGGTTGTTTTAGAGGTGGAGAATGTGACGACCCAAGGGGTCATCACCGTAATTCTTCCTTGTTCTATGCTTCCGAGGCCTTGAAAACCTCGCTGTTAGTTGCCTCGATTTGCGTGTGCAATCCGGGCGCGTAACCGGAAAGCTTTTATGTTGAAATATGCGAATTATGTGAAACATTTGATGAATTTTGATATTAATATGCATAATATTGACTTCGGTCAACATTTTGGGTAAACGGACCCGGACTTGTGATTCGACGGTCCCGGAGGGTCCGTAGAAAAATATGGGACTTGGGCGTGTGCCCGAAATCAAATTCCGAGGTCCCAAGCCCGAGAAATGAATTTTTATGTGAAATTATTTTCTGAAAGTAATTAAGGAAAAGGAAGAAGAAAATTGATCAGAAAACTGTGGTATCGGGCTCGTATTTTGGTTCCGACGCCCGGTACGAGTCTTAAATATGTTTTAAGCACTATCTGTAAAGTTTGGCTAAAAACGGACGTCATATGACGTGTTTCGGACTTAAAATGGGGAGTTTGAGTTTTATGAAAGTTGAAAGAAAATCATGTGTTCGAGGCTTGATCCTATGTATATGATGTCGTTTTGGCGATTTGATCGCACGAGTAAGTCCGTAAGGTTTTTTCGAGATCATATGAATGTTTGGTTTGGAGCCCTGAGGGCTCGGGTGAGTTTTGAGTGGGGCCCGGGAGGTCTTAGACATTAAAATGCAGGTTCAAATATTGCAGGCCCCAGTGCGGCCGTGGCCATTTCCGCGCGGTGCTGGCAGCCACGCGGCCGCGGTGCTTTTCTGTGCGGTCCGCTTGGTGGGGTTCAGAGGGTCGACTAGCGCGGCCGCGCACCAATCAGTGCGGTCCCCGCTGGGTGGGTTCAGAGAAGCACACTTCTTCCATCCCTCGGCGTGGCCGTGGTACATTTCTGTTCGGTCCGCGCCAGCCCCCAGCAAAGTATATAAACTCGGGATTTTTAGTCATTTTTCCACTTTTCAAAAACCCAAAAACTAAGAGGCGATTTTCCAAACAACTTTTCTTCTTTAAAACGATTGGTAAGTGATTTCTAACTTAATTTCTTTATTCTTTGACATCTTTTAACATGATTTCAACTTCAAATCAAAGATTTTCATGGGGGAAATTGGGTGTTTTGGGTAGAACCTAGGCTTTTTTTACAAATTGAGAAGTTGGACCTCAATTTGGGGTCTGATTTCAAAACAAATCATATATTTGGATTCATGGGAGAATGTGTAACCGGGTTTTGGTTCGAACCTCGAGTTTCGACCATGTGGGTTCGGGGGTATTTTTGACCATTTTGGGAAAAACCTTGTAAAATTTATTTTCATGCATGGGGAGTGATTCATTTAGTAATTATTAATGTGATTAAGTAACTTATGACTAGATTCGAGCGGATTGGTGGTGGAATCAAGAGGTAAAGCTATACTAGAAGCGTGAGTTGAGTTTGGAGCATTCGAGGTAAGTGTTTGTTCTAACTTTGGCTTGAGGGAATAGGATTAGGATGTTATTTGCTACTTGCTAAAGTGAAGTACGGTGTATAGGTATGGTGACGGTTATCTATACACCGGAGTCTAGCATGACCGTGAGTCTTAATTGCTCTTAAGTCAAATGACATGATACAACTGTCTTGGTTAACTGATGAGTTACATATAATGTGAACGGTTGAGGTAGAATTGTGATTGGTGTATTTTTGGAGCGTTAGCTCGAACAGGAATGTGTTAGTTGAGGAAGAAGTGATTGACAAAGAGAATGTGTTGTGATTACTCCCTTGCCGGGATGTGTAGACTGATATATAGTCTCCCTTGTCGGGATATTTTGGGCTGTTAGCTGTACCCTTGTTGGGTTAAAAGTATTGAGTTGTTATTCTCCCCTGAAGGGGTCTACTATATGAAGTCAGATATTATGAACTATATTATGGGATCGTGTGGCACGCCGTCCACATATGATTTTACGAAATGGGATCGAGTGGTACGCCTACCACAAATTAGAGTGATTATTGGTTATTGGCCTCCGTTGCCGGTGACATATCGTGCACTATGATAAAGATGAAATGGGAACGAGTGGTACGCCTACCACGTGGTATATGAAAATTGGGATCGTGTGGCACGCCGTCCACTTATATATGATATGAATTGGGATCGTGTGGCACGCCGTCCACTTATATATGATATTATGGGATCGTGTGGCACGCCGTCTACTGTATATATATATATATCATAGAAACCGGAGTTTCTTCTGTTTATTTCCGATATTTAATTTTTATCTGTTACTCCTCGATAGCATGTCCCCTCCCAGCTTTACTTTGTATTATCTTGTTATTGTTTTCTTGCACTTGTTATATATATCTGTACAGGTTGATTGTGGTAGGTCCTGTCTAGCCTCGTCACTACTTCGTCGGGGTTAGGCCAGACACTTACTAACACATGGGGTCGGTTGTGCTGATGCTACACTCTGTGCATTTTTGTGCATAGATCAGGGAGCAGTTTACAGACCGCAGCAGTAGGACTTCTAGGAGTTATCTTCAGTCCAGGGACTCACGAGGTAGCCTAGCTGGCGTTCGCAGGCCGAAGTCCTTTTCCATGTTTTTTTTGTTTGTTTGTTTATCATGTAACGGACAAACATGATGTATTTCCCTTTCAGACATTGTTTGTAGTATTCTGTAGTAGTTCGTGAGCTAGTGACACCAGACTCTGGGTAGCATTTTGGTTCAAACTTCCGCACTTTTGGTTCTCAATTGCTTTAGATTTAAAGTCTTCCGCTTAAATTTTGTCTCGTTTATTTTATTGTTGGAAGAAAGCAGGAAAAGTGTTTTATATATTTGGCTTGCCTAGCTCCGATAGTAGGCGCCATCCCGACACCCTATGGTGGGAAATCCGGGTCGTGACAGGGATGCTCCAGCGGGACCAGCTCAGGCACCGACCATGGCTATTGTCATTCCACGTCTTCAGGAGACCTTAGCTTAGATCTTGACTGTGTGCACCAATATTGCTCAGGAGATTGCTGTTTCTACTACAACAGCTACTTCTTAGGCCGGGGGAGGAACTCGGACTCCCACTTCCCGTGCACCCGAGCAGGTTGTTCAGGGACTTCAGACAACGGAGGCACCACCAGCCCAGTCGGTTGCATCTGCTCAGGATTTTGTGGTACCAATCATGCCTGATGACGAGCAGCGTCGATTGGAGAGGTTTGGTAGACTTCAGCCTCCGACTTTCAGTGGTGCAGAGGGCGAGGATGCCCAGGGTTTATTGGACAAGTGTTAGAGAATTCTACGTATAGCGGGTATTCTGGAGACCAGTGGGGTCTCATTTACTACCTTTCAGGTTTTTGGAGCTGCCTTTACTTGGTGAGAGGCGTAGTCCTATTGGTGCAGCTCCCCTTACCTAGAATCAGTTCTCCATTCTCTTCCTAGAGAAGTATGTACCGCAGTCCCGTAGAGAGGAGTTGCGCAAGCAGTTCAAGCAGTTGCATCAGGAGGATATGACTGTGACACATTATGAGATGAGATTCTTCGAGTTGGCCCGTCATGCTATCTGGATAGTTCCCACGGATAGGTAGAGGATCAAGAGGTTCGTTGATGGCCTCACTTATCAGCTACAAATTTTTCTGACCATAGAGAGGGTATCTGGCGCTTTTTTTAAGGAGGTGGTTGACATTGCCAGAGAGATAGAGTCAGTTTGCTGCCAGGAGCGAGTTGAGAGGGAGGCCAAGAGGCCTCGGGGATCTGGTAGCTTTGGTGTTGTGCCTTCTGGAGGTCAGTTCCAGCACGGCAGAGGCCATCCATTCAGACATGCTCAGTCAGCTCGTTCGGGTCTCCATAGTGGATCATCTAGCCATGGTTCTCACAGTTCACATCAGGGTCACTCATCTCTCAGTGCCCTTCAAGCTCAAAGTTCGACTTATGCACCATCGGTTCAGGGTTCATCTATGCCTGGTTCTTCTAGCGGGTATCCCGATGCTCAGGGCTCCCTTCAGTCCCCATTGCCAGTGGCCGATAGAGGTTTCTTAAAGTGTGAAGATTTGGGTCATATCAAGAGGTTTTGTCCCCGTCTTATAGGAGGTTCATCCCAGCAGAGGAGTTAGCCTTCGGCTTCAGCACCAGTTACTTCCCCACCCGCCCAGCCATCTCAGGGTGGATGTCAGTCAGCTAGGGGTCGCCCTAGAGGGGGAGACTGATCAGGTGGTGGTCAGGCCCGTTTCTATGCACTCCCAGCCAGACCAGATGTTATTACTTCAGATGCTGTGATTTCATGGATTATCTTATTCTGCCACAGAGATGCCTTTGCATTATTTGACCCTGGTTCCACTTTTTCATATGTGTCA